>NW_027363352.1:600000-1006707 GCF_046119375.1 Phyllobates terribilis | reverse complement strand
TGAATTCATTTGTAATATTGCCTGAAGAAGGAGCCTCTGTGCTCTGAAAGCTTGCATATATATATTTTTTTTCTGGTTAGCCAGTAAAGGTATCACTCCGAGAATACTTTTGCCATTCTTGGGCATAAAAGTATTCACATAGAATTATCCCCTAATTAAAACAATTTATTTTTGCTAAATAAATGTATACATTTTTTAAAATTTTATTTTATACATTTTCTCAGAGAACCTCTTTAAGAAGGAGATTTCAGAATGGGCTATAAGACATGTCCAACTTTGCTTTATTGTCTCACCTTACTGTCCTTGTTGAACTGAGCTCCACTTTGTTCTTGGATGATATTGTAAGGAATGAAGACGTCTAGATGATACAAATCGGGACGTCCGACTAAGACTATTCTGTCTTCACCCAAGTCCAACACGAGATCTAGCAGAAGACTGTAAAGAGAAGACCAGCGTGGTAACAACGCTTATGTCGCTGAATGCTTCTGTACGGGAAAGAAAGTTGTAACCAACAAGTGCACAAAAATCTAAACTTTTATCTTGATATGTGGCCAACTAGAAGTTACTGTGTAGCTCCAGACGTCTCATACATTAAATCTGACACTTGGAGTAACTGCTCACAGAAAATGCTTCAAATATTTTTTATGATTCACACGGCATTAAAAGGGGTTGTCCACCACTTTAATACTAATGGAATATCCTTAGGATAGATCATCAATATTAAAGTGCCAGACAACCCCTTTAAGTGAGGCATAATGAATGGTACCAGAATTTCAGATAATGTAGCCTTCATTAGGCAGAAGGCCCAGTCGGTTATATGAAGAAATCTGGGGTCCCCAAAAGCAAACCCAGTAATCACCAGATTCCCGTGTGGTGACTACTTAATCTGCTTTTTGGGAAGACCAGAACTGACCCCTATATTTAACCAAGTGGGTCCCCTTAAGCTACATTATCCTGTCTGATGAAGGATACAGCTGAAACATTCTTAATCTTCATTATGCCTCATTTAACGCAATGTGAATCATGGACATGAGAAAAATCAAATTAAAAAATAAATACATTTAAAGCATTTTCTGTGCGATTCCTCCAAATGTCGCATTAATATAGAAAAAATAAAGAGCGGCGTGTTCTACACTATCGCAACAAGCCTCTTTCATCATTTATATCATCATTATAACATCATTTATATGCACCAGCGCCATGGAATCAATGGCACTATATAATTAAATAATCTACTATATAATCGTCTTATCCCGTCTGTCTGTCTGTCTGTCCAGGAAATCCCGCGTCGCTCATTGGTCCGGCAGCGGCCAATCAGCGCCGCGGGATTTCTGAAAAAAGATGGCGGCCGTTAGCGGCTCATCTGCGGGACGGAGCGGAGCGGCGATGCAGCCGGGAGATGAGCGCCGCGAGGCGCTCATCTCCCGGCCGGCAACAGCAGAAAGAACCCTACCGCTGGACCCATCTGCGGGACGGAGATGCAGCAGGGAGATGAGCGGCGCGAGGCGCTTATCTCCCGGCCGGTAGCAGCGGAAGGACCGCCGGCGCCGCTGACCTCCATGCGGAAGGGAGGACCGGGGAGCGGCGCTGGGGGTCGGGATACTTCTGCTGCGAGCGCCCGCTATGTCCCGGGGTCTCGCAACGTAAGTAGCCGCACAGGCAGCGCAGCTCCCCGGTCCTCACCAAGACGATTCGTTGATTGGTCGCGGTCTTCGGACCCGACCAATCACTGATCTTAGCGCAAAACTTAAGCACCGCTGTGCTGATTGGACGCGGGCGCTGACCGCGACCAATCACCGATTTGGGCGCCAAATTTAAATATCGGCCGCGATCAATCAGCACAGCGGTGTTTAAATCTGGAGCCAAGATCGGTGATTGGTCGCGGCCGATATTTAAATTTGGCGCCCAAATCGGTGATTGGTCGCGGGCAGCGTCCACGACCAATCAGCACAATAGTGTTTAACTTTGGCGCCAAGATCAGTGATTGGTCGCGGGCCAAGACAGCGACCAATCACCGATTTGTGCGGCAGATTTAAATAGCGGCCGCGACCAATTGGATGTCAGCGCCGCTCCACGGTCCTCCCTTCACACCCTAGCCGCATGGATGTCAGCGGCGCTGCCTGTGCGGGTACTTCCGCTCGGAGAACCCGGGACATGAGCGGGCGCTCGGAGCAGAAGTATCCTGACCCGCAGCGCCGCTCCCCGGTCTCCCTTCACACCCTAGCCGCTGATGTCCCCACAGTATCCGCATGGTGTTACAAAGGTCCATTTGTGTTAAAAATCGCTGATTGGTCGCGGGCGCTGCCCGCGACCAATCACCAATTTGGGCGCCAATTTTAAATATCGGCCGCGACCAATCACCGATCTTGGTTCCACATTTAAACCCCGCTCTGCTAATTGTTCGCACCTGGTGGACGCGCCAATCAGCAATTTTGGCGCCAAATGTAAACCCCGCTCTGCTGATTGGTAGCGGTCGACGGCCGCGACCAATCAGCAATATTGGCGCCAAATTTAAACACCGCTCTGCTGATTAGTCGCGGTCGCCGGCCGCGACCAATCAGCAGTATTGGCGCCAAATTTAAATCTCGCTCTGCTAATTAGTCGCAACCACCGGCCGTGACCAATCAGCCATATTGGCGCCAAATTTAAACACCGTTTCGCTGATTGGTTGCAGTGGCCAGTCGCGACCAAGCAGAGAAATTGGCGCCAAATTTAAACACCGCTCTGCTGATTGGTCGCGGTTACCGGTCGTGAATAATCAGCATTATTAGTGCCAAATTTAAACACAGCTCTACTGATTGGTCACGGCAGCGACCAATCACCATTATTGGTGCCAAATTTAAATACCGCTCTGCTGATTGGTCACGTTCGCTGGCCGCGACCAATCAGCATTATTGGCGCCAAATTTAAACCCCGCTCTGCTGATTAGTCGTGACCGCCGGCCGTGACCAATCTGCGATTTAGGCGCCAAATTTTAACACCGCTTTGCTGATTGGTCGAGGCCGGCAACCGTGACCAATCAGCGATTTTGGCGCAAAATTTAAACACAGCTCTGCTCATTGCGCCCGGTCGGCCGCATACCTATTCTAGAATACCCGATGCATTAGAATCGGGCCACCATCTAGTATAATATATACATCTTCCCACCAGCTTGTTTTCCCTCTATCTCCTCTCTGGATCTATGAAGCCAGAACTGTCAAAGAAGAGGTGATGGTGGAGATGGAGGGGAAACAAGCAGGGGGGAAGGTTTATATAAATGACTGGTCCCGCTGTGAAGCACCGGGCGTCTGTGCTTGGTTTGAACAGTCGTTCTCTGGTGACAGAGTCATTCTTTCCCATTCCAATAGCTTGCAAACAACCCACCATGGTATGAAAAAAAAATTATATCATCATCATCCAGCAAATGTGTCACAACTGCCAGCAATTGGCTACTGTGGACACATCAAAGCTGTGATGATAAAAGTTGGCAGAGGAGGACTGGTAGCACGAGGTTGGCACAGACTTTTAATAAGGGAAGACTATTGGAAATCACATGAAATGCAAAAAGATCACAATCCTAAACCACATCTGAGGGTCTCACCACTTTAGGTAAAGAGATTTCAGCCACCAGAAAACTTGGGTGTCCTACAGGAGGTTCCGCCACAATCATGTAATCTGGTTTCACGGGTGAACTGATAAAAAAAGGAAGGAAGCAGTATATTAAAGAGTACACCATCAATTTATGATCTGTTGGGGTCAATCTCTAATATAATAAAGTGGCACTGATGCTTGTAATGAGGAACAGCCCCTTTCACAGTCATTCCCTGCACATTGGCATCATGGCCTCCACTGTGCAGCGGAACGACAGCATAGATCCAGAAAAGTGAATGGGCTTAGCTGCAGTTCTCCTGCACAGTGAATATCCGGGTAGCTGCCCCACTCCAGCATATTCTTTAAAAAGGGCAGCGGGGTTACTTCCAGGCTGCAGCCCCCTTATTCTTGGAGTCCAAGAAGTTGGATATCCTATATCTTTTGTAAGATGGGATTCTAAAAAAAGTAAATGCATGCATTAAACCTCAAAGTAACCCAAACCTTTCAACTTCTGAGATGAGGGACTTGCTTGGAGTTAGTGACGCGCCCCTGGGCCTGCTGTGTCGCGTAGCGTCTCGCACACGGGGGCTTACCCGGAGCTGGATCTGTTGAGGGTTGTAGTCTCGTGGCGGTGACCCGGTCCGTGCCCAGGGAGTCAGACTAAGTGGCGATGTTATAGCAGTAGATGTTAGATGACTACGCCACCCGTTGAGTGCAGCCAGGGAGCAGCTGCTGCAGGGCAGACCGCTGAGGCCGGTGGTAGGATTGTGCAGCGTGGATGGTATAACCCCCAACGGGAGGGGTATGGCCTCAGGGCAGCCGACGTGGATGATGGGGGTAGCAGGAACCACTCGGAGACGGTACTGTGTAGTTCAGGGTCTTTACTGGTGACAAAGATAGACCCTCCCGGAGTACTGACTAGCGATTGGGGCCTGGTCAGTCCTTGAGCAGATGGGATCTCCCCTGGCCAGGCGGAGTTGTAGGCCTCCCAGACTAACTGTACTCTTCTGGCTACCTTGCTAGAGGCGGGTATAAGTAGCCCACGTCCCTGAGTGTACCGTGTGGTGCTCACCCGTATGGCCGGTGACTCAGGGCCTTCTAATGGCTTCCGCTCCACGATGGCGGTGCTGGTCCCACGCGTGTGACCGTGCCTTCGGGCTTCTGGGCCAGAGGACCTGAAATCCTCTGCCGGACGGTTTCTGCTGCTGGGTAGGAGTTAGTCCCCACAGCCTCGGACTCCGGGTCCGGTAAGAAATCTTCTCAGTCAGGGCGAGCTCTGCAGCTGCCAGCCCCTGACTCGTTGTAACACTGCTCCCCACAGAGCTCCTGATGTTTCTTGCTATGCTGCTTCTCTTCTCTACTCTTGTTCTGTCTTCTTTCTCCAGGCTCAGGCCCCAGCCAGGGCCTGCCTGTGGAGCAGAGCCCATAGAGCAGCTCTGCTCCCTGTCTTCTTCTCTCAGAACTCTCTAACCCTGCCTCAGCCCCGGGTTTATATAGGGGAAGTCCTTCCCCTCCCAAGACTGGGCAGGAGGTGTGGCATGCACAGGATCCCTGACCAAAGGACCTCCCACCTGCTCTCAGACATAACATTACATTACTGTGGAAACCAGACCCCTGGGGTGCCACATTAGCTGGGAGGGTCTGTAGGAAAAAAATAAAGAACATAAAGGCAAAATAGTTAAAAAAAAAACAAAAAAACAATGTCCACAATGTTCTTGCACCATAACAAGCCATTCTGTAACTTCCCCCATCTGTTGGGTATAACCCATCACCACGAGGAGTGGTGCTCCCCCATCTGTTGGGTATAACCTATCACCTCAAGGAGTGGCGCTCCCCCATCTGTTGGGTGTAACCCATCAGCACGAGGAGTGGCGCTCCCCCATCTGTTGGGTGTAACCCATCAGCATGAGGAGTGGCGCTCCCCCATCTGTTGGGTGTAACCCATCAGCACGAGGAGTGGCGCTCCCCCATCTGTTGGGTATAACCCATCACCATGAGGAGTGGCGCTCCCCCATCTGTTGGGCATAACCTATCACCACAAGGAGTGGCGCTCCCCCATCTGTTGGGTGTAACCCATCACCACGAGGAGTGGCGCTGCCCCATCTGTTGGGTATAACCTATCACCAGGAGGAGTGGAGCTCTTCATACTTTGTGTCCCTAGGGGAAATGTGGTATTATAAGACATCCAATCAATTGAATGGCCGACCATGTACTGCATAGATGAGCGAGGAACATCAGAGAAGCCGCCGATGCTCAACAGCAGCCTACTCTGTCGTCTTTTACAAACTGTATGCCATAGACTTGTACCTTAGAGTTGGGACATTGTGTCCATTCCCTGAATCATCGGTTTTGATTTGGTTCTGATATTCTGTTCAAAAATGGATCCCAGGAACTTCCGATTTTTCAGCATTTTCCACTCTGAAGGGAAACTATAGATGATTAACAGGGTCGGACTGGAACTGAAACTCAGCCCTGGCATGTGAGAGCACGCAGGCCCGTCCTACGCGCGTTGAATGTGAAATATTTTCGTGAATGATTTGGGTATATGTCACAATAAAAATTGCTGCAAACTGCACTTTATCATCGATAGACAAAAACTGACATAATGTAAAATATAAACTTCCCTCCAGGAAAATGTTAATTTCTTTCAACTGGAGGGACGGACATATTTGTAATATAGAGCTCCAAGTTCCCAAAAATGCTATGTTTGATAGTACCAGGAAAAGCAGGAATAGTGAATCCTTGCAGATTTGAAGCAGTTTCATGTTTATTGTTTCAGTATTTTTGCAGCGTTTCTAAAGAACGGAAAAAAAAAATCTCAAAAAACGCAATATCAAGGGGATTTTCCTGCCGAGCGACACGTTTTTTGTGCAGAAATGTTCTTCCCTTGACAGTGTCCGATCGGACGATTCGACGACGATTGGTAAAAGCGGAGTTAAGAGCCAGAATACCAGGTAAAAGCCATTTTTGAATGCCTCACAGCGTCAGAAACGTCTGCAGTGGGCCAAAGAACATTGTAAATGGACCACTGAACAATGGAGAAATGTTATATGGAGCGATGAGACACGCCTACCCATGTTTGGCAGCGACGGTGTCTGCTACGTTCGACGACGACCTGGAGAGGACTGGTTGTCAGAGGGTACAGTACCCACCATGAAGCATCCTCTGAGTGTTATGGTAGGGGGCTGCGTGTCCAGAGATGCAGGTGGTAGGCTGCAGGTAATTGAAGGAACAGTTAATGCTGAAAAGGACATCAAGGAAGTCCTTCAGCCTAAACTCATTCCTTCGGCACATGATGTATTTAGTGAAGGGACACCGTTTATTTTTCAGCAAGATGGAGCCCCATGCCATACAGCTAAAAAATGTCTCTCTTGGTTCAAGGACAAAAATATCCAGCTATTGAATTGGCCAGGAAACAGCCCAGATCTCAATCCTATTGAGAATCTCTGGGCTCGCCTCAAAAGAGAGGTGTCAAAACAGCGGGCTTCACACAAGCAGGAACTCATTGCAGCCATCATCAAATCATGGCTTCATATCATCACACCATCTGATTTACACAAACTGGTAGATAGCATGCCAAGTAGATGCCAGGCAGTCATCAAGGCCAAGGGCTGTCCAACTGAGTAATAACATTTAGTGTTAGATATGAAAATAGGACAAATAAATGGCTTTTCTCCCACAGTCATCTGAGTGACAATAGTGTCCAATTTGTTGACAAATGAACAAATTTCCTGCTAATATTGTGTTTCTATATGAGATTTTATTTCTACTTAAAAACTTTACTGTGAAATCAAAAACATTCATGAAATTTGTATTTGTATTGGCAAAATGCTAAAAATTCGTAAATCTTGGGGGTGTTGACTCAATTTTGGCCACTAGTGTATAGCGTTCCTCAGTATATTTATATGTTGTTCCCCATCACCTTTTTCATCTCTCCTTACAAGTATGCCTTGTATCTTAGCTAAAACATGGTAGTAAGTAGCATATTACCCTTTTATAATGGGTAGTGTAGAATCGCTGCATATTTCAGGGTTATGCGCTCCTGAGGACTCATTAGTGCTGCCCTCCTCAGGCGAAACCTGGTTGTGACCTCGTATAATATGGGGCTAGCCGGTCTCACCTACCAGTTTGGGTCACAAACCCTTTTTCGTTTGCTTTGATGTTTTACTCATTGTTTATTAAGTTTACACCCCAAATCTCTCCTAATCCTGGAGATCAAACCTATGAAAGCAATTTATGAATGATCATAACACCTCTATGAAGGGTAATTATCATCTCCTTCATAAATAGACATTTATATGTATAAATACATATGTGGTCAATGCATAGTACTGGCACATGACTTATCACTTTCCAGGACCTTACAAAGCACCAGGAACATTCATAACAAGCGGAGGTGAGGCGAATCTGGCAACTTAATAGGAAAGGATTCTTTACAGATAGAGCAGTCAGACTGTGGAATGCCAACCACAAGATATAGTAATGGCAGATAGTATAACAGCATTTATAGAAGGGCTGGATACTTTTTTAACAAAACATGACATTGTGGGTTATAAATAATCTAGTAATAGAAAATGTATAACTTTGGAGGTAGACCTAGGACATTAAAGTTCAAACTTTTTCAACCTATGCAACTATGCAAGTATGTAGAATGCACATTAGGAAAATGCTTGAAATGCAATTCCCTATAATATTATTTTACAAGTAATTTCCTCTTAATTTTTGGCTTTGTACAGTGCTAGTTATAAGCCCAATCTATGGATCTAAAAAGTGCAAAACACTCCTGAAACACTTGTACGCATGTTCTATAATCTGTATTTCTTATGGTGCCTAAGGGAAGCCGTAATGATAAGACTTCTGCTTGGTAACAAGTGCAGTTAGTTGCCTCCATAATGAAAGTGAATTACCAATGATGAAAGGGTTAATACTTGGATCCTGCATCAGTAATAGCCTTTGTAGTAACCATGACAACTATTGTGAGGGCATAAACAAGTGTAATAAAGAAGATTCCATAAAAGAATGCCGCGCTGCCACGATCAGCGCCATTACTGATGATGCGCCTGAGGACCTTGAGCTTGACCACCCCACGTAATGTGCCAACGTTGGTGTAATTTGGAGGTTCTAGCAGGGAAAGGGGTTGTCTTCTTAGACACCCCGGGGGCATGGGAAGGTAACAGAGGGGGGGTCCCCAAAACAGGATCCCCTTCTGTTACTATGTACAAAGAGCTGCTCTTCTTTGGGAGTTCATGGATGGATCCTTGACTTTAATGGGTGATAAATTGGGAGGGGAAGGGGATACTCATCCTATTAGGGGTTATCCATAATGAGCAACCCCTTTAACCAAGTACCCAACTTCTTGAGAGACGGAGCTGGATCTGTAAGGGAGAAGTGGTAGATCCACCTGGGAAATCAGATCAACTAAATTCGTTCCAGCAATAAATGTGGTGACAGATATCGCAGCCAGATCTCTCCCACATCCAGTTTATCACAATTATAGTCTATATTTGTTATGTCGTTCTCTGTAAATATGTACAAATTCTAAAACTCCGTCATATATCGGCACTAACTCTCTAAGCGCAAGGGAAGCGCAGCCCTCCAGCCATGGTTCTCTAGAGGTTTCCTCCACAGGGGGTTTTCCTCTCCTGAGCGCTGGAGGGTGACTCTTCGTGAGTCGAGGGTTGTGCCATTTTCGGTGTCATGTAAATTTAAATAAAGTTGAGAACGTTTGACACCTAATTGCAATGCTTTGTGTATTTATTTTGTATGTGTCTGATTCATTTTGTTTGGGATTTGGGGTCCATCAAACATCACTGAGTCATACGTCTGGACATCTGCCGCCAGCAGTTTTGCCCCAGGGGTTGCCCCTGCTCTGGGGAGTTTGATGGAGCAGAGAAGACAAGAATTACAGCACTCATCCTCAGAATAAGGACTTCTATTACAGTATTACAAGCAGCTTCCTCGCCTCATTCACACAGTGAGTATTTTTGGCACTAATTTACATCAGTATTTGTAAGCTGAAAACCAGAGGGGAACAAACACAGTGAAAAATAGTAACTGAAACACTTTCACCTCTTCTGTTTTGGATCCATTCCTGGCGTCTGCTAACAAATGCTGATGCAAAATATCACAATGGAAGTGCCCTAAATTCTTACTGACTGATTCGACTGTTTGAGTTGCAGTCAAGAAACAGAGGTTGCAAGCGTTAAAAGAGTTTTCTGGTATCAAAAACCCCTGTCCCCCTTGCCATTTTTCTCTATCCTGAACCTGTGCTGCCTGCCCCGATCTCAGACTGTCTGACCTAGTCTTTATCTTAGCTCTCCTGTATTTGGTACCCTGGTACCTCCGGAATGCTGCTGCAGTCCCGGGGACTGCCCTGAAGTGGTACCTGGTGTCTACCGGCAGCCCAGTCTATCCTCACCACCAGAGGTTCTAGTGGAGACCCAGTAGACACCTAGTCACAACCCTCCTGTGGGGCAGTGGGTCTATATCCACCAGCGTTACACCCACATAGCAAATGTGGTACCAATATTCAAGAAGGGGATAACATGTGAGCCTGGAATTTATAGGCCGGTAAGTTTAACTTGTACTGTGGGCAACATCTTTGTGGGTTTTCTAAGAGATACTAACCTGGAGCACCTCAATAAGAATAACCTATACATATGATTATGAGGGATCTGTCCTGCAAACTAATCTGAAAAGATTCTATGGGAGGTAAGTTCTAGGTTGGACCAGGGAAACTTAGTTGGTGTTGTCTATCTGGACTTTTCAAAGGCATTTGATACGGTGCCATACAACAGGTTGGTACATAAACATTTTCAATATATTATATGGTAAACTTGCTCCATGAAGGAACAAGTCCTTGTGTGGTCGATGGAAAAATCAAGGAAAATATCAGTGATGTGGTCGTTACCTCTTGACAGCTCCATTTCGTACTTGTTCTCTTGTCCATCCATGGCCACGGTGATAAAAAATTCCCTGAAAAGCTCATTATTCTAATAAAAAAAAATACAAAGTAAGGAGCTGACACAAAGGAGAGCAGACAGCTCGTATGTCAGAATAAGCAATTGCAGTTACCTTAATTTTCTCAAAGAAGGTGCCATTAATCACTATGTCGTATGCCGTGCAGCCGCCTCCACCTGTAGGACAAAGTGCACCAGGACTTAGATACTTTGCGGTGCCGACTCACCCACTGACCTTAGTAGGGCTGCTATGAATAAGTGGTATAAGTTCTTAAAGGGGACTCCAAGTAGTGGACAATCCCTTTAAGTCCCAAATCTAAACCAAAAAAGTTCAAAAGTCAACAACAAGATGTCAAACTGAAGTGGACCTACCAGAACCTGTGGAGATGGCACCTTTGACCATTGAGGATTAGTAAGTTGTAATACTTGCTATTTTAACCCCTTTAAGGATATCTCTGGACTACCCCTTTAAAAAGAGACGCGCTGTATTAAATAAAAAAAAACAAAAAAACGTACTATTATCAACTTCAACGTGGGGCTCTCCAAGGCTCATGGGGACTCGATAGCCGGAGGGATCATCAGATTCCAGGATGCTGACTAACTCCTGCTCCATCAGGTCCGGGGGCGCTGGGATCTGGTTCGACTTGCAGATGTTAATAAAGATTTCGGTATTTTTGGATGTGCGAGTTTTAATGCAGAAACCTAACACAAAAATAAAAACAAAAAGTGAACAAAAACACAATAAAATCGGCAAAAGCCAAGCAGCATTTACATGTAATCAACTGCAAAAGAAAAAACAATGTGACCCCCACATTGGTTGCATCATGTGACCGTTGTAGTCAATAAGACCCCACTGCCCCACTGTGGTATCTGTCACATAATATGCACAAAGTAATCTGGATAATAATCAGAGGACGCCCATCTCACCCGGCTGGGGTCTGATCTGTCTGCTTTCTGGTAAGTTCGGTATTCTGCTCTGTATCTCCTGTTTGGCCTGAAATGAGGCAACAAGTGAGAATCAGTGAGTAACATGAACAGGATGGTTCTGCAAACTGATTTTTCCTGCCCCAAAATAGTACAACTATGAGGGGTCTAAAGCCAACAATACACATTAGGTAAATGTTGGAGACTGTAGCGCCCCCGGCGGCTGACGGAGGAGACATTCACCCGGTGATTGCTGGCCTCTCCAATTCATCTTTCGTACCTTCATCAGCATCTGTTCATACAGCGCTTCCTCCATGCTTGTGTTCATTTCTGCAGACAGCAGCGACTTGTCAGACGCCATTTTTTCGGTCAAAGGCAGAAGCTCAGGGATCTTGTTTTATAAGAGAAAATCTGAAAAATTAAAATATGTATTAATCTTCTCCACAGACAACGACAAGGGGAGAGTGCGGGAGCCTGACAGCCCACGACACAAGGGGGTGCGGGAGCCTGACAGCCCATGGCACGAGGGGGTGCGGGAGCCCGACAGCCCACGACACGACGGGGTGCGTAAGCCTGACAGCCCACGACACGAGGGGGTGCGGGACCCTGACAGCCCATTGCACGAGGGGGTGCGGGAGCCCGACAGCCCACGACACGAGGGGGTGTGGGACCCTAACAGCCGACGACACGAAGGGGTGCGGGAGCCCGACAGCCCATGACACGAGGGGGTGCGGGAGCCTGACAGCCCACGACACGACGGGGTGCGGAAGCCTGACAGCCGACGACACGAGGGGGTGCGGGACCCTGACAGCCCATTGCACGAGGGGGTGCGTGAGCCCGACAGCCCACGACACGAGGGGGTGTGGGACCCTAACAGCCGACGACACGAGGGGGTGCGGGAGCCCGACAGCCCATGACACGAGGGGGTGCGGGAGCCTGACAGCCCATGACACGAGGGGGTGCGGGAGCCTGACAGCCCACGACACGAGGGGGTGCGGGACCCTGACAGCCGACGACACGAGGGGGTGCGGGAGCCTGACAGCCGACGACACGAGGGGGTGCGGGAGCCTGACAGCCGACGACACGAGGGGGTGCGGGAGCCTGACAGCTGACGACACGAGGGGGTGCGGGAGCCTGACAGCCGGCAACACGAGGGGGTGAGAGACCCTGACAATATTGGGAGTGGGATTCTGCACACCTACATCTAGCTACTTATTGTCCTGAATGTAGTAATCACCTTGGTACAGTCCCATCTTCTTACCTGTAGTACAGACGCCAAACACCACTACTCTGACTGCAATCACCCAGCTACAGCGTCACCACGCCTCAGCAACAGGGGAGCGTCTAGATTGGAGTAGATTTCTTGAGGGGGAGGAGTGATTTCATGGAATCATGACGTCACCGGAGGGGGCGGGGCCTTCTCAGTCCAGTGGATATTAGCCATGCAGCCGCAGCAGTGTGTACGTTGTGCTGGACGGGAGGACTGGTGATGAGGAGCTCCTGTAGTTGCTCCTGTAGTTACTCCTGAGTTGTACTGTGGAGAGGACTCCAGGACTTGGCTGAGGTTCCTGTACTGAGCTGTGTGCGGAGAGAGCTCCTGGGAAGGGAGGTTTGTTTTTCCATCTGGGACTTTTTGTCTGCCCCCTTCCCAGGAAAGAAGGCTCAGAGTGGGACTGGCCTCCGGTCTAAGCCGGCGGGGGGTGGGAGGAACACCAACCAGGCTATGGCTGCAACATCAGGCCGAGGCAGCAGGGGTTCCAGCATGAAGACCCGGAGGACCCCCGAGGCTACGACCGCGGCAGCTCCTCCCTCTGGAGGTAGGTCGAGTGCCAGCAGAGGTGCTGCAGCGGTGCCCCCTGATTGGGGTACCAAGGTGGCGAGGGAGGCAACCGTCACCTATGCCTCCCGTGTCCATGCGCACCTCTGTGAGTATGAGGACACCGCAAAAAAGCTAAGTTCCCTCTGGGGGGAGTTGAGGGTAGCTCAGGAGAGGTCCGAGAGGGCCTCTGGCACCAAGAAGCCTGAGCTATCCGCCGCGGTCCGGAAAATCAAGCAAGCCATCCAAGAGCTGCAGGACCGCAGGAGCACCATATTGGCAGGCAGTGGACCCTTCATGGAGAAGCTGCGGAATGATGACCAGTTCAGAGCCATGACCGGTGTGGCTCTGGAGGGGTCGCAGGGCCCCGGCCAGGCGGTGGAGGAGGAGGAAGAGGTATGCGTGGAGGAGGTCGCACCCTACCCACCGCCTGGTGGCCTGGTAAGTGATCTCCAGGCATCACATAGCGGGATAGCCCCTGAGCAGATGGCTCTCCCGTCTGATTCTAGCCCTTCAGAGGGCAGCGGGAGCGAGGGGGAGGATGGGAGTAGCAGCAGTGAGGGGGGCTGCCTTATCATGCAGCAGATCCAGCAGATCGAGTCCCCGGTACGTTTTGGTCAGCTTACGTTCGGGGATGAGATCTGCGAGGATGAGGCACCCGGGAGGGGGACGAAGAGAAAAGCAAAAAAAAAAAGAAAACATCTATTGCACATAAATTTGTGTATGTCCCCCTCTCTGGGGCCCCCTTGTCCCGTTGTGCGGCACCCGCCACCCACCCCGGCTTGGACTCTGTTGTGGGTCCACAGCGAGGGAGCGGGGAGAACATAGGCCATGGCACGCAGAGCGCTGCCTCTGTTTGTGGTAATGGAGGCAGTGGGTCCGAGGTGTTTGATAAGGAGCATGGCGCGGAGGGCGGCCCGACGGTGGGTGTCATTGGTGGTGGTGCTCGTGCTGGAGCCCCTGTAAAAAGGGGGTCTGGCCTGGCACCTGGTGCTCCTGCTGGCGTGCAGGAGGCGGCGTGTACATCTGCCGCTGCCTCCTGCGCTGTCGGCGGCGCACCGACAGCCGGGGCCGCGTCTCCGGCGGCGTGTGCTGGGGTGTCTGGGTCCCTCACACACGGATCCACTAAAAAATCTGGATCACTTTTAGGGACCCAGAAACCTGGTAAGGTAAAGGGCGCGGGGCCTGCGGCTCCGGCAGAGCCGGCTCATAAGCGTAAGGTGGGGCTTGCTCCCCTGGCAAAATCCGTGGTGAGGTCAGGGCCCCCTGCGCAGGGGCCCGGTAATGGGTCAGCGCGGGGGGCTCCACCGCCGCTGGGTGCCGAGGGGGAGTGGCCTAGCCTGGGGCCGGCCGCCGGAGCTGGGGTGGCCAGGCTTTTTGTGGCAAAGGGTGTGACGGTAGGGGGTGCTATGCCCCTGAGAGCTGGTGCCGCTGGTCCAGGGGCCCCTGTGAGTAGACCCGGTTCTCGGTCGACTTCGGGGGTCCCGGCGCGGCCGGCTTTGGGGGGCGTAGCCTCCCAGCCGTCCACGGCGCCAGTGGGAGTGGCCTCTGGGGCTCCCACCGTGCTGCCTGGTGGGGGGGCGTGGCCTCCCTGTCACCAAAGGCACCGGTGGCAGTGGCCTCTGGGGCCCCCACCATGCTGCCTGGTGTGGGGGGCGTGGCTTCCCTGTCATCCACGGCACCGGTGGGAGTGGCCTCTGGGGCCCCCACTGTGCTGCCTGGTGCGGGGGGCGTGGCCTCCCTGTCACCCACGGCACCGGTGGGAGTGGCCTCTGGGGCCCCCACCGTGCTGCCTGGTGCGGGGGCGTGGCCTCGCAGACAAAACCCGCCCAAGTGGGCGTGGCTCCGCCCGGAAAGGGGCGGGGCTTAGCGTTGGCAGCTGCTGGGAGCAGTGGTGCCACAGCTGTAACAGACAGCAGAGGTGGTGCCTGCCTGTCGGTGTCCCCTGTGCTCGTGGGCTTATCTGGGGCAGGGGCACCGGCAAAAGTCTCAGCACCTGGCTCCCAAATCCCCCCGGCAGGGAAGGTGCTGCCAGCAGGTGGCAGCAGTGGAAAAACTGCTGGCAAAAAATGCTTGCAAAAAATGAAAAACTGTGACCCCAGTGTGCATGTGAGTGAGAGTGGCCCAAGTGGGGTGACTGTTGACATGGATGGGGATGGCGTGGGTATGAATGTGGCTGTGGTTGAGGATACGAATGTTGGCGTGTCTGTGGCCGGGGGTAAGAATGGTATGTCTGTTGGTAGTGGGGGGAGTGGGGACAGGGCTGGTCCATCTGCCCCCCCCGGCTGCTGGTCCTCGGAGTTTTGCAGGGGTAGTAGCCGGGGCCTCGGGGTCTTCTCGGGGGGCTTCCTCACCTCTGGACCTCAGGGATGGTGACTTGCGACGCCGTTTCCTGGAGGCCCTCAAGAAGGGAGAATGGACGATCCAGGTAGAGGGAAGAGAGGTGGACCTGGCCTTTTGGCTGGATAGACACGGCCTGGCCGCCTTCCAAGATAAAAGGGAGGGGGAGACAGTGTGGTCCCTCCCGACAGCCGGGCAGGGGGTGGCCAGGAGGAATGTAGTCCGTCTTCGGTGGAGGGGCAGTGAAGCGTGCCCGCCAAGAGCGAGGGTCGTGGAGCTCCTCCTGAAGATGGACTTCAGGGCGACTGACATCTTTGCCCTGATCCATCCTTTTGGTACCCCTGTCTTCGACATCAGTTTTGTTCGACCGGAGGGCCTAGAGCTTTTCTGGTCGAATTTTGAACTCGTGAAGGGGGAGCCCGGCTGGCGAGACTTTGCCGTGCAGGCGGTGTCTCGCCAAAATGGAGTAAAGAGAGTGACCGTTCTAACTAATAACGAGTCGCTCTCTGGGGTCGATATTATGACGTGGCTTTCCCGCTATGGGGAGGTCACGGACGTCCCAAAAAAGAACAGGGACGAGTTTGGCATCTGGTCAGGGGGCTGGACCTTCATGATGAGGTTGAAGGTCTCAGGCGGTTCTGTCACCCACATCCCTTCCTCAGCATTCCTGGGGAGGGACAGGATCCTGATCTTCTACCAGGGGCAACCAAAGGTCTGCCACAGGTGCGGTGATCCCCGCCACTTCAGCGCGGGCTGCAAGGTGCAGAAATGTGCCTTGTGTGGCGGGGTAGGTCATCTTGCCGTGGCCTGTGGTGACATTAGGTGTCACCTGTGTGGTGACCTAGGTCACCCGTACAGCCGCTGCCCCCGCTCCTTTTCTAACGCCATCTCTGGTCAGGCGGGGGAGAGCCATGGGGGGGTCCCCAGCGGTGCATCCTCTGCTGGAGCCGGAGGTGGGGGCGGGAGAGGAGCTGAGGGGCCGGTGAAGGAAGGCGTGGCCAGTACATCTGCCCACCAGTGGCATCAGGTGAGGCGCCGTGGGGGTAGGGGGCAGGATAAGCCCCAGGCGACTGGGGTGATGTCTGTACCCTCCTCGGAAGCGGCAGCCGGTGCCCCTGAGGCCCTGGGGGAGGAGGCGGTGAGCGAGGAGATCAGGAGGATGGAGAGGGAGGAGGTGGCTGCTTCTGATGACTCCTCCCAGTATGAAAGTCTGGACGAGGAGGTGGTGGAGCAGCCTAAAACAAAAGGTGACAATAAGACCAGTAAGAGTCGGAGGAGGAACCGAAAAGGGGCAAAAACATCTAAGGCCCCCCCCCTGGCCACTAAGGTGCCTACAGAAGGGCTCAACGGCTCCCCTCTGATCCCCCTCTCCAACCGGTTCCATGCCCTCGATGACTCTGCTGTGTCGGAGGTCGGGGGTGAGGGACCGGCGGTAACATCTGAGGTGCCTTCAGGGAGCGGCGGGGTCCATCCTCCGGAGGGCTCACTTTCCTCTGGGGGGGGGACTGCCCTGGGGTCCAGGGGTGAGGAACCCGGTAAGACTGGGAAGGTGGTGACGGGTGCTATGGACACCTCGGTGTCACTAAAGAGGAGGGGAGAGTCTGGCTCCTCCTCTGAGGGTGAAAAAGATAAATTGAGAGGTGCGGTTAAAAAGAAGGCCGTCTAACTCAATCACCCATGATGGCGGAACCTACCCCGTTGACTCTGGCGTCGATTAATGTCGCCAGTATAAAGTCAGATGCGGCCAGATTTATGGCCTTTGATTTTTTCAACCGAGTTGAGGCTGACATTTTATTTTTGCAGGAGACCAGACTAACGGACATGGGGGCCATTTTCAAAGCAAGGAGGGAGTGGAGGTGCGGGCCCTCATACTGGTCTCTTGCGGCCGAGCCGTATAGCGGGGTAGCGGTCCTTTTTAAGGCCGCTTCGGTGGAATGCAGACGGGTGATCGAGGTAGAAATGGGGAGGTGCTTGGTCCTTGACGTCTTCATGGGGGGACAGGAGCTCCGGCTCATTAACATCTATGGTCCACAGTCAGAGTGGGACCGTAAATGTCTCTTCCTGAAGATCAAGCCCTATCTTTTTACCAGCCGGCAGGTGGTCTTCGGTGGGGACTTTAATACTATAACTAGACCCCGTGATAGGGGAGGCCCCGGAGACCGAAGGCTGGCTTTTGATAGTAATACCCTTAACAGCATAGCAAGCGAAGCTCGCCTGGTGGATGTCCACATCCGGCACACCCCAGGTCACGGGGGTTTCACCTTTCATAGGGGTAGTTGTAGGTCTAGGATAGATAGGTTTTTTTTAAAGGAGGAAGCCGTCTCTTCTGCAGTGTCCGCTGTTGAGGTGGAATTCTCCGATCACTTTTTCATTTCCTTTTCTTTGAATGTTGCAGAGACTCCCCGGATAGGGAGAGGCCTATGGAAGCTGAATTCGTCCCTGTTGGAAGAAGCGGATGTGAGACAATCCTTTGAGGAATTTCTTCAGAGCCAGGTACCTCTCTTGGGTCTCTGTAGCAGTAAGTCTGAGTGGTGGGAGATCTTCAAAACAAGGGTTGCGGGGTTCTTCCGTCAGCTTTCGAGCCTCAGAGGCCTGAACAGGTACCGCCTGTATCGGGAGCTGGGGAGGAAACTCGAGCAGCTCGTCTCGACTGGAGGGGACCGTGATGAAATCTCCAGGGTGAAGGCCTTGCTCAAGGGGTGCCAGTATGATAGGCACACATCCTTAGTTTTTGAGAGGGATTTCGGGAGGTACCGCTCGCCCGACCCCTACAGGAACTGCAGGATGTCAGTGAGTTGCAAGATGGTAACAGGACTGATCGACAGTACAGGTTCCCTGAACAGATCCAAATCAGGGATCCTGGAGGTGGTCAGATCCTTCTACTCGCATCTCTTGGGAAGGAGGGATCCAGATCGGGATGAGATGTCGGCTTTCCTGGCTGAAACCATCCCTGAACCAGGGGATGACCCCTCTCTTCATGGTTTGGCAGAAGCAATCAGGGAAGAGGAAGTGAGACGGGCCATTGATGGGCTCCGGCCCAAAAAATCGCCCGGTCCGGATGGCTTAACATCCGAGTTTTACAGGACTTTTAGGGACTCTTTGGTCCCCCTCATGACTGAGGTTTTTAATGAATGTCTCTCCTCGGACATTCTTCCCGGTTCAATGAGGAAGTCCGCCCTGATTATCCTGTCAAAGGGTAAAGACTCGTCCCGTATTGAGAATTGGCGTCCCATAGCGCTTCTCAATACGGACCGAAAGGTTCTGGCAAAGGTGCTTTTCAATCGGTTGGTGAAGTTTGCACCTCGGCTCCTTTCGGGGGCCCAGCACTGCTCTGTTCCAGGCCGCAGTACTTTTAGTGCTGTGCTCGGTGTCCGAGAGGCAGTGGAGCAGGGCAGGGCAGGTCTCTGGAAGGGGTACTTGCTGTCCTTAGACCAGGCGAAGGCCTTTGACCGGGTTAACCATGAGTACCTCTGGTCCGTCCTTCTGAGGTACGGTCTGCCCGGGAGGTTTGTTGATTGGTTGAGAGTATTATACAATGGGGCAGAGACTTTTCCGCTTGTGAACGGTTGGGTCGGACCCCCTTTTGAGGTGAGGTCTGGTGTCCGCCAGGGCTGTCCTCTGAGCCCACTGTTATACGTGTTCGCGATCGACCCCTTTTTAAGGAGAGTGGAACGCGGACCGTTGGTGGGAGTCGGGATGGACCGGGCGGAGCCAGAGGCCACCTTGAGGGTAGTGGCGTACGCCGACGACGTTTCCCTCTTTGTATCCTCGAGAGAGGAGGCGGACTGGGTCATGTCTGAAGTTGAGCGCTACTCGGTGGCTTCTGGGTCCATGATCAACCGGGATAAGTGTGAGAGTCTCTGGCTGGGAGGGGGAGATCCAAGTTTCGATCTCCCGGACACCCTTCCAGGGCCTCAGGCCACAGCAAAAATTTTAGGCATCAGTTTCGGCCCGGGGGACTATCCCCAGCAAAACTGGGAGGGCAGACTTAAGATTGCCGCCCAGAAGGTGGATCAGTGGAAGGGTTGGTCCTTGACCCTGAGGGAAAGGGTTAACCTGGCCAAGGGGTATTTGCTCCCTTTATTAATATACCTGGGCAGCGTCTGCATCTTGCCAGAACCTCTTTGGACACGGGTCTACAGCCTGTTCTTTCAACTATTATGGGGGAATAGGCTGAACCTGATCAAGAGGGAGGTCACGTACCGCACGAGGAGACTAGGAGGGTTGGGTATGGTCAACCCGGTGGTGTTTCTAGTAAACACCTTTCTTAAGGCAAACATCGCCAACCTCTGGTTAGAGAGGGCTCCTCCGTGGGTATTCTCCTGTAGGGGGTGGTTTCGGCCTTTCTTCCAGGAATGGGAGACAGGAGGGCGGGTGAAGGACCTTCGCACGCCTCATGGGCATCTTCCGGCTTATGCTACCCTGGTTGTGAAGGCGATCCGCCGGTGGGGTCTGGGAGTGTGGGAGATCAGGACCTTGTCAAGGAGGTTACTTGACAATAGGGTTCTGTTGACCCACTTCCAGAAGCCCCTGGCCCTCAAGGATTGCCCAAGCCGGGATCTGGAGGTGGGGCTCGGGTTATTAAACTCTAAGCGGATCCCCTTGAAGTTTTGGGACTTGACTTGGCGCTGCTTCCATGGGAGACTGTATGTGAGGGGCAACCTGAAGTACAGGAACTCTGATGACCGGGATTGTCCCCGCGAGGAGTGTGGCGGCATGCTTGAAAGCATGGAGCACTTCCTGCTTCAATGTCCCTTTAATACAGAGGTCTACAGTAGGGTGGGTGCTTCCATTGGCTGGCCTAGGCTGGCAGGCCTTTCCTATGCGGAGTGGGCCTATGGGGCATTCAGGTCCCTTGGTGGCCGAGATCGGGGCACTTTCTTCTTAGTTAGTTTAGTGACTAGGTTTTACACGTGGAATGCACGGTGTTTAGTGTCCACCCAGCATAAAGTCCTCCCCCGGGAAGAGGTGATTAGGAACATCCTGGGTGACCTGGCAAAAGTGCGTTCGCTGGAGTATGAGAGGCTGGGTGCAGGGAGGGCTTCCCTTCTATGGAGGGGGTTCTCATTTAATGTGCCCTAGGGAGAGTTAGGGTATGTGTGTCTGTGATAGGGTTAGTTTAGTCCTTTCTATATTTTATATTTATTTGTAGGGTCAGATGGATGTGTAGGGTCAGGGAGGGACAGGTAGGGACAGTCTTTAGGGATAGGTAGTTAGCATTAGGTTGGTAGTGAGGGTCAGAGAGGGACAGGTAGGGACAGGTAGGGATAGATTGGTAGGGCGGTAGGGACAGGTTTTTCTTTTTCTTTAATAGGGAGGGACAGGGTGTTTGTGTGCTAGATTAGGGTGAGAACCTCGGTAGTCTCCAGTTTCCTGGTGGTGGGCTGCTCCCCTCACACTATAGTTTTTTGTTTTACGGTATTGGAAACCCGAATATAGGGCTTGCAAGTGCTGAACTTGGGTCTGACTTTTGTTCATGGTTATGGTCATTTGTTGATATTGTGCTATTGTTATGTTGTGTTTGCTTTGGTTATGTTGAGTACTGTATATACATGTATAGGTTTGTGTATTGTATGTATGTGTAATTTGCGCACGGGGGGGTTAGTGTAGGTTGGGTGGGGGGTTTCAGGGGGGGAGGGGGAGGGGTTTTTGGGAGAATGGACATCCTACGGGATGCGGGAAAAAGGACCCGTTATTTGTGGGCCACAAACTTTCGTGGGACCTAAAAAGAGATGCTGTGATAAGGCCACAGACTTTCATGGGACCTTGGGTGTTAAAAAATGGTGGTGGGGAAAAAAAAAAAAAAAAAAAAAAAAAAATATATATATATATATATATATTAAAAAAAAAAAAAAGAGAGTTTGCTGTGTGTTGTGCTTTCGGCCAGGTGGCCTATTTCTTTATTTTTGGCGATGGGCCAGTTATTTAGTTTTCCTTTTTTGTTAGGGGGTTAGGTATGAATGTGCTGGTATGGATGTTGTGTATGCTGGGGGTCGGGTGCGTTTTAGGGCGCACCCTGGAGTTATGGTAGGGTCTTCCCTTGCTGGGGGGTCTCCTACAGAGTCTGCTGGAGGACTTGAACTTTGTGTCGTCTTATATTTCTTTGTTGGACTCTATATAATTTCTGATTTTAGGTTATGTCTTGCTGGGGTTTTGTTGGTTGTTAGTTGTTTGTTTGTTGCATAATTGTATCTGTGGTTTGGTTTTTGTGTTTTTGTACTTTTATAATAAAAGAGCTCCAGGACTCGGCTGAGGTTCCTGTACTGAGCTGTGTGCGGAGAGAGCTCCTGGGAAGGGAGGTTTGTTTTTCCATCTGGGACTTTTTGTCTGCCCCCTTCCCAGGAAAGAAGGCTCAGAGTGGGACTGGCCTCCGGTCTAAGCCGGCGGGGGGTGGGAGGAACACCAACCAGGCTATGGCTGCAACATCAGGCCGAGGCAGCAGGGGTTCCAGCATGAAGACCCGGAGGACCCCCGAGGCTACGACCGCGGCAGCTCCTCCCTCTGGAGGTAGGTCGAGTGCCAGCAGAGGTGCTGCAGCGGTGCCCCCTGATTGGGGTACCAAGGTGGCGAGGGAGGCAACCGTCACCTATGCCTCCCGTGTCCATGCGCACCTCTGTGAGTATGAGGACACCGCAAAAAAGCTAAGTTCCCTCTGGGGGGAGTTGAGGGTAGCTCAGGAGAGGTCCGAGAGGGCCTCTGGCACCAAGAAGCCTGAGCTATCCGCCGCGGTCCGGAAAATCAAGCAAGCCATCCAAGAGCTGCAGGACCGCAGGAGCACCATATTGGCAGGCAGTGGACCCTTCATGGAGAAGCTGCGGAATGATGACCAGTTCAGAGCCATGACCGGTGTGGCTCTGGAGGGGTCTCAGGGCCCCGGCCAGGCGGTGGAGGAGGAGGAAGAGGTATGCGTGGAGGAGGTCGCACCCTACCCACCGCCTGGTGGCCTGGTAAGTGATCTCCAGGCATCACATAGCGGGATAGCCCCTGAGCAGATGGCTCTCCCGTCTGATTCTAGCCCTTCAGAGGGCAGCGGGAGTGAGGGGGAGGATGGGAGTAGCAGCAGTGAGGGGGGCTGCCTTATCATGCAGCAGATCCAGCAGATCGAGTCCCCGGTACGTTTTGGTCAGCTTACGTTCGGGGATGAGATCTGCGAGGATGAGGCACCCGGGAGGGGGACGAAGAGAAAAGCAAAAAAAAAAAGAAAACATCTATTGCACATAAATTTGTGTATGTCCCCCTCTCTGGGGCCCCCTTGTCCCGTTGTGCGGCACCCGCCACCCACCCCGGCTTGGACTCTGTTGTGGGTCCACAGCGAGGGAGCGGGGAGAACATAGGCCATGGCACGCAGAGCGCTGCCTCTGTTTGTGGTAATGGAGGCAGTGGGTCCGAGGTGTTTGATAAGGAGCATGGCGCGGAGGGCGGCCCGACGGTGGGTGTCATTGGTGGTGGTGCTCGTGCTGGAGCCCCTGTAAAAAGGGGGTCTGGCCTGGCACCTGGTGCTCCTGCTGGCGTGCAGGAGGCGGCGTGTACATCTGCCGCTGCCTCCTGCGCTGTCGGCGGCGCACCGACAGCCGGGGCCGCGTCTCCGGCGGCGTGTGCTGGGGTGTCTGGGTCCCTCACACACGGATCCACTAAAAAATCTGGATCACTTTTAGGGACCCAGAAACCTGGTAAGGTAAAGGGCGCGGGGCCTGCGGCTCCGGCAGAGCCGGCTCATAAGCGTAAGGTGGGGCTTGCTCCCCTGGCAAAATCCGTGGTGAGGTCAGGGCCCCCTGCGCAGGGGCCCGGTAATGGGTCAGCGCGGGGGGCTCCACCGCCGCTGGGTGCCGAGGGGGAGTGGCCTAGCCTGGGGCCGGCCGCCGGAGCTGGGGTGGCCAGGCTTTTTGTGGCAAAGGGTGTGACGGTAGGGGGTGCTATGCCCCTGAGAGCTGGTGCCGCTGGTCCAGGGGCCCCTGTGAGTAGACCCGGTTCTCGGTCGACTTCGGGGGTCCCGGCGCGGCCGGCTTTGGGGGGCGTAGCCTCCCAGCCGTCCACGGCGCCAGTGGGAGTGGCCTCTGGGGCTCCCACCGTGCTGCCTGGTGCGGGGGGCGTGGCCTCCCTGTCACCAAAGGCACCGGTGGCAGTGGCCTCTGGGGCCCCCACCGTGCTGCCTGGTGTGGGGGGCGTGGCTTCCCTGTCATCCACGGCACCGGTGGGAGTGGCCTCTGGGGCCCCCACTGTGCTGCCTGGTGCGGGGGGCGTGGCCTCCCTGTCACCCACGGCACCGGTGGGAGTGGCCTCCGGGGCCCCCACCGTGCTGCCTGGTGCGGGGGCGTGGCCTCGCAGACAAAACCCGCCCGAGTGGGCGTGGCTCCGCCCGGAAAGGGGCGGGGCTTAGCGTTGGCAGCTGCTGGGAGCAGTGGTGCCACAGCTGTAACAGACAGCAGAGGTGGTGCCTGCCTGTCGGTGTCCCCTGTGCTCGTGGGCTTATCTGGGGCAGGGGCACCGGCAAAAGTCTCAGCACCTGGCTCCCAAATCCCCCCGGCAGGGAAGGTGCTGCCAGCAGGTGGCAGCAGTGGAAAAACTGCTGGCAAAAAATGCTTGCAAAAAATGAAAAACTGTGACCCCAGTGTGCATGTGAGTGAGAGTGGCCCAAGTGGGGTGACTGTTGACATGGATGGGGATGGCGTGGGTATGAATGTGGCTGTGGTTGAGGATACGAATGTTGGCGTGTCTGTGGCCGGGGGTAAGAATGGTATGTCTGTTGGTAGTGGGGGGAGTGGGGACAGGGCTGGTCCATCTGCCCCCCCGGCTGCTGGTCCTCGGAGTTTTGCGGGGGTAGTAGCCGGGGCCTCGGGGTCTTCTCGGGGGGCTTCCTCACCTCTGGACCTCAGGGATGGTGACTTGCGACGCCGTTTCCTGGAGGCCCTCAAGAAGGGAGAATGGACGATCCAGGTAGAGGGAAGAGAGGTGGACCTGGCCTTTTGGCTGGATAGACACGGCCTGGCCGCCTTCCAAGATAAAAGGGAGGGGGAGACAGTGTGGTCCCTCCCGACAGCCGGGCAGGGGGTGGCCAGGAGGAATGTAGTCCGTCTTCGGTGGAGGGGCAGTGAAGCGTGCCCGCCAAGAGCGAGGGTCGTGGAGCTCCTCCTGAAGATGGACTTCAGGGCGACTGACATCTTTGCCCTGATCCATCCTTTTGGTACCCCTGTCTTCGACATCAGTTTTGTTCGACCGGAGGGCCTAGAGCTTTTCTGGTCGAATTTTGAACTCGTGAAGGGGGATCCCGGCTGGCGAGACTTTGCCGTGCAGGCGGTGTCCCGCCAAAATGGCGTAAAGAGGGTGACCGTTCTAACCAATAACGAGTCACTCTCTGGGGTCGATATCTTGACGTAGCTTTCTCGCTATGGGGAGGTCACGGACGTCCCAAAAAAGAACAGGGACGAGTTTGGCATTTGGTCAGGGGGCTGGACCTTCATGATGAGGTTGAAGGTCTCAGGCGGTACTGTCACCCACATCCCTTCCTCAGCATTTCTGGGGAGAGACAGGATCCTGATCTTCTACCAGGGGCAACCGAAGGTCTGCCACAGGTGCGGTGATCCCCGTCACTTCAGCGCGGGCTGCAAGGTGCAGAAATGTGCCTTGTGTGGTGGGGTAGGTCATCTTGCCGCGGCCTGTGGTGACATTAGGTGTCATCTGTGTGGTGACCTAGGTCACCCGTATAGCCGCTGCCCCCGCTCCGTTTCTAACACCATCTCTGGTCAGGCGGGGGAGAGCCGTGGGGGGGTCCCCAGCGGTGCATCCTCTGCTGGAGCTGGAGGTGGGGGCGGGAGAGGAGCTGAGGGGCCAGTGAGGGAAGGCGAGGCCAGTTCATCTGCCCACCAGTGGCAACAGGTGAGGCACCGTAGGGGTAGGGGGCAGGATAAGCCTCAGGCGACTGGGGTGATGTCTGTCCCCAGCCCAGAAGCGGCAGCCGGAGCCCCTGAGGCCCTGGGGGAGGAGGCGGTGAACGAGGAGATCAGGAGGATGGAGAGGGAGGAGGTGGCTGCTTCTGAAGATTCCTCCCAGTATGAAAGTCTGGACGAGGAGGTGGTGGAGCAGCCTAAAAAATCAGGTGACGGTAAGACCATTAAGAGTCGGAGGAGGAGGAACAAAAAAGGGGCAAAAACATCTAAAGCCCCCCCCCTGGCCGCTAAGGTGCCTACGGAAGGGCTCACCGGCTCCCCTCTGATCCCCCTCTCCAACCGGTTCCATGCCCTCAATGACTCTGCTGTGTCGGAGGTCAGGGGCGGGGGACCAGCGGTAACATCTGAGGTGCCTTCAGGGAGCGGCGGGGTCCATCCTCCGGGGGCTCACTTTCCTCTGGGGGGGGGGACTGCCCTGGGGTCCAGGGGTGAGGAACCCAGTACTGGGAAGGAGGTGGCGGGTACCATGGACACCTCGGTGTCACTGAAGAGGAGGGGAGAGTCTGGCTCCTCCTCTGAAGGTGAGCGGAAAAAATCGGGGGGTACGGTCAAAAAGAAGGCCGTCTAACTCAATCACCCATGATGGCGGAACCTACCCCGTTGACTCTGGCGTCGATTAATGTCGCCAGTATAAAGTCAGATACGGCCAGATTTATGGCCTTTGATTTTTTCAACCGAGTTGAGGCTGACATTTTATTTTTGCAGGAGACCAGACTAACGGACATGGGGGCAATTTACAAAGCAAGGAGGGAGTGGAGGTGCGGGCCCTCATATTGGTCTCTTGCGGCCGAGCCGTATAGCGGGGTAGCGGTCCTTTTTAAGGCCGCTTCGGTGGAATGCAGACGGGTGATCGAGGTAGAAATGGGGAGGTGCTTGGTCCTTGACGTCTTCATGGGGGGACAGGAGCTCCGGCTCATTAACATCTATGGTCCACAGTCAAGGTGGGACCGTAAATGTCTCTTCCTGAAGATCAAGCCCTATCTTTTTACCAGCCGGCAGGTGGTCTTCGGTGGGGACTTTAATACTATAACTAGATCCCGTGATAGGGGAGGCCCCGGAGACCGAAGGCTGGATTTTGATAGTAATACTCTTAATAGTATAGCAAGCGAAGCTCGCCTGCTGGATGTCCACATCCGGCACACCCCAGGTCACGGAGGTTTCACCTTTCATAGGGGTAGTTGTAGGTCTAGGATAGATAGGTTTTTTTTAAAGGAGGAAGCCGTCTCTTCTGCAGTGTCCGCTGTTGTGGAATTCTCCGATCACTGTTTTATTTTCTTTTCCTTGAATGTTACAGAGACTCCCCGGATAGGGAGAGGCCTATGGAAGCTGAATTCGTCCCTGTTGGAAGAAGCGGATGTAAGACAATCCTTTGAGGAATTTCTTCAGAGCCAGGTACCTCTCTTGGGTCTCTGTAGCAGTAAGTCTGAGTGGTGGGAGATCTTCAAAAGAAGGGTTGCGGGGTTCTTCCGTCAGCTCTCGAGCCTCAGAGGCCTGAACAGGTACCGCCTGTATCGGGAGCTGGGGAGGAAACTCGAGCAGCTCGTCTCGACTGGAGGGGACCGTGAGGAAATCTCCAGGGTGAAGGCCTTGCTGAAGGGGTGCCAGTATGATAGGCACACATCCTTAGTTTTTGAGAGGGATTTCGGGAAGTACCGCTCGCCCGACCCCTACAGGAACTGCAGGATGTCAGTGAGTTGCAAGATGGTAACAGGACTGATCGACAGTACGGGTTCCCTGAACAGATCCAAATCAGGGATCCTGGAGGGGGTCAGATCCTTCTACTCGCACCTCTTGGGAAGGAGGGATCCAGATCGGGATGAGATGTCGGCTTTCCTGGCTGAAACCATCCCTGAGCCAGGGGATGACCCCCTCTCTTCATGTTTTGGCAGAAGCAATCAGGGAAGAGGAAGTGAGACGGGCCATTGATGGGCTCCGGCCCAAAAAATCGCCCGGTCCGGATGGCTTAACATCCGAGTTTTACAGGACTTTTAGGGACTCCTCAGACTTTCTGCCCGGTTCAATGAGGAAGTCCGCCCTGATTATTCTGTCAACGGGTAAAGACTCGTCCCGTATTGAGAATTGGCGTCCCATAGCACTTCTCAATACGGACCGAAAGGTTCTGGCAAAGGTGCTTTTCAATCAGTTGGTGAAGTTTGCACCCCGGCTCCTTTCAGGGGCCCAGCACTGCTCTGTTCGAGGCCGCAGTACTTTTAGTGCTGTGCTCGGTGTCCGGGAGGCAGTGGAGCAGAGCAGGGCAGGTCACTGGAAGGGGTACTTGCTGTCCTTAGACCAGGCGAAGGCCTTTGACCGGGTTAACCATGAGTACCTCTGGTCCGTCCTTTTGAGGTACGGTCTGCCCGGGAGGTTTGTTGATTGGTTGAGAGTATTATACAATGGGGCAGAGACTTTTCCGCTTGTGAACGGTTGGTTCGGACCCCCTTTTGAGGTGAAGTCTGGTGTCCTCCAGGGCTGTCCTCTGAGCCCACTGTTATACGTGTTCGCGATCGACCCCTTTTTAAGGAGAGTGGAACGCGGACCGTTGGTGGGAGTCGGGATGGACCGGGCGGAGCCAGAGACCACCTTGAGGGTAGTGGCGTACGCCGACGACGTTTCCCTTTTTGTATCCTCGAGAGAGGAGGCAGACTGGGTCATGTCTGAGGTTGAGCGCTACTCTGTGGCATCTGGGTCCATGATCAACCGGGATAAGTGTGAGAGTCTCTGGCTGGGAGGGGGAGCTCCTAGTTTTGATCTCCCGGACACCCTTCCAGGGCCTCAGGCCACAGCAAAAATTTTAGGCATCAGTTTCGGCCCGGGGGACTATCCCCAGCAAAACTGGGAGGGCAGACTTAAGATTGCCGCCCAGAAGGTGGATCAGTGGAAGGGTTGGTCTTTGACCCTGAGGGAAAGGGTTAACCTGGCCAAGGGGTATTTGCTCCCTTTATTAATATACCTGGGCAGCGTCTGCATCTTGCCAGAACCTCTTTGGACACGGGTCTACAGCCTGTTCTTCCAACTATTATGGGGGAATAGGCTGAACCTAATAAAGAGGGAGGTCACGTACCGCACGAGGAGACTAGGAAGGTTGGGTATGGTCAACCCAGTGGTGTTTCTAGTAAACACCTTTCTTAAGGCAAACATCGCCAACCTCTGGTTAGAGAGGGCTCCTCCGTGGGTATTCTCCTGTAGGGGGTGGTTTCGGCCTTTCTTCCAGCAATGGGAGACAGGAGGGCGGGTGAAGGACCTTCGCACGCCTCATGGGCATCTTCCGGCTTATGCTACCCTGGTTGTGAAGGTGATCCGCCGGTGGGGTCTGGGAGTGTGGGAGATCAGGACCTTGTCAAAGAGGTTACTTGACAATAGGGTTCTGTTGACCCACTTCCAGAAGCCCCTGGCCCTCAAGGATTGCCCAAGCCGGGATCTGGAGGTGGGGCTCTGGTTATTAAACTCTAAGCGGATCCCCTTGAAGTTTTGGGACTTGGCTTGGCGCTGCTTTCATGGGAGACTGTATGTGAGGGACAACCTGAAGTACAGGAACTCTGATGACCGGGATTGTCCCCGCGAGGAGTGTGGCGGCATGCTTGAAAGCATGGAGCACTTCCTGCTTCGGTGTCCTTTTAATACAGAGGTCTACAAGAGGGTGGGTGCTTCCATTGGCTGGCCCAGGCTGGCAGGCCTTTCCTATGCGGAGTGGGCCTATGGGGCATTCAGATCCCTTGGTGGCCGAGATCGGGGCACTGTTTTCTTACTTAGCTTAGTGACTAGGTTTTACACGTGGAACGCACGGTGTTTAGTGTCCACCCAGCAGAAAGTCCTCCCATAGGAAGAGGTGATTAGGAACATCCTGGGTGACCTGGCAAAAGTGCGCTCGCTGGAGTATGAGAGGCTGGGTGCAGGGAGGGCTTCCCTTCTATGGAGGGGGTTCTCATTTAATGTGCCCTAGGGAGAGTTAGGGAATGTGTGTCTGTGATAGGGTTAGTTTAGTCCCTTTCTATATTTTATATTTATTTGTAGGGTCAGATAGATGTGTAGGGTCAGGGAGGGACACGTAGGGACAGTCTTTAGGGACAGGTAGTTAGTATTAGGTTGGTAGTGAGGGACAGGTAGGGAAAGATTGGTAGGGTGGTAGGGACAGATTTTTCTTTTTCTTTATTAGAGAGGGATAGGATTCTGTGTGATAGATTAGGGTGAGAGCCTCTGTTGTCTCCAGTTCCCGGTGGTGGGCTGTTACCCTCACGTGTAGTTTTTTGTTTTATGGTATTGGAACCCGTATATAGGGCTTGCAAGCACCGAACTTGGGTCTGATTTTGGTTCATGGTTGTTGTATATGGTAATGTGATTAAGTTTTTTAGGTTTATTGTAGTGTTATAAAGTTGCGTATATTATTTTTTATATGTCTGTGCATTATGATGTGTGTTTGGGGGGGGTTTAGTGTAGGTTGGGTGGGGGGGAGGGGGGGAGGGGTTTTGGTGGATGGGTTGGTGGTTTGGACACCCTAAAATGGATGGGAAAAAAGGCAAAAGGACCTGGTATCTTTGTGGGCCACAAACTTTAGTGGGACCCTGGTGTGATGAGGCCACAGACTATCGTGGGACCTTGGGTGTTGGGAGTGGGAACAAAAAAAAAAAAACTGGGCCAGTTTGTTGTTTTGTTTTGGGGGTTTAGGTATGAATGTGGAGTGAATGTTGGAAGGGGATATTTTTGGAAAAAAAGGGTTAAGGTCTTCCCTTGCTGGGGGGGACTTTTGGAAATGACGTTTTATGTTCCATGAACATTGCAGGACATTTTTGCCTTTTAATGCATACTGGACATTATAATTTGGACTTGTTTGTGTTTTGCAATTTGTTCTTTGTGCAGTGTGTTTTATGGTTTGTTTTATACTTTTCTAATAAAAAGAGTTCCAGGACTCGGCTGAGGTTCCTGTACTGAGCTGTGTAACAACCTGTGCCCTGGCTATGGCTCTGCTGAGGAGCTCGTGTTCAGCGTTCTGCTGTGAGGACTGATGCTGATCCGGAGTGGACTGAGGTGGGGAGAGCTGACCATGTGAATAAATGTTGTAGAGGCCTCCAGGGGGCAGCGTGGCTGGTGTGAGGGGGGCATGGGCTAGGTAGAGGGGCATCCAGGGGTGCTGCGTGGCTGGTGTGAGGGGGGCATGGGCTGGGTAGAGGGGCATCCAGGGGGGCTGCGTGGCCGGTGTGAGGGTGGCCATGGCAACGAGTCCTGGTTCCCTGTCATGCGTGGTTCACCTTGATGGCCGTGCGTGACGTATCTGGCTCGGGCGGTTCAGCGTGCATGCGCTGATGGTCCAGGAGATGATTAGGGCCTGCGGTCACGTGACTGGAACGGACCAAAAGTATATTTAAAAAGACATGGAATGTCCTATTAAACAATCCCCCCCGAGGAATCCATAGGATATACCACGCGAAACACGCATTGAGGTCCTTGTTTATTCTGGGTACTGATCTAATATGGGTAAGAGTGCAATATATTTCTTTAGCTTTTTTTCATAGGGCACTATAGGCCATATGGCACGTGGTACATATCCATAGTGATGAAATATGCCATAATTTTGTACCAGTGCATAAATGACTTGAATACTAGCACTTCTTGTACTTTATCCCAATAGATATTTAACATCTATTATTATGTTGTATATGTGTCACCCAGTTTGGTTGTCTGTGTGTCGTCCTTTTTAATCATGTATGTCTTTTCTGTATATTGTTTACAATAAAGTTTTTTGATTCTTTGCCATATACTCTGTATTTGGTTCCTTTTTGCTATATAACAGCAGAAACAAGTCCAGGGGCGCCTCCGGCCAGGGAAAATATAGAAATAGTCCTTGGATAAGTTCAATGGATCCAGCAGATGAAGGACACAACACAGTCCCACGTGGCGGCTTCTATCAATCCACACACGCCAGGAGGATCTGGCCGCAGCCTGAGACCCTCCAGCATCGGGAGGCCCCACACAACTGACTGGGCCAAACATGAGTCTATTGTTCTGTCTACTGGGATCAGCCCCTGGATGGGGGAAGGGTTCTGTAGCACCCTGAGGATTCGGCTGCTACAGGAGTATTGCACCTCAGCCAGAGGTGTGATATTCCACTCCCGGGTAAGGATGGAGTGTGGAACTGAGCTCGGAGCGCTGCATGCACTACACACATCCCATTTCCGAGGGGCAGGCCGACGGTACTCCCACTTAGAAATGTGCAGGTACGACCGTGTCTGTCCCTGGCTGGAGTGGGAGGGGGGTGGAACATCCCTGTAGTGTAGGGGCAGATAGGGGGAGCAGTCTGGGTAGAGATAGGAGCTCATTGGGTGCTGGTCACCTGAGCTCACACATAGAGGGTTATATAAGGTGGGAACCATCTTAGATCAGGGTCAGTCTGTCAGAGTCAGAGAGTCAGAAGGAGAGGTCCAGATGAGCCTGCAGAGAGAGAGAGGAGAAAAGAAAGAAAGACCCAGAGGGGGAAAAAGAAAGGACTCTGAGATCCCAAATCCAAACATCGGGTGAAGAGTTGGCAACAGGGTACCGGATCCCAAACTGGTGGGGGCTACAGCACACCTCAGCCAGAGACCGGAGGCCGTGGGCAGCATCTGCCACCGCCACCCACCACATCCACCCCGAAGGCAGACCACGAGTAGGGTCAGGGAACCCAGGGCCAAGGGTCTCCCAACAGAAGGCCCGAGGGAGCTGGACCTAGGTGGATGCCTGGTGGGGACGGCCAGAGGACAGGACAGAAAGGAGGGCTCAGGGCCACGCTCCGGACTTGCTTGGGGGTTGGCCGAATCCAGGACCTGGTGGACGCAGCACGGCTCGGGTGGTCACTTGAGGCCGGAGTGACCGGAACATCTGCAGTAAGTAAACACCCTGAACTGCACAACCCGACTCTGTCTCTGATTATCATCTACACTGCACCACCACAACCCCCATCCTCTGCACCTGACCCCCTGAGGCTATTCCCCTCCCGTTGGGGGTTATACTATCAAAGCTGCACCAACACCATCAGCCTCAGCGGACCCTGCTGCAGCGGCGGCCGTAGTGACCGCAATACAACGGGTGGCGTAGTCGACATAAAGAACTTTATAACATCTGTAGGACTGCCACACACACTGAGCTTGACGCCCTGGGCACGGACCGGGTCACAGCCGCTCGGAGACTACAACCCCCCATCTGATCCGGCTCCGGGTATTCTCCCTAAGAATATGGCCCAGGGGGCGCGTCAACTTTGGCGTAGTCGGCAGGATTACGTGCCCGCAACACCCGGGTACTGCGTGCCTGAAGAAAAGTACACCGTTACCTCAAAAAGAAGTCTCCCGCCGGTTCCGGAGGGTCCCCGCCATCGGACCCCATCACCAGTCGATTCCCGCCGGTTGTCCGCCATTTCCAGCTTTTTCCCGCCATCTGCAGAGTTTCCCGCCACTGGGAGACGATTCCCGCCATTTCCAAAGATTTCCCGCCTTGGAAGAGCGGACGCCATTATGGGCGTGCCAGAGGATGGCAAGAAGCCGCCTCCCATCGTGGGCCAGGACGAAGAATGGCGCCAAAAGCGGAAACCGCCCCCACCAACAGAGACTGTGATGCTAGAGGTGTCCATCAGCGTAAAAGAACTGCCCCTGGAGCTGACAGTCACCAAGTTGCCCCGGGACTGCCCTAGAAGTGGGAGGAGACTGAAGAAAAGAACCAAGATGGGTGTCGCCTGGAGCAGTCTGGAGAGAGCGCACCCGGAGACAAGAAGCCTAGAGCTGAGTCCAGAAGCTTACCCGGAGATGAAAGGAGAGCAGAGCAGCACCGGCCCGCTGGCCAGGAGCCTGCTGGAAACAGCGGAAGGAGAGCAGAGCAGCACCGACCCGTTGGTCAGGAGCCTGCTGGAAACAACGACCCCACTAGGCCTAGTGGAGGTTCTAGCACAGCTCCCCCGAGACCGGGAGTGTGCGCAGACCGCGCTGGAGGGCCTCGCAAGGAGGATGGCCCGGGTGCAGCGAGAGACGTTGGCGGAGTGGAGCCGAGAGATGGCCCAGCAGACCGAGACCCGTCAGCGGAGCACGCCACCCAAGACGAGGAGACAGACCGCCTCTGAGGATGGCGCGGGAGGACTGAAGGCCGGAGACGGCGCCGAAAAGGGAGCCGAACGGACGGAGGCAGGTAAAGGGGACGTCTCTACCCCAAACCGGGACACCGCTTACCTGCCCCAGCTCCCCGTCGCAGAGCCCGAAGTACCCCCTGCCGTGCCCGTAACCGCAACGTCACCGCCGCAGACTAGGCCCCAACCGGAAGCCGCGACCCCTGTGACGTCACACGCCTCGACCCCGAGCGTGGCCAAGCAGGAAGTACCACCAGCCTGGTCGCAAGGCCTAGTACCCCCGGGCGCGGCATTACCAACAGCGCCCTCTACCTCCGCGGAGCCACCGGCCTGGTCGCAGGGCCAAGTAGCCCAGGGCGCCGCCGTCCTTACGGTGCCCTTCACTTTTCAGGTGCCCCAGGCCTGGCCGCAAGGCCTGGGCAACCCGGGCGCCACCACCACCGCGCCCGTAAGACCAAGAGTGCCGCATCTGGGAGAAGACCTGTTCGCCCAACACACGTGCCCGGATGGGCAGCCCTTCATCTGGCCCCGGGAGTACTATGAATTAGAGCTCCAAAAGAGGACAGGGCCCATGTGTGAGCCCCTGATCCTGGCTCCGAAACCCGTGAAAAGGACCTCGCCCCCGCTGGAGGAGGCACAGTTTGAGTGGGACCCCACCGGAGAAGATCTCATGGGGTTCACTCAGGAGACCCGGGCAGCTGCAGCGGAGCGTGCAGAGTGCTGCCGGCAGCAGCTCGAAGTCTTCGAGAGGGAGCGGAGAGAGAGGCGGGTCCGGGAACAACAAGCCCAAATAAGGAGCGCGGAGCAGAAGAGCCGGACCAGGAGAGACCCCCGTGCAGCGCATAGTCCCCGCACCACCGGGACTGTGATCAAGTTCAATCTGCAGCATGGGTGGGGTTTCATCAGGGATCACCGCACCCCAGGCGACGTCTTCGTGACAAGAAGAGACGTTGAGTCCCACCTACCGGAGGGACACAGAGGCCGTGACCTTTATCTAGGGGACGAGGTCACCTTCACCCGGCACAAGTGTGCCAAAGGACCCTACGCCCTCCATGTGCATCGCCTGACGGAGGAGGAGCTGCGGTGTGAGGAGGAAGAGCAAGAGGACCCGGACGGGTCTGAAGCTAAAGCCAACTACAAAGAAAGAGCAGGAGGACGCCGTCGTTGAGTACGGTAGTGAAGAAGCTGTATATAGTTACCCGTCGGGGTACCAAAAACTGTTGCTGCTATTATAGTCCCCGTTGGGACCAGCGAATTGAACTGTTAACCCGTGTGTCCCCTATCCATTACCAGGCTGAGGACTGTGAACAGCCATCCCTAATCCCTAACATCTGGCCGAGGACTGGGAGCGGCCACTATCCCTTTGTATATAGTTGTGCTTCCTAGAGCGCCCCCTACTGGTTTTACCGGAAAACCACTTTCAAGAAAGGACTGTCGCACTTTGCCCGGTCATCAGTTGCACAGTGACCGGAGGAGCTAGAAGACGACGAGAATGTTATCTATCTGAAGAAGTTTTATTGATATATATATATTGTTATATGATAATGTTTTATATGTTTTTATTATGTTTATGCAAAGAAAAAAATTGTATGTTTGTGGTGTTTTGTCTTACAGCCCGAGGACGTGCTGTGGTTTACCAGGGGGGAATGTAGCACCCTGAGGATTCGGCTGCTACAGGAGTATTGCACCTCAGCCAGAGGTGTGATATTCCACTCCCGGGTAAGGATGGAGTGTGGAACTGAGCTCGGAGCGCTGCATGCACTACACACATCCCATTTCCGAGGGGCAGGCCGACGGTACTCCCACTTAGAAATGTGCAGGTACGACCGTGTCTGTCCCTGGCTGGAGTGGGAGGGGGGTGGAACATCCCTGTAGTGTAGGGGCAGATAGGGGGAGCAGTCTGGGTAGAGATAGGAGCTCATTGGGTGCTGGTCACCTGAGCTCACACATAGAGGGTTATATAAGGTGGGAACCATCTTAGATCAGGGTCAGTCTGTCAGAGTCAGAGAGTCAGAAGGAGAGGTCCAGATGAGCCTGCAGAGAGAGAGAGGAGAAAAGAAAGAAAGACCCAGAGGGGGAAAAAGAAAGGACTCTGAGATCCCAAATCCAAACATCGGGTGAAGAGTTGGCAACAGGGTACCGGATCCCAAACTGGTGGGGGCTACAGCACACCTCAGCCAGAGACCGGAGGCCGTGGGCAGCATCTGCCACGGCCACCCACCACATCCACCCCGAAGGCAGACCACGAGTAGGGTCAGGGAACCCAGGGCCAAGGGTCTCCCAACAGAAGGCCCGAGGGAGCTGGACCTAGGTGGATCCCTGGTGGGGACGGCCAGAGGACAGGACAGAAAGGAGGGCTCAGGGCCACGCTCCGGACTTGCTTGGGGGTTGGCCGAATCCAGGACCTGGTGGACGCAGCACGGCTCGGGTGGTCACTTGAGGCCGGAGTGACCGGAACATCTGCAGTAAGTAAACACCCTGAACTGCACAACCCGACTCTGTCTCTGATTATCATCTACACTGCACCACCACAACCCCCATCCTCTGCACCTGACCCCCTGAGGCTATTCCCCTCCCGTTGGGGGTTATACTATCAAAGCTGCACCAACACCATCAGCCTCAGCGGACCCTGCTGCAGCGGCGGCCGTAGTGACCGCAATACAACGGGTGGCGTAGTCGACATAAAGAACTTTATAACATCTGTAGGACTGCCACATACACTGAGCTTGACGCCCTGGGCACGGACCGGGTCACAGCCGCTCGGAGACTACAACCCCCCATCTGATCCGGCTCCGGGTATTCTCCCTAAGAATATGGCCCAGGGGGCGCGTCAGTTCACACCCTCTAGATGCAACAAGAGATGTTGACCTAGGCCTGATAACATTACAGTCCATGAACACAGGGGAGGGACACGCTGTTAGGCTGTGTGCCCACGATGCGTTTAAGCACCGGCAAAAACGCTGCAGAAACGCTTAAATGCATGGTAGAAGGCCTGCCATGTTCCCCAATGATAATCCGTGCTGTGCACATGCTGCGTGTTTTTCCGGAATGATAATCCGCAGCATGTCCATTAATTTTGCGGACACGCAGCGTAATTGCCGCCATTGACTTGCATTGAAACGCATATCATCTGTGTCCGCACATTTGCACACATGGATAATATGCGTTTCTATGTGCGGATGGCACCCGGGTGTGGAGGACAGGAGACTCTCTTCCGGACCTGGGTACCATAGAACCTGTGAAAAAAAGAATAAAATAAAAAATAAATATTATTCTTGCCTTCTGATGGCTCGCGGTGTCCCTTTCTTCACTTGCCGGCAGCGTGCTGTGGACTGAAGGACCTGCGCTGACGTCAGTCATATGACGGCAGGTCCTTCAGTGTACCGCGCGCTGTCGGCAGCCAGGACGGAGCGAAGCAAGACAGCGGGGGCCATCAGAAGGTAAGTATAGATTTATTTTTTACCATTCTTTCGGTCACACTATAAAAATCCATGCCGGTTGCATGGATTTATATAGTGTGACCAAGTTGTCAAGCACTTTCCAAGTGATGTTAAAATCGCTTGGAAAGCGCTTGTCAACCCGCATGCGGAAATGCAAGTGAAGAACGCTTCACATCCGCATGTGCAATCCGCATGTGCAATCCGCATGCGTTTTTTCTGCCAGGGAGATGCGGAAACTGAGCATTTCTGCATCGTGGGCACATAGCCTTACACCCCTTACACTAAAGCAGGTTACATTACATAGAGTACATGAACACAGGCTGGGGAGGGACACACTGTTACTGTCATATTGGATAAAATATAAGTTGCTGAGGTTAGGACCACCAGGGACCCCAATGTTACTTAGGAAAGACTATGTCCATGTTTGATAAAATAATTTTCACGTATGCTTAGCACAGGTCGGTCCGTCCATTTATGGATTCTGTATAGGACTAATAAAAATAGGCCATCCCAGCACTCGGCTATGTCATTTATGTACATAAATGCATACAAAATATTAACTACTCGAGCTAAATTGCTGCATTGTCACCTTAAAGAACTATGCACCTGATTAATGTCTTGATGAGAGGGCGGAGGTGAAGGACGCAGCTCCTGATTCATTAAGAGACATATTCATCAGAAGCGTCTGATGGCTGGACAGCGCCTCCATGCGCTATGCCACTTACTGGAGGAAGATTTGTAGCGACCACCGCTGCTCATGATGAAGTTGCCAAACAGCAGTCATCACAACCCTGCCCACTTACCGATAAAAATGCCATTAGAAAGGAAAAAGTTGCAACATTTTTACATAGTCTTCAGTTGCATCCAAATTATACGATTGAGCATTTTATAACAGAATTCTGGAGTAAAAACTATGATGAATAGGGTCCTATGGGTTTTGTTCTGTTTAAGCTGAGTTGATGCAGGTCTGTGCTATGACGTCAATTCAAGTTAAACCCTTTTATCTACAGGTGCATCTCACTAAATTAGAATATCATCAAAAAGTTAATTTATTTCAGTTCTTCAATACAAAAAGTGAAAGTCATATTATATAGAGTCATTACACACCTGAACAAGGGATGTATAAGCGGGGCCCAATTGCAAGACTAGACAAGCAACAGAAGATTAGACCCCTAAAATATAACTTTTATTCGAATATGCTAAAAAGGACTCAGTAGTCACCATAACAACAAACACAAAAACAAGACAAAATGCCAGGGAACAGGGATAAGTCACACATCAGTCAGGAAGGATTACGGGCTCTATCTGTCCCTATTTTGTCCCTAAATTCTCTCCCTTGGGTCTCCTTAAATGCATATCTATGATGAATTGTCGGCTTCTTAATCTGTACGTTCACTTTTCTCTATCTTTTATTCACGATTGTGGTTTTTTAAATATAAAGATAGATATTTACCAGGGATATTAGGGACACCAACGTTGAGCGGGGGCGCCACGGAGCAAAAATTAGGGTGCCAACCTCCGCTGTCAGGAAGGGAGAGAATTTAGGGACAAAATAGGGACAGATAGAGCCCGTAATCCTTCCTGACTGATGTGTGACTTATCCCTGTTCCCTGGCATTTTGTCTTGTTTTTGTGTTTGTTGTTATGGTGACTACTGAGTCCTTTTTAGCATATTCGAATAAAAGTTATATTTTAGGGGTCTAATCTTCTGTTGGTTGTCTAATAGAGTCATTACACACAGAGTGATCTATTTCAAGTGTTTATTTCTGTTAATGTTGATGATTATGGCTTACAGCCAATGAAAACACAAAAGTCATTATCTCAGTAAATTAGAATACTTTATAACAGCTTGAAAAATTATTTTAAAATCTGAAATGTTATCCTACTGAAATGTATGGTCAGTAAATGCCCTCAATAATTGGTCTGGGATCCTTTTGCATCAATTACTGCATCAATGCGGCAATGTGGCATGGAGGCGATCAGCCTGTGGCACTGCTGAGGTGTTATGGAAGCCCAGATGGCTTTGATAGCAGCCTTCAGCTCGTCTGCATTGTTGGGTCTGGTGTCTCTCGTCTTCCTCTCGACAATACCCCATAGATTCTCTATAATAGATTCTCTATGGGGTTATGGTCAGGTGAGTTTTCTGCCAATCAAGCACAGTGATACTGTTGTGTGTAAACCAGGTACTGGTACTTTTGGCCGTGTGGACAGGGGCCAAGTCCTGCTTGAGAATGACATTTCCATCTCCAAAAAGCTTGTCGGCAGAGGGAAGCATGAAGTGCTGTAAAATGTCCTGGTAGACGGCTGCGCTGACTTTGGTCTTGATAAAACAGAGTGGACCTACACCAGCAGATGTCATGGCTCCTCAAACCATCACTGATTGTGGAAACTTCACACTAGACCTCCAGCAGCTTGGATTGTGGCCTCTCCACTCTTCCTCCAGACTCTGATACCTTGTGGAGTGTGTCAGTGACTGCCTTCTGGACATCTGTCAAGCCAGCAGTTTTCCCCATGATTGTGGAGCCTACTGAAACAGACTAAGGGACCTTGTTAAATGCTTAGGAAGCCTTTGCAGGTGTTTTTTGTTAATTATTCTAATTTACTGAGATAATGACTTTTGTGTTTTCATTGGCTGTAAGCCATAATCATCAACATTAACAGAAATAAACACTTGAAATAGATGACTCTGTCTGTAATGACTCTATATGAGTTTCACTTTTTGTATTGAAGAACTGAAATAAATTAACTTTTTGATGATATTCTAATTTAGTGAGATGCACCTGTATTTTTAGAATTATCACACCAGTACACCTGTTTTCTCATTTGCAAGACTTAAGTAAACCTTGTATGATATCTTTTTCATTTGTGAATGTCCTTATACTTTCAAGCAGAACCTAGCCACCCCACAATGCAATAACCCATCGATCAGTACAAGCCCTCCATTTTCCATGGATATCCATATTATGGACTGTGTATACGTTTCTTTTGCCTGAACTGCGCACCCCTCGGTGAAGACAGTGAGTTTTTTGGGGACAGCTTATGGTCGGCTCAGGATATGAACACCCCCTGATCTGCTTGAAAATATAACTGAAATAAAATGTTGAGAAAAAATTTCAAATATCACGTTGACCCTTCAAGTCACTGTCTTGTAAATCTGTATCACTTCTACACAGAATAGGTGATTGGTCTGAAATCACTCGGGGTGTAAAGAGAATCTGTCATCACAGAATAACTAATCAAACCAATCGCAGCCCCTCAGTATATCATGGCACCCTGTATCTTGATTGGCAGCTGTAGCTTTATAGACTCGAGTGGGGGTCTCAAACATTTGGCCACAGAGGCTGCTTCATGCAGGCCGCAGGCACCATACACCTTGAGGATTGTGGCACGTCAGCACTTTTTCAGTGGAACATATTGCAGGCGCCGTGCACAGACAAGCTCTTTGCTCAGCTATACCAATGCCAACTGTGGGTCAATCACAGGCCAGCAGCTAATGTCTGCAGGGGACCAGGATGGGAACAGTACTAGAAGATGAGGATCAGGATCTTGACATTACTGCAAAGAGACATTACTACAAAAAGGGGACCAGGAAGGGACACGTTACTGTGAGATAGGGAGCCGAATGGTGAGATTGCTACAAAAAGGGGACCAGGTAAGAGGATATTTCTACAAGATGGCCATGATGGGAGACAATAAAACAAGATGAGTACCATGACGGGGGACATAAGCACAAGATAGGAACCATGATGGGGACAACCCCACTAGGCCTGGTGGAGATCCTGGCACAGCTCCCCCGAGACCGGGAGTGTGCACAGACCGCGCTGGAGGGCCTCGCACGGAGGATGGCCCAGGTGCAGCGAGACACGCTGGCGGAGTGGAGCAAAGAGATGGCCCAGCAGACCGGAACCCGTCAGCGGAGCACGCCACCCGAGACGAGGAGACAGACCGCCTCTGAGGATGGAGCAGGAGGAGTGAAGGCCGGAGACGGCGCCGAGGAGGGAGCTGAACAGACGGAGGCAGGTAAAGGGGACGTCACTACCCCAAGCGGAGAAACCGTGAGCCTGCCCCAGCTCCCCGTCGCAGAGCCCGAAATTCCCCCTGCCGTGCCCGTCGCTGCACCGTCACCGCTCCAGACTAGGCCCCAAGCAGAAGCCGCGGCCGCGACCCCTGTGACTTCACGCGCCTCAACTCTGAGCGCGGCCAAGCAGGAAACACCACCGGCCTGGTCGCAGGGCCGAGCGCCCCCGGGCGCTGCAGTGCCAACAGCGCCCTCTACCTCCACCGTGCCACCGGCCTGGTCGCAGGGCCAAGTAACCCCGGGCGCCGCCGTCCTAACGGTGCCCTTTACCTTTAGGGTGCCCCAAGCCTGGTCGCAAGGCCTGGTCAACCCGGGCGCCGCTACCATCACCGCGCCCTCAACATCTCGAGTGCCGCACCTGGGTGAAGATCTATTTGCCCAGCACACGTGCCCGGATGGGCAGCCTTTTATATGGCCACAGGAGTACTACCAACTGGAACTCCAAAAAGCAAGGCCCCTGTGCGAGCCCCTGATTCCGGCTCCGAAGCCCGTCAGGAGAACCCCGCTCCCGCTGGAAGAAGTGTAGCACCCTGAGGATTCGGCTGCTACAGGAGTATTGCACCTCAGCCAGAGGTGTGATATTCCACTCCCGGGTAAGGATGGAGTGTGGAACTGAGCTCAGATAGCTGCATGCACTACATACATCCCATTTCCGAGGGACAGACCTATGGTACTCCCACTAGGAAAATGTGCAGGTACAACCGTGTCTGTCCCTGGCTGGAGTGGGAGGGGGGTGGAACATCCCAGTAGTGTAGGGGCAGATAGGGGGAGCAGTCTGGGTAGTGCTAGGAGCTCATTGGGTGCTGGTCACCTGAGCTCACACATAGAGGGAGTATATAAGGTGGGAACCATCTTAGAACAGGGTCAGACGTCAGTCAGTCAGTCAGCCAGTCAGTCTGTTTTAGTGAAGACTTTGCAGAGCAGTGGAGGAAAGCAGAGGAGCAGAGCAGCCCCAGGCCCAGAGAGAGAGAGGAGAAAGAAAGACCCAGAGGGGAAGAAAGAAGGAACTCTAAGAGCCCAAATTAAATCAAAGGGTGAAGAGTTGGCACAAGGGTACCGGATCCCAAACTGGTGGAGGGCACTTATCCTCAGCCAGAGACCGGAGGCCGTGGGCAGAATCTGCCATGGCCACCCACTATATCCACCCGGAAGGCAGACCACGCATAGGGTCAGGGAACCCAGAGACAAGGGTTTACCAACAAGAGGCCCGAGGGAGCCGGACTTAGGTTGATCCCTGGTGGGGAAGGCCAGAGACGAGGACAGGACAGAAAGGGAGCTCAGAACCACGCTCCAGAACTACTTGGGGGTTGGCCGAGTCCAGGACCTGGTGGACGCAGCACGGCTCGGGTGGTCACTCAAGGCCGGAGTGACCAGTACAAGAACAGCAGTAAGTAAAAACCCTGAACTGCAGAACCCGACTCTGACTCTCATTACCATCCTCACTGCACCTCCACAACCACCATCCTCTGCACCTGACCCCCTGAGGCCATACCCCTCCCGTTGGGGGTTATACTACCGAAGCTGCACAAACACCATCAGCCTCAGCGGACCCTGCTGCAGCGGCGGCCGTAGTGACCGCAATTCAACGGGTGGCGTAGTCGACATAAAGAACATCCAGTAACATCATAGGACTGCCACACACTGAGCTTGACACCCTGGGCACGGACCGGGTCACAGCCGCTCGGAGACTACAACCCCCATCTGATCCGGCTCCGGGTATTCCCCTAAAGAATATGGCTCAGGGGGCGCGTCAGAAGCACAGTTCGAGTGGGACCCCACCGGAGAAGACCTCATGGGGTTCACCCAAGAAACACGGGCAGCCGCAGCGGAGCGTGTGGAGTGCTGCCGCCAGCAGTTGGCAGTCTTCGAGCGAGAATTGAGAGAGAGGCGGGTCCATGAGCAGCAGATGCAGATACGGAGCGCGGAGCAGAAGAGCCGGAACAGGAGAGACCCCCGTGCAGCTCATGGTCCCCGTACCACCGGGACTGTGATTAAATTTCAATTGCAGCACGGTTGGGGCTTCATAAGAGACCATCATACCCCCGGCGACGTCTTTGTCACCCGCAGAGACGTAGAAAGCCATCTGCCGGAGGGACACAGAGGTCGTGACCTATATGTAGGGGATGAGGTCACCTTTACCCGGCACAAGTGTGCCAAAGGACCCTACGCTCTCCATGTACACCGGCTGACGGAGGAGGAGCTGCGGTGTGAGGAGGAGCAAGAGGACCCGGACGGGTCTGAAGCTTACCAGCAAGAAGGAGCAGGAGGAAGCCGTCATTAAAGTACGGTAAAGAGAGACTGTATATAGTTACCCGTCGGGGTACCAGAACTGTTGCTGCTTTAAATATGTTCCCCGTTGGGACAAGTGTGAACTTTAACCCGTGTGTCCCTATTCCCACTGACCGAGGACTGAGAGCGGCCACACCTCCATTGTATATAGTTGCGCTTTCTAAGGCGCCCCCTACTGGTTTTATAGGAAAGCTGAGTTTTTCAAGAAGAGACTGTGCACTTTACCCGGTCACAAGTCGCACCGTGGCCGGAGGAACAAGAAAAAAGTTTTATGATATATGATGTTTTATATGTTGATGTGTTATGAAAAAAAAAAAAAAATTGTATGTTTTTGGATGTTTTATTCTCTTACAGCCCGAGGACGTGCTGTGATTTACCAGGGGGGAATGTAGCACCCTGAGGACTCGGCTGCTACAGGGGTATTACACCTCAAGCCAGAGGTGTGGTATTCCACTCCCGGGTAAGGATGGAGTGTGGAACTGAGCTCAGTAGGCTGCATGCACTACATACATCCCATTTCCGGGGGACAGATCGATGGTACTCCCACTAGATATATGTGCAGGTACGACAGTGTCTGTCCCTGGCTGGAGTGGGAGGGGGGTGGAACATCCCAGTAGTGTAGGGGCAGATAGGGGGAGCAGTCTGGGTAAAGATAGGAGCTCATTGGGTGCTGGTCACCTGAGCTCACACATAGAGGGAGTATATAAGGTGGGAACCATCTTAGAACAGGGTCAGACAGTGAGACAGTCAGTCTTGTGTAGAGCAGAGGAGAAGAGCAGAGAAGCTCAGCCAGCTCCAAGGCCAAGAGAGAGAGAGAGGAGAAAAGAAGGACCCAGAGGGGAAAGAAGAAGGAACCCCAAGAACCTAAAATCAGACCAGAAGGGTGAAGGGTTGGCAACTCGGGTACCGGATCCCAAGCTGGCAGAGGCAAAGCACACCTTAGCCAGGAACCGGAGGTCGTGGGCAGGATCTGCCACGACCCTCACTAAATCCACTGAGAAGGCACACCGAGTATAGGGTCAGGGAACCCAGAGAAAAGGTTTAACCAACAAGAGACCCGAGGGAGCCGGACATAAGTGGATCCCTGGTGGGAACGGCCGTAGAAAGGAAAGTCAGAAAGGGAGCTCAGGATCACGCTCCAGAATTGCTTGGGAGTTGGCCGAGTCCAGGACCTGGTGGACGCAGCACGGCTCGGGTGGTCACTCATGGCCAGAGTGACCAAAAGAACAGCAGTAAGTAAAAACCCTGAACTGCACAGCCCGACTCTGAGTCTTCTTACCATCCACACTGCACCTCCACAACTACCATCCTCTACATCTGACCCCCTGAGGCTATACCCCTCCCGTTGGGGGTTATACTACCACAGCTGCACACATACCACCAGCCTCAGCAGACCCTTCTGCAGCGGCGGCCGTAGTGACCGCAAATCAACGGGTGGCGTAGTCGACACAAAGAACATCCAACAACATCTGCAAGGACTGCCACACACTGAGTTTGACACCCTGGGCACGGACCGGGTCACCGCCACTCGGAGACTACAACCCCCATCTGATCCGGCTCCGGGTATCCACAAACAGCACTGGCCCAGGGGGCGCGTCAATTATACAAGATTACAACCACAATTCATGAAGAAACAAATTTTGCATGCCAGTATTTAATAAAATGTGAGAGGTAGAAAGCTTTTTTTTTGTTAAATTAAAAAATTTGTTTGTTTTTTATATTATCACTTTTCATAGTTTAAAAACTTACACAAAGCTCTGATTGTTCATGTTTGATAAAATTTTACTTTTCTTGTTTGTCCACCAGTCCTGGTCAGCACCAGCATTATGAAGAGCGGCTGGACATTATCATAATTTATATCACAAATGTGGCAGAAATGATCACATAAATGTTGTCTAGCTCCGCCCACTCTTCAGAAATGTCGCTGCTGTGGCTGGGACTGGTGGAAATACAGTAAAAGTCAAATTTGGGCAAAACTGAACAATCAGTGCTGTTTGTAATTATGTATGTCACAAAAAGTGACAATACATACATACATTTATAATTCCTATGCCATGAGATTGGAATCTATGAGGAGCTCCTGGAATTAACTCCATTCTGGAGGTTTCAGTCATGAGCCGTCTAGATTGGATTTGATCCTATGAGGACATCGCTCCAGCAACTCCATTCTACTCAGGTCACCAATGAACTGTACAGAATAGAGGCTACAGGGAGATCATCTAAAAATCCACACCGATCTAGACGGCTCACTAGTGAATCAGATAGAATGGAGTTGCTCAAATGAGGTCCTCAAAAAATCCACTCCAATCTATACGGCTCACTAGTGAATCAGCTACAATGGAGTTGCTCAAATGAGGTCCTCAAGAAATCCACTCCGATCTATACGGCTCACTAGTGAATCAGCTAGAATGGAGTTGCTCAAATGAGGTCCTCAACAAATCCACTCCAATACAATGTTGTAAATTATGAGGACTCTGTTGCTGCGCTCTGTTATGTTTCTCCCTGCGAAGCTCCGCTCACTCTTTGAAAAACTCGATTCCAGTCACCTCAGCACCAAACAGTACAGTTTGGAGGCTACAGTGAGATCCTCAAGAAATCCACTCCGATCTATACGGCTCACTAGTGAATCAGCTAGAATGGAGTTGCTAAAATGAGGTCCTCAAAAAATCCACTCCAATACAATGTTCTAAATTATGAGGACTCTGTTGCTGCGCTCTGTTATGTTTCTCCCTGCGAAGCTCCGCTCACTCTTTGAAAAACTCGATTCCAGTCACCTCAGCACCAAACAGTACAGTTTGGAGGCTACAGGGAGATCCTCAAAATACCCACTCCGATCTAGATGGTTCACTAGTGAATCAGCTAGAATGGAGTTACTAAAATGAGGTCCTCAAAAAATCCACTCCGATCTAGACGGCTCACTAGTGAATCAGCTTGAATGGAGTTACTTAAATGAGGTCCACAAAAAATCCACTCCGATCTACACGGCTCACTAGTGAAACAGCTAGAATGGAGTTGCTCAAATGAGGTCCTCAAAAAATCCACTCCAATACAATGTTGTAAATTATGAGGACTGTGTTGCTGCGCTCTGTTATGTTTCTCCCTGCGAAGCTCCGCTCACTCTTTGAAAAACTCAATTCCAGTTGTGTCACCCTGGCCTGGATGCCACAAGTGTAATTAAAGCTGTGTCTGAGAGCAAGGGGGAGGTTCTCTGGTCAGGGGAACATTAGCATGCAATGCCTCCTGTCTCAGGCCAGTAGGGGGAGCAGGCTGCCCCTATAAAAGCTGGTACTGGGGGCAGGGTTTGAGAGAACTTGATGGCCTGTCTCAGCACTGAGACTTGTCCCAGAGCAGAGCAGGGACAGACAGTTGCACTGCACCTAAGAGGAAGTGTGGCAGGAGGAGAGCCACAAGCCAGAGACAAGAGGCGAAGAGAGCCTGTCTTGGCAGATAAAAGACTTACTTTACCAGACTTTGGTGTCTGAGGCTGGGAGGATTCCACATTCTCCAGCAGATAACCAGTTCGCAAGGGACTGTATATTCCTTGGCCTAAGAAGCCTGGAGGCCCTGCCACAACCGAAGGGACCAGTAAAGCCGTACAAGGCTGGGAGCAGAAAGGAACCCACGTCGCAGGCCATACAGGCGAGAATACACGGAAAGCTCGGAAACGTGGGCTGTTACCCTATAACGAGGAGATAGCCAGAAGGAGCGCAGAAGCACGGTAGGCCTACACCCTCACCCTGACCAGGGCTAATTTCCCCGTTGCTCTCAGACATCCAGGTCCCCTCCTAGCCGGGACTGTTTATGGGTCAGTTTACCTGTTTTAGTAAAGACCCTGGACTGCAACTTGTTGTCTGTGTGCTCCTTGCTCCTCCAGCACTATCGGCACCGGGATTCTCACTACCATCACTCCCACCATCCACCACACTGCCCTGGGGCCGCACTCTTCCCGTGGGGAGTCACACCATCCCAGCTGCATATATCATCAGCCCCAGCGGTCTGCCCTGCAGCGGCGGTTCCTAATGACCGCAAATCCACGGGTGGCGTAGTCGGACATAATCAATAGCACATAACGGACTACCACTGGCCTGACCACCCTGAGCCACGGAACCGGGTTGCCACTACTACCCCCATCGTTCCCTATTGCCCGGATCTGAGTGCCCCACGGCCCAGGGGGCGAGTCACAGTCACTTCAGCACCTGTACAGTTTGGAGGCTACAGGGAGATCCTCAACATACCCACTCCGATCTAGACGGCTCACTGGTGAATCAGCTAGAATGGAGTTGCTCAAATGAGGTCCTCAAAAAATACACTCCAATACAATGTTGTAAATTATGAGGACTGTCGGCTGTACTCTGCTATGTTTTTCCCCGCGAGGCTACAGGGGGCGAGTCAGCTTTGGCGTAGTCGGCAGGATTTCGTGCCCGCAACCACCGGGTACTGTGTGCCTGAAAAAGACTTTTGTAACTTACCTGTGGCGAAGTTTCCCACCATCCGGAGCCGATTCCCGCCATCAGACGCCATCTTGGACCGTTTCTCGCCGTTTTCTGCCGTCTTCCCGCCATCCGCAGCTGCTTCCCGCCATCAGACGCCATCTTCAGGACGCCGCGCGGGAAGAAGAGGGGCGTGGACGTCAAAACCGCGTGAGATCCGAAGCTCCGCCCCACGCACCGACGCTGCGCAAGGTCCTGGAAGGGAGAGAGAGCGACGCTGACGTCATCGGAGCGCGACGCCAGGTACTCGTCCATAGCAGCAGCAGTGGAGCCGCGGCCTACAGAAGAGGTTCGTCGGAAGGTAGGCCACGCTTAACTAGGGGGGGAGAAAGATGTCGTATACAGAGGCGCCCACTACCACCAACGCAGCTGCAGCAGCGGTGATGCCCTTTTCCCTGCCCTACATCCCTGGAGCGGCCTGGCTGCCCAAATACTCAGGGGAGCCCCATGCCCTAACTGACTTCAAGGAAAGGCTATACAGTTTGTTCCAAGTTTACCCCCTGACAGAGGAACAGAAGGTCAGCATATTAACAGGGCAGTTAACTGGCGAAGCCCAGAGGGAGGTAAAATCATGGCCCACTAAGGAGAAAAGAACTGTGAAGAGTATTCTGGCCCGGCTGCGGGGTACCTTTGACACACGTACCTCCGCTGAAATTAAAATGAGGTTCTATGGGTGTAAGCAGCGGGCACAGGACAGCATCAGAGACTATGCCCTAAATCTGCAGGAAGCCCTGAGGGCTATTCAACAAACTGACCCTGGCAGTGTGCAGGAAACGGATAAGCTGCTAACAGAACAATTCATAGAAGGTCTGCTGTCTAGCGCCCACAGGGCCCAACTGCGCCTCATGTTCTTTCAGAACCCCGACCTGACCTTTGCCCAATTTAAGGACAGGGCCATAAGGGTGCTCCGTGAATCTGCAACCAGTGGCGCTATAAACCCCCGGCGCCCTGCTCTCACCAACCACCAGGAGGCGGCGCCCTCCTCTATGGATCCCGTGGGGGCTGATGCACAGGCCCTGAACCAAGCCCCGTCGAAAGACCTGCACCACCAAGTCCAGGAGCTGACCAGGAGCGTCGCGGCATTGACCAGGACCGTCCAGGCGTTGCAAGTGGACCCGTCAAGACCCATCGAGCTGGCTTCAAGTCCGGAGGATGTCCCGTGGCGTCGACAGAGGAGGATCCCGTCGTTCCGAGGGAGGCCCACAGACCGCTACGCAGAGGGTGGACAGCCCATTTGCCGTCGATGCAACCAGCCCGGACACATTTCCAGGTACTGTAATTTAAACGGGTCCAACCTGGGGCAGAGGGCCAACCCCCAGGCATAAGATCACCAGGCCCTTACAATTGGCGTAATAAGGACGTTGGGGGGCGCCCGGTTTTACCCGTGGTGCTGGACGGTATCCCCATGAGCGCCTTGCTGGATACTGGGTCACAAGTAACCACTATCCCTTATGTACTTTTTAAGCAGCATTGGACTGATGCTGATATCACACGGTATCCAGACAGTAACTTGAGCATCATCGCCAGTAATGGCTTACCCGTGCCGCAGATGGGGTTCAAGGAGATGACCATTAAAATTGGTAAAGTTGAACTACCGACACAGGGAGTGATTATTGTGGACATTGACCGTCGTGAAAGTCACCCTAAAATAACTGTGGGTACTAACGTGATTGAAAATTGTCTTTCAGAGGTAATTGTAATCTTACAACTGGTGGCGGTGAATGCTAGTTCCAGCCAACAGAGAGTCCTCAACAAGGAGATAAAAGCCCTGATGAGACGGCAGCAGGTAGAACTGTCTGGTGGTGAGATCGGTAGCGTAAGACTGAGTGACCCATTCCCCATTTCCATGCCTCCCAAAAGTGAAATGATGATCTGGTGTCGGACTGCAATCGGGTTGAGAGGTAGAGACTACCAAGCCATGGTAGAACCCGTGTACTCAAACAGCAGGCCCACCATTTTGACAGCCCGGGGGGTGGTTGATGTCTGTCATGGGAGGGTGCCCATCCGCATTCTCAACATTGGGGAGAGGGAGGTACACTTACCCAGGTACGCTACACTCGCCAAGCTGTTTGTGGTCGAACACAAAGCTATCAGGGCCGTGGAACCCTTGCCTCCATCTCCTCAGGCGGAGGGTAATGGCTCCCAGAAACAAAAGGAGGACTGGTGCCAGAAACTCCACGTGGGTGCTAACTCCACTCCCCTGCACCAAGAACAAGGAGTCTACCGGGTGGTACAGGAGTACGAGAGAGTCTTTAGTAAGCACCCGCTAGACTTCGGCAGAGTAAAAGGGATAGAACACCACATCCCCACAGGGAGCCACCCACCAATAAAAGAGAGACACAGACCTGTACCCCCTGCACATTATCAGAACGCAAAGGGCATGCTAAGAGAAATGAAAGAAGCTGGGGTCATTCGAGATAGCTGTAGCCCCTGGGCAGCCCCCTTGGTTCTGGTGAAAAAGAAAGACGGCACCATGAGAATGTGCGTGGACTATAGACAAATCAACCGTATCACCCACAAAGACGCATATCCGCTGTCTAGAATAGAGGAGTCTTTAGCCGCACTAAAATCAGCTAACTTCTTTTCTACTTTGGACCTTACTAGCGGGTACTGGCAGGTTCCTGTGGCAGAGGCTGACAAAGAGAAGACCGCCTTCACCACCCCGATGGGACTGAGCGAATTCAACTGCATGCCTTTCGGGCTCTGCAATGCACCAGGGACCTTCCAGCGGCTGATGGAATGCTGTCTAGGGCACCGAAACTTCGAGACGGTTCTCCTTTACCTGGACGACGTGATCGTCTATTCGAAGACCTACGAGGACCACCTAAAACACCTGGCCGAGGTGTTCGAAGCCCTGGCAGGCTATGGCCTGAAGGTGAAACCATCGAAGTGTCACCTGCTGAAACCGAAGGTCCAGTATCTAGGGCACGTGGTAAGCGCGGAAGGAGTGGCCCCCGACCCTGACAAGGTCACGGCAATCAAGAGCTGGCCAAGCCCCTCGAACATCAAAGAGGTGAGACAGTTTCTCGGGTTGGTAGGCTACTACCGAAGGTTCATCCCCGGGTTCACTAAGATGGCAGCTCCTATGCAGGACCTCCTGATCAGACAGTCTAAGTCCAGAAGTCAAAAGCCACCCTTCAAGCGGGATAAACCGGAAGAGGAGTCCTTCCGCCAGCTAAAGATGGCCCTCACGGGGGATGAGATCCTGGCCTACCTGATTACGGCCAGCCTTTCATTCTCCACACAGATGCCAGTAATGTGGGACTGGGAGCCGTACTGTCCCAAAACCAACAGGGCAGAGAAAGGGTGAACGCGTACGCCAGCCGGAAGCTGAGGCCCACCGAGAGGAACCCGGAGAATTACAGCTCCTTCAAGATAGAATTCTTGGTGGTGGTGTGGGCCGTGACGGAACGCTTCAAGCATTACCTGGCCTCCGCAAAGTTCACCGTGTACACGGACAACAACCCGTTGACACACCTGGACAATGCAAGACTGGGTGCCCTAGAACAGCGGTGGATGGCCCGTCTCTCCAACTATGACTTCGTGATCAAGTACCGGGCAGGCAAAATCAATGCCAACGCGGACGCCCTATCAAGGATGCCTCACTTACCTGAAGGTGACGAAGACCCAGAAGAGCTGGAGGAGGTAGAACTCCCCGCGTTTCACCGGTATGGAGCCGCTCAATACTCTCACCGCGTGAAGGAGGAGGATCTAACAACCGTGATGATCAATCCCCTACCTCACCACAGCTGGGCCGAGACCCAAGATAGTGACCCTGCAATCCGCCTGGTGAAAGATCTGCTGACCCGGAAAGACGCCCGCTTAGATCCAGATGCCCCAGAGGAAGCCAAGCAGCTATGGAAAGAGAAGAGCAAGCTGTTCCTCTACGAAGGCAAGTTGTGCAGAAGGATTGTCAACCACCGGACGCACGAGCTGACCTGGCAAGTCGTGGTCCCAAGGCGAGATGCAGCTATGGTCCTGGGGGCTTACCATGACAGAGCGGGGCTCTTCGGTTGGAAGAAACTGGAGTTCCTGCTAAGAGGAAGATTCTTTTGGGTCGGCATGAGAGGTGCTGTAGAAAAATGGTGCAGCGACTGTGGCCCTTGTCACCTAAGGAGGAAGGACCGCACCAGCCAGAAGACACCCTTGAGGCCCATCGTCACCACGCAGCCTCTTGAGCTGGTAGCTCTAGACCATGTCAAGTTGGCTCCAAGCCGGTCAGGGTACATCTACGCCCTGACAATCGTGGACCACTATTCCCATTTTCTCGTGGTGGTCCCGGTAAAAGACTTGACAGCCCAAACAGCGGCCAGAGCCTTCCAGCAATATTTCTGCCGTCTACACGGGTATCCGGAACAGGTCCTGACAGACCAGGGTCCTGCGTTCGAGGCTGAAATCTTCCAGGAGTTCTGCAACCTCTATGGCTGTAAGAAGATTCGTACAACGCCTTACCACCTCCAAACCAACGGGATGTGTGAGAAGATGAACAATATAGTCATTGATCTCCTGAAGACCTTGCCCCTGGAGGAACGCAGCCTGTGGCCAGAAAAACTGCCGGACCTGATAGACCTATACAACAATATCCCGGTGAATGCTACAAACTGCACCCCGGCTTACCTGATGCGAGCTAGACCAGGTAAGCTGCCCGTAGACCTGGAGATGGGAGTCCTAATACCTGAGGACACCTCCCCGGATGCGGACTGGGATACGGAAAGGCAACTGCAGTACAAGAAGGTACAGGAGAGTGTGGAGAAGAGCCTGGCCCAGGTGAGAGAGAGGCAAGAAAAACTCTTCAACCAACACGCCCCTGCTGGTCCCCTAGAACCTGGTGAGCAAGTCCTGAAGCGGAAGAGAAGGCTACATAAGTTGGACGACCAGTGGGAAAGGGAACCCTACACCGTACTGCAGTCTGACCACGACAACCCAAAGGTGTGCGTAATCACCAAGGACGGAGGAGAAACCACTAGTGTCGTCTCCAGAGACCACCTCAAAAGGTGCCCCGAGCAACTCCGTAGTGCAGAAGAGGATCAGAGTGACCTTGAACCCGCAGAGGTCAAGGAAGAAATGATCAGCACCGTTCTCGGAGAGTTCCCTCAGTCCTGGACTCGCATAAATGATGCCATAGTGGTACCTGTCCTGCATTTCCTGCAACCGGCACAGCAACAACCAACACCAGAGCCGGAAGGTGAAGAGGAGCAAGCGGTTCCAGAGGCAGAAGAGCCTGTACCAGCAGCCCAGGAGAGTCAACCCTCTGCTGACAGTGAGCCTGCCATGCCTGCGGTAAGCCAAAGGACCCGCAGACAGCTGCCTGCCCTACCTGTACACCCAGCTGGTAGCTGTACCCCTAACGCTAGTGGGGAAAGCCAGGTTGGTCCACCACCAGACAGTGGGCTAAGGAGGTCAACCAGGAGCACAAAGGGGCAGATACCGCTCGCTGGAAAATATAGAGCGCGCTAAGATTGTAAATAACCCTGTTGCCAAATGTTGAATTGTTTGCCAAGTTACATGCATGTCTGGTAATTCTGTGTTTCAGTTTCTTGCAGCTACCGTAAGGACTCACAGGTTATGGACTTTTTATAACCAGGACCTTGTATGGACTGCGTTCGGAGCCTAACCCAGGAATGAACTAAGACTGTAAAGGACTTGGGGTAGGACAGACCCCCACCTGGTTAAGGCTCCCCGTTGTATTGGTGATATGGACACCCGGTCAAAGACCACACTGTGACCTTAAGAACTCAATCTGTGCGTCACTTTCCTGATAATGTTTTATAGTTATGCATATTGTCTTTGTTTACTGTTTAGTCCCGGAGTACTAAATTTTACTAGGGGGGAATGTGTCACCCTGGCCTGGATGCCACAAGTGTAATTAAAGCTGTGTCTGAAAGCAAGGGGGAGGTTCTCTGGTCAGGGGAACATTAGCATGCAATGCCTCCTGTCTCAGGCCAGTAGGGGGAGCAGGCTGCCCCTATAAAAGCTGGTACTGGGGGCAGGGTTAGAGAGAACTTGATGGCCTGTCTCAGCACTGAGACTTGTCCCAGAGCAGAGCAGGGACAGACAGTTGCACTGCACCTAAGAGGAAGTGTGGCAGGAGGAGAGCCACAAGCCAGAGACAAGAGGCGAAGAGAGCCTGTCTTGGCAGATAAAAGACTTACTTTACCAGACTTTGGTGTCTGAGGCTGGGAGGATTCCACATTCTCCAGCAGATAACCAGTTCGCAAGGGACTGTATATTCCTTGGCCTAAGAAGCCTGGAGGCCCTGCCACAACCGAAGGGACCAGTAAAGCCGTACAAGGCTGGGAGCAGAAAGGAACCCACGTCGCAGGCCATACAGGCGAGAATACACGGAAAGCTCGGAAACGTGGGCTGTTACCCTATAACGAGGAGATAGCCAGAAGGAGCGCAGAAAGCACGGTAGGCCTACACCCTCACCCTGACCAGGGCCAATTTCCCCGTTGCTCTCAGACATCCAGGTCCCCTCCTAGCCGGAACTGTTTATGGGTCAGTTTACCTGTTTTAGTAAAGACCCTGGACTGCAACTTGTTGTCTGTGTGCTCCTTGCTCCTCCAGCACTATCGGCACCGGGACTCTCACTACCATCACTCCCACCATCCACCACACTGCCCTGGGGCCGCACTCTTCCCGTGGGGAGTCACACCATCCCAGCTGCATATATCATCAGCCCCAGCGGTCTGCCCTGCAGCGGCGGTTCCTAATGACCGCAAATCCACGGGTGGCGTAGTCGGACATAATCAATAGCACATAACGGACTACCACTGGCCTGACCACCCTGAGCCACGGAACCGGGTTGCCACTACTACCCCCATCGTTCCCTATTGCCCGGATCCGAGTGCCCCACGGCAAGTATAAGAAAGACAAAAATTTATTCTGGAGTCATATTGAAGTCTAAATAGAATTGTAAGCATACAATGTAAACAGCAGCGAATGTAAGTAGGATCCACAGGATCTATATAAGAGGAACGTTTTCCAAAGCTGATCTTCTGAGCCCACCGCTATGCTGGCTGGACCGGCATTGTGATCGTCAGCACCTGGAATATACGTCACGTTTTACTGCAGCTCATAGAACCAATGATAAGACGCAGAGCAGTGCGAGGCTTGTGACTCGCTATACACAAAATATACGACATGTTTGATGAATGGCATAAAGGAAAGCCGATGCATTCAGATGTCTCTGGGCAACTATATGTTGTGATAGGATGCTGCCCCTCACCCTGACAGGAACTTATCTATCTGCTCACTCATCATGACAGGTTTACAGCATGTTGACTCATGGACGTGATCAGTCAGTCAATCGATGACATAGATGCAAATTCTTGATTCCGACAGGTAGGTCAGAGATGTCCGTCTCAAACAGTTTACCTTCACCCATCTAGGATGGATGGCTGCTGACATCGTTGGCCATTATGTCCATAAGCAATTATTATCCTGTAATTGCGATGTACAGTACAAATTTATATTGTGGTACCGTGCTAGCCAGAAAATTTGATGTAAATACATTTATGCCCAAAAATGGCAAAAGTATTCTCGGAGTGATACCTTTATTGGCTAACCAGAAAAAAATATATTACTCTGTCGCCTCATTGGGGGACACAGGACCTTGGGTGTTATGCTGCTGTCCACTAGGAGGCGACACTAGGCTTAATCTGAAAAAGATTAACGGTGGCTCCTCCTCGGCAGTAAACACCCCCTGACGGCGTCAGCCATGTTCAGTTTTTTGCTTAGTGTCGCAAGAAGGCACACCTAAAGATTTTTACTCCATTTTTTTCTGATTTTTTCTTTTTCCATGGAGTTACAAATGAAGATAAGTGGGTCTCTGGAGAGACCCCCGGCATGGCTCCTCCTCTGCCCCCTTCTAGGGGTGCACAGTTGAAGTCGAGACGTCTCCTTACCATGTCGCTCCTTCCCCAGCCCCTCGGGTGTTGGTTCGAAGTTGAGACCCCCCCTCCTTCCCCAATTCCTTTTGGTCTTGGGTTGAGGTCGAGGGAGGATTACAGCCTCCTGACTGTGAAGGCAGCACCCTCCCTGTCACGAAAAACACTTGGTCAGACCTTGCAGTCCTCTGGCGCCCCCTTATCCTGCTGGTCAACCACGGTATTGACCGAGGATAAGCACGGGCGCAGCTGCTCTAATTTATGTCGACTATTGTGGCACGTGATGTGACAGGACGTATATATACCACCAGTTCCTTCCAGGAACGTATATATACCTCCGTCCAGCCACCCTCAAACCACAATATCACAAATACCGGTATACTGCCACCACCGATCGCTTAACAGGTTGATCGGGTACCTGTTAGGTAACGTGAATTAGCGGGTGAGGAACGTGTTTGCTCGACATAGGACAAGAAGAACGAAGCTGGTAAATAATAATGAAATACTCCCGAAAGTGGGCAGTGTTTACAAAAGATATACAAGATTTTATAAAAGAGACAATTTACATATATGCATAAAACAGTTATTAAAATACAAGGGGTAAATAATAGCAAAACCTGCGCCACGAGGTGATGGTCTCAGATTGTGTGGGGTGCACGGCTCCCCGGAAACTAGGTGTGATTCCTCCATGCAGCGAAGAGTGCTTGCGTCTGACGTCCCTGGTTAAGAATGAAGTAAAATGTCCGTTCTGGTTTTTAGTAAGGGGCCAAAACACCCATGTTGTTTACCTCACACGGTTTTGTGAACCCACCCAGCTGCCTAAGACATAAAAAGCCTTCAGATTTCATATCTTGGTATGGGGGGGTCTCACATCCAAGATGGATACATCATGTTTGCCGTCACCAATATTCATGAAGATGGATATCAAATATCAGAACCCATTTCCTGGGTTTCTGGTGGTTTCCCAGTTATGTAAGATATACCGGCATAATTGGAAAAAGGTGAACATCCCAAAAATGTGGTCCCTGTGTTTGTGACAGTCATGTGCATTATTAAACTCGACATTAAAAGTTTGTACAGTTAGACAATAGGATTTTGGAGGGAATTTCCAGTTTACACCAGTATGCTTGCTCTGGCTGAGGTTTTATGGCGGTAATAAAAATTCCTTGTTTGGGGAAAGCAAGAGTGAATTCTATGTAGGACCATTCTAAATGAGCAGGGGATGGAGATTTAAGACATCTCTCATTTTTAAAACTAGGACAAAAATACATTTTGCCTGACACTCCCCAATCCCCCTCATGGGGGCATTAGGTTTAGACACCGCAGGTAGGATTTGTGCAGACAGCAATATATAGCTCCCAGTAGCTGTCGCTCTGCACCAACGTTCAGGAATCGCAGCTCCGCTGCAGACTCCTGATGGACCGGGGGACAGTACTGGCAGAAGGGCACACAGAGACACAGGCTGGCTTCAGCTCTGTCTCTCTGCCGGCACCAGCGCTACAGTGCCTCAGAGGAACCCTTTAAGGGCTCCCTTTTAATATAGTATCCCACCGCCTTTCCTGCCATTAAAAACCGGGGGGGGGGGGTCTGATTCAGATCCGGTACCCCCTCGGACTACCGCGCCGGCCTGCAGCCCTTTTGGGCATACATTCTAAATTTACACCGCCTAGCTGAAGCCGCCGCACACTCTCCGCGCCCCGCCCCCCGGATGACCAATATGACACTACACAGTGTCATACAGGGGGCGGAGACGAACTGAAAGGGCGCGCATTCTAGCAATACGGCCGCCTTTCCAGTGCTCCGCCCCCTTTCTTCTCCACACTCCGGCGGCCATTAACCAGCAGAGGGAGAATGGAAGGAAGTTAACGCTTCACATACCGGTCGCCAGCTGGTCTCTGGGGGGCACAGGATCTTGGATTTTACCGGCGCTGTACTACAGCACACTAAGGTGGGATAAAATTACAGCTACAGTCTCGACTCGGCTGTGAAGTCTATAACTTTCTCTGCATTGCTGGCCCCCTCTGCAAAGCCACTCTGCATCGCTGGCCCCATCTGCATCATCCCATACCACACGGTCATCCCCTTCCAGTGTGAGACACCGTACTCACAGCTCATCTAGACCGTCCCCTGACAGGGACAGACAACGCAGATCCCCACAGCCATCCCCGACCAGAGAAGGTCTCCGCTCCGGTTCTCCCAGCAGGAGTCGCCTTAGCGAGATACAGGATTCGGAAGACATCTGTGATTCAGACTCAGACAAGGAAACCGAAGGGTCCCTGATCCCTATTCGCCCGGGCAATACAGTGCTAGTTGATGATTTAATCTCATCTATCCATTGGGTGCTGGACATCTCCGATCCACCCCTGGAGACACCAGGACATAAAATTTCCTTTGAAGGAGTCCTGAAACCGCCTAAGGTGTTCTTTGACCACCCAGAGTTTAAGGCGATCCTTAAAAAGCAGTTCTCACAACCTGAGAAAAAGTTTACTAATCGCAAATATCTGGAGGCGCGGTACCCCTTTCCACAGGAGGTCACCAAAAAGTGGACAGATCCACCTGAAGTGGATCCTCCAGTCTCCAGACTAGCAGCACTTTCTCTGCCAGATAGCTCAACCCTCAGGGACACAGCAGACCGGCAGGTGGAACGCATGGCCCGTTCAATTTTCGAGGCCGCAGGGGCCTCCCTGGCTCTCACGTTCGCCTCAGTTTTTTTGGGCTGCCAAGGCAATCCTGGCCTGGGCCCAAAATTTACAAACTGGCCTACAAAATACCTACCCCTGAACTGTCGGACCAAGCGGCCCAAATAGCAGTCGTGGTAGATTACAAGCTCCATGCAGCTCTGGATTCTGCAATGGGTGCAGCCGGGATAGCTTCATCACAATTCGGTGTATCCTCTGGCTGCAGGAATGGAAAGCAGATGCAGCTTCAAAGAAGTCCCTCACTCACCTCCCGTACCTCAGTGGTCGGCTTTTCGGTGAACAGTTGGACACAATGATATCCAACGCCACCGGGGGTAAAAGTATCTCTCTCCCCCAACTGAAGCCCAAACACACTTACAAAAAGCGCAATCAGGCACGTTACCGATCCTTTCGGAACTCTTCCGGCTGATCCGTCTCACGACCAGCAAAGAATAACAGCCGCGCTCCACGCTGGGACAACTCGAGGTCGACGCAAAAGTCGGACAAAACCTGGCAAACAAAGGCAGGCCAGTCAAAATTTAAGGGAGGAAAGTCTTGCACTTCCTCCTCATCATGACTCACGAACTCTGGAAGACACCCCACCTGTAGGCGGCCGTCTTTTGCTCTTTCACCAGCTCTGGCTGCCTATTACAGAAGACAGGTGGATCAGGGAACTAGTGTCTTCAGGATACAAGATAGAGTTCACTTCCAACCCGCCAAACAGATTCTTCCTGTCTGTTCTCCCAAAACCGCCAGCCAAGGCTCGTGCCTTCCACCACGCGGTTTCATTACTTCTCCAAGCAGGTGTCTTAGTAACGGTCCCTACGGCCAAGCGCTTCCAAGGGTTCTGCTCAAATCTATTCGTAGTCCCCAAAAAAGGAGGCAGCGTATGGCCCATATTGGATCTAAAACAGCTCAACAAATAAGTACGGGTACGTCACTTTCGCATGGAGTCCCTTCGGTCCATCATTGTGTCCATGGAGACGGGAGAATTTCTCGCCTCCATAGACTTTCAAGACGCATGCCTCCATATACCAATTGCACCGGCTCAACTTGAAAAAGTCATCACCAACCCCGAGTCAATCTCTGACCTTTTTGGGAATGTTATCCAACACCCTCAAGGGTCTAGTACTCCTCCCCAAGGACAAAGCACTGCCTCTCCGAATAGGGGTCCGCATCCTACTTCGCAAACCCCCTCAGTCTCTCCGGTTTGCCATGAGAGTCCTTGGTAGGATGGTGGCGGCAATAGAAGCGGTCCCATTTGCCCAGCTTCACCTCAGGCCTCTCCAACTAGCCATCCTCAAGTCATGGGACAGGAATCCTTTTTCCCTCGACAGGGAGTTTCAGTTGACGTCATCAACCAAGAGATCCCTGCACTGGTGGCTCAAACCAACCTCGCTAACAAAGGGGAAATCCTTTCTCACGAGTCAATGGAAGGTTCTGACCACCAATGCGAGCCTGATGGGTTGGGATGCGGTACACCTGCACCACAGAGCACAGGGCAAGTGGTCCCCAACAGAAGCGACCATGCCCATCAACATCTTGGATATTCGTGCCATTCTCCTGGCGTTGAGAGCCTTCCATCATTTACTGGCAGCCACTCACATCAGAGTACAGTCAGACAATGCCACGGCTGTGGCATACGTAAATCACCAAGGGGGGACCCGCAGTGCCCAGGCGATGCGAGAAGTGACACACATTCTCCACTGGGCGGTAGCCTTCTTATAGGCATAATTATGTTATTCATGTTACGTTCCTCCTACTGCTTTTGCACAAAACTGAACATGGCTGATGCCGTCAGGGGGTGTATACTGCAGAGGAGGAGCCACCGTTAATCTTTTTCAGATTAAGCCTAGTGTCGCCTCCTAGTGGACAGCAGCATAACACCCAAGGTCCTGTGTCCCCCAATTAGAGGCTAAGAGAAAGAGATTTGACGATGAGTACACAAAAATCTCCTTACAGAGCACACAGGCTCCTTCTTCAGGCAGGATTACAAATGTTATGAATTCATTTGTAATATTGCCTGAAGAAGGAGCCTCTGTGCTCTGAAAGCTTGCATATATATATTTTTTTTCTGGTTAGCCAGTAAAGGTATCACTCCGAGAATACTTTTGCCATTCTTGGGCATAAAAGTATTCACATAGAATTATCCCCTAATTAAAACAATTTATTTTTGCTAAATAAATGTATACATTTTTTAAAATTTTATTTTATACATTTTCTCAGAGAACCTCTTTAAGAAGGAGATTTCAGAATGGGCTATAAGACATGTCCAACTTTGCTTTATTGTCTCACCTTACTGTCCTTGTTGAACTGAGCTCCACTTTGTTCTTGGATGATATTGTAAGGAATGAAGACATCTAGATGATACAAATCGGGACGTCCGACTAAGACTATTCTGTCTTCACCCAAGTCCAACACGAGATCTAGCAGAAGACTGTAAAGAGAAGACCAGCGTGGTAACAACGCTTATGTCGCTGAATGCTTCTGTACGGGAAAGAAAGTTGTAACCAACAAGTGCACAAAAATCTAAACTTTTATCTTGATATGTGGCCAACTAGAAGTTACTGTGTAGCTCCAGACGTCTCATACATTAAATCTGACACTTGGAGTAACTGCTCACAGAAAATGCTTCAAATATTTTTTATGATTCACACGGCATTAAAAGGGGTTGTCCACCACTTTAATACTAATGGAATATCCTTAGGATAGATCATCAATATTAAAGTGCCAGACAACCCCTTTAAGTGAGGCATAATGAATGGTACCAGAATTTCAGATAATGTAGCCTTCATTAGGCAGAAGGCCCAGTCGGTTATATGAAGAAATCTGGGGTCCCCAAAAGCAAACCCAGTAATCACCAGATTCCCGTGTGGTGACTACTTAATCTGCTTTTTGGGAAGACCAGAACTGACCCCTATATTTAACCAAGTGGGTCCCCTTAAGCTACATTATCCTGTCTGATGAAGGATACAGCTGAAACATTCTTAATCTTCATTATGCCTCATTTAACGCAATGTGAATCATGGACATGAGAAAAATCAAATTAAAAATAAATACATTTAAAGCATTTTCTGTGCGATTCCTCCAAATGTCGCATTAATATAGAAAAAATAAAGAGCGGCGTGTTCTACACTATCGCAACAAGCCTCTTTCATCATTTATATCATCATTATAACATCATTTATATGCACCAGCGCCATGGAATCAATGGCACTATATAATTAAATAATCTACTATATAATCGTCTTATCCCGTCTGTCTGTCTGTCTGTCCAGGAAATCCCGCGTCGCTCATTGGTCCGGCAGCGGCCAATCAGCGCCGCGGGATTTCTGAAAAAAGATGGCGGCCGGAGCGGAGCGGCGATGCAGCCGGGAGATGAGCGCCATCTCCCGGCCGGCAACAGCAGAAAGAACCCTACCGCTGGACCCATCTGCGGGACGGAGATGCAGCAGGGAGATGAGCGGCGCGAGGCGCTTATCTCCCGGCCGGTAGCAGCGGAAGGACCGCCGGCGCCGCTGACCTCCATGCGGAAGGGAGGACCGGGGAGCGGCGCTGGGGGTCGGGATACTTCTGCTGCGAGCGCCCGCTATGTCCCGGGGTCTCGCAACGTAAGTAGTTGCACAGGCAGCGCAGCTCCCCGGTCCTCACCAAGACGATTCGTTGATTGGTCGCGGTCTTCGGACCCGACCAATCACTGATCTTAGCGCAAAACTTAAGCACCGCTGTGCTGATTGGACGCGGGCGCTGACCGCGACCAATCACCGATTTGGGCGCCAAATTTAAATATCGGCCGCGATCAATCAGCACAGCGGTGTTTAAATCTGGAGCCAAGATCGGTGATTGGTCGCGGCCGATATTTAAATTTGGCGCCCAAATCGGTGATTGGTCGCGGGCAGCGTCCACGACCAATCAGCACAATAGTGTTTAACTTTGGCGCCAAGATCAGTGATTGGTCGCGGGCCAAGACAGCGACCAATCACCGATTTGTGCGGCAGATTTAAATAGCGGCCGCGACCAATTGGATGTCAGCGCCGCTCCACGGTCCTCCCTTCACACCCTAGCCGCATGGATGTCAGCGGCGCTGCCTGTGCGGGTACTTCCGCTCGGAGAACCCGGGACATGAGCGGGCGCTCGGAGCAGAAGTATCCTGACCCGCAGCGCCGCTCCCCGGTCTCCCTTCACACCCTAGCCGCTGATGTCCCCACAGTATCCGCATGGTGTTACAAAGGTCCATTTGTGTTAAAAATCGCTGATTGGTCGCGGGCGCTGCCCGCGACCAATCACCAATTTGGGCGCCAATTTTAAATATCGGCCGCGACCAATCACCGATCTTGGTTCCACATTTAAACCCCGCTCTGCTAATTGTTCGCACCTGGTGGACGCGCCAATCAGCAATTTTGGCGCCAAATGTAAACCCCGCTCTGCTGATTGGTAGCGGTCGACGGCCGCGACCAATCAGCAATATTGGCGCCAAATTTAAACACCGCTCTGCTGATTAGTCGCGGTCGCCGGCCGCGACCAATCAGCAGTATTGGCGCCAAATTTAAATCTCGCTCTGCTAATTAGTCGCAACCACCGGCCGTGACCAATCAGCCATATTGGCGCCAAATTTAAACACCTTTTCGCTGATTGGTTGCAGTGGCCAGCCGCGACCAAGCAGAGAAATTGGCGCCAAATTTAAACACCGCTCTGCTGATTGGTCGCGGTTACCGGTCGTGAATAATCAGCATTATTAGTGCCAAATTTAAACACAGCTCTACTGATTGGTCACGGCAGCGACCAATCACCATTATTGGTGCCAAATTTAAATACCGCTCTGCTGATTGGTCACGTTCGCTGGCCGCGACCAATCAGCATTATTGGCGCCAAATTTAAACCCCGCTCTGCTGATTAGTCGTGACCGCCGGCCGTGACCAATCTGCGATTTAGGCGCCAAATTTTAACACCGCTTTGCTGATTGGTCGAGGCCGGCAACCGTGACCAATCAGCGATTTTGGCGCAAAATTTAAACACAGCTCTGCTCATTGCGCCCGGTCGGCCGCATACCTATTCTAGAATACCCGATGCATTAGAATCGGGCCACCATCTAGTATAATATATACATCTTCCCACCAGCTTGTTTTCCCTCTATCTCCTCTCTGGATCTATGAAGCCAGAACTGTCAAAGAAGAGGTGATGGTGGAGATGGAGGGGAAACAAGCAGGGGGGAAGGTTTATATAAATGACTGGTCCCGCTGTGAAGCACCGGGCGTCTGTGCTTGGTTTGAACAGTCGTTCTCTGGTGACAGAGTCATTCTTTCCCATTCCAATAGCTTGCAAACAACCCACCATGGTATGAAAAAAAAATTATATCATCATCATCCAGCAAATGTGTCACAACTGCCAGCAATTGGCTACTGTGGACACATCAAAGCTGTGATGATAAAAGTTGGCAGAGGAGGACTGGTAGCACGAGGTTGGCACAGACTTTTAATAAGGGAAGACTATTGGAAATCACATGAAATGCAAAAAGATCACAATCCTAAACCACATCTGAGGGTCTCACCACTTTAGGTAAAGAGATTTCAGCCACCAGAAAACTTGGGTGTCCTACAGGAGGTTCCGCCACAATCATGTAATCTGGTTTCACGGGTGAACTGATAAAAAAAGGAAGGAAGCAGTATATTAAAGAGTACACCATCAATTTATGATCTGTTGGGGTCAATCTCTAATATAATAAAGTGGCACTGATGCTTGTAATGAGGAACAGCCCCTTTCACAGTCATTCCCTGCACATTGGCATCATGGCCTCCACTGTGCAGCGGAACGACAGCATAGATCCAGAAAAGTGAATGGGCTTAGCTGCAGTTCTCCTGCACAGTGAATATCCGGGTAGCTGCCCCACTCCAGCATATTCTTTAAAAAGGGCAGCGGGGTTACTTCCAGGCTGCAGCCCCCTTATTCTTGGAGTCCAAGAAGTTGGATATCCTATATCTTTTGTAAGATGGGATTCTAAAAAAAGTAAATGCATGCATTAAACCTCAAAGTAACCCAAACCTTTCAACTTCTGAGATGAGGGACTTGCTTGGAGTTAGTGACGCGCCCCTGGGCCTGCTGTGTCGCGTAGCGTCTCGCACACGGGGGCTTACCCGGAGCCGGATCTGTTGAGGGTTGTAGTCTCGTGGCGGTGACCCGGTCCGTGCCCAGGGAGTCAGACTAAGTGGCGATGTTATAGCAGTAGATGTTAGATGACTACGCCACCCGTTGAGTGCAGCCAGGGAGCTGCTGCTGCAGGGCAGACCGCTGAGGCCGGTGGTAGGATTGTGCAGCGTGGATGGTATAACCCCCAACGGGAGGGGTATGGCCTCAGGGCAGCCGACGTGGATGATGGGGGTAGCAGGAACCACTCGGAGACGGTACTGTGTAGTTCAGGGTCTTTACTGGTGACAAAGATAGACCCTCCCGGAGTACTGGCTAGCGATTGGGGCCTGGTCAGTCCTTGAGCAGATGGGATCTCCCCTGGCCAGGCGGAGTTGTAGGCCTCCCAGACTAACTGTACTCTTCTGGCTACCTTGCTAGAGGCGGGTATAAGTAGCCCACGTCCCTGAGTGTACCGTGTGGTGCTCACCCGTATGGCCGGTGACTCAGGGCCTTCTAATGGCTTCCGCTCCACGATGGCGGTGCTGGTCCCACGCGTGTGACCGTGCCTTCGGGCTTCTGGGCCAGAGGACCTGAAATCCTCTGCCGGACGGTTTCTGCTGCTGGGTAGGAGTTAGTCCCCACAGCCTCGGACTCCGGGTCCGGTAAGAAATCTTCTCAGTCAGGGCGAGCTCTGCAGCTGCCAGCCCCTGACTCGTTGTAACACTGCTCCCCACAGAGCTCCTGATGTTTCTTGCTATGCTGCTTCTCTTCTCTACTCTTGTTCTGTCTTCTTTCTCCAGGCTCAGGCCCCAGCCAGGGCCTGCCTGTGGAGCAGAGCCCATAGAGCAGCTCTGCTCCCTGTCTTCTTCTCTCAGAACTCTCTAACCCTGCCTCAGCCCCGGGTTTATATAGGGGAAGTCCTTCCCCTCCCAAGACTGGGCAGGAGGTGTGGCATGCACAGGATCCCTGACCAAAGGACCTCCCACCTGCTCTCAGACATAACATTACATTACTGTGGAAACCAGACCCCTGGGGTGCCACATTAGCTGGGAGGGTCTGTAGGAAAAAAATAAAGAACATAAAGGCAAAATAGTTAAAAAAAACCCCAAAAAACAATGTCCACAATGTTCTTGCACCATAACAAGCCATTCTGTAACTTCCCCCATCTGTTGGGTATAACCCATCACCACGAGGAGTGGTGCTCCCCCATCTGTTGGGTATAACCTATCACCTCAAGGAGTGGCGCTCCCCCATCTGTTGGGTGTAACCCATCAGCACGAGGAGTGGCGCTCCCCCATCTGTTGGGTGTAACCCATCAGCATGAGGAGTGGCGCTCCCCCATCTGTTGGGTGTAACCCATCAGCACGAGGAGTGGCGCTCCCCCATCTGTTGGGTATAACCCATCACCATGAGGAGTGGCGCTCCCCCATCTGTTGGGTATAACCTATCACCACAAGGAGTGGCGCTCCCCCATCTGTTGGGTGTAACCCATCACCACGAGGAGTTGCGCTGCCCCATCTGTTGGGTATAACCTATCACCAGGAGGAGTGGAGCTCTTCATACTTTGTGTCCCTAGGGGAAATGTGGTATTATAAGACATCCAATCAATTGAATGGCCGACCATGTACTGCATAGATGAGCGAGGAACATCAGAGAAGCCGCCGATGCTCAACAGCAGCCTACTCTGTCGTCTTTTACAGACTGTATGCCATAGACTTGTACCTTAGAGTTGGGACATTGTGTCCATTCCCTGAATCATCGGTTTTGATTTGGTTCTGATATTCTGTTCAAAAATGGATCCCAGGAACTTCCGATTTTTCAGCATTTTCCACTCTGAAGGGAAACTATAGATGATTAACAGGGTCGGACTGGAACTGAAACTCAGCCCTGGCATGTGAGAGCACGCAGGCCCGTCCGACGCGCGTTGAATGTGAAATATTTTCGTGAATGATTTGGGTATATGTCACAATAAAAATTGCTGCAAACTGCACTTTATCATCGATAGACAAAAACTGACATAATGTAAAATATAAACTTCCCTCCAGGAAAATGTTAATTTCTTTCAACTGGAGGGACGGACATATTTGTAATATAGAGCTCCAAGTTCCCAAAAATGCTATGTTTGATAGTACCAGGAAAAGCAGGAATAGTGAATCCTTGCAGATTTGAAGCAGTTTCATGTTTATTGTTTCAGTATTTTTGCAGCGTTTCTAAAGAACGGAAAAAAAAAATCTCAAAAAACGCAATATCAAGGGGATTTTCCTGCCGAGCGACACGTTTTTTGTGCAGAAATGTTCTTCCCTTGACAGTGTCCGATCGGACGATTCGACGACGATTGGTAAAAGCGGAGTAAAGAGCCAGAATACCAGGTAAAAGCCATTTTTGAATGCCTCACAGCGTCAGAAACGTCTGCAGTGGGCCAAAGAACATTGTAAATGGACCACTGAACAATGGAGAAATGTTATATGGAGCGATGAGACACGCCTACCCATGTTTGGCAGCGACGGTGTCTGCTACGTTCGACGACGACCTGGAGAGGACTGGTTGTCAGAGGGTACAGTACCCACCATGAAGCATCCTCTGAGTGTTATGGTAGGGGGCTGCATGTCCAGAGATGCAGGTGGTAGGCTGCAGGTAATTGAAGGAACAGTTAATGCTGAAAAGGACATCAAGGAAGTCCTTCAGCCTAAACTCATTCCTTCGGCACATGATGTATTTAGTGAAGGGACACCGTTTATTTTTCAGCAAGATGGAGCCCCATGCCATACAGCTAAAAAATGTCTCTCTTGGTTCAAGGACAAAAATATCCAGCTATTGAATTGGCCAGGAAACAGCCCAGATCTCAATCCTATTGAGAATCTCTGGGCTCGCCTCAAAAGAGAGGTGTCAAAACAGCGGGCTTCACACAAGCAGGAACTCATTGCAGCCATCATCAAATCATGGCTTCATATCATCACACCATCTGATTTACACAAACTGGTAGATAGCATGCCAAGTAGATGCCAGGCAGTCATCAAGGCCAAGGGCTGTCCAACTGAGTAATAACATTTAGTGTTAGATATGAAAATAGGACAAATAAATGGCTTTTCTCCCACAGTCATCTGAGTGACAATAGTGTCCAATTTGTTGACAAATGAACAAATTTCCTGCTAATATTGTGTTTCTATATGAGATTTTATTTCTACTTAAAAACTTTACGGTGAAATCAAAAACATTCATGAAATTTGTATTTGTATTGGCAAAATGCTAAAAATTCGTAAATCTTGGGGGTGTTGACTCAATTTTGGCCACTAGTGTATAGCGTTCCTCAGTATATTTATATGTTGCTCCCCATCACCTTTTTCATCTCTCCTTACAAGTATGCCTTGTATCTTAGCTAAAACATGGTAGTAAGTAGCATATTACCCTTTTATAATGGGTAGTGTAGAATCGCTGCATATTTCAGGGTTATGCGCTCCTGAGGACTCATTAGTGCTGCCCTCCTCAGGCGAAACCTGGTTGTGACCTCGTATAATATGGGGCTAGCCGGTCTCACCTACCAGTTTGGGTCACAAACCCTTTTTCGTTTGCTTTGATGTTTTACTCATTGTTTATTAAGTTTACACCCCAAATCTCTCCTAATCCTGGAGATCAAACCTATGAAAGCAATTTATGAATGATCATAACACCTCTATGAAGGGTAATTATCATCTCCTTCATAAATAGACATTTATATGTATAAATACATATGTGGTCAATGTATAGTACTGGCACATGACTTATCACTTTCCAGGACCTTACAAAGCACCAGGAACATTCATAACAAGCGGAGGTGAGGCGAATCTGGCAACTTAATAGGAAAGGATTCTTTACAGATAGAGCAGTCAGACTGTGGAATGCCAACCACAAGATATAGTAATGGCAGATAGTATAACAGCATTTATAGAAGGGCTGGATACTTTTTTAACAAAACATGACATTGTGGGTTATAAATAATCTAGTAATAGAAAATGTATAACTTTGGAGGTAGACCTAGGACATTAAAGTTCAAACTTTTTCAACCTATGCAACTATGCAAGTATGTAGAATGCACATTAGGAAAATGCTTGAAATGCAATTCCCTATAATATTATTTTACAAGTAATTTCCTCTTAATTTTTGGCTTTGTACAGTGCTAGTTATAAGCCCAATCTATGGATCTAAAAAGTGCAAAACACTCCTGAAACACTTGTACGCATGTTCTATAATCTGTATTTCTTATGGTGCCTAAGGGAAGCCGTAATGATAAGACTTCTGCTTGGTAACAAGTGCAGTTAGTTGCCTCCATAATGAAAGTGAATTACCAATGATGAAAGGGTTAATACTTGGATCCTGCATCAGTAATAGCCTTTGTAGTAACCATGACAACTATTGTGAGGGCATAAACAAGTGTAATAAAGAAGATTCCATAAAAGAATGCCGCGCTGCCACGATCAGCGCCATTACTGATGATGCGCCTGAGGACCTTGAGCTTGACCACCCCACGTAATGTGCCAACGTTGGTGTAATTTGGAGGTTCTAGCAGGGAAAGGGGTTGTCTTCTTAGACACCCCGGGGGCATGGGAAGGTAACAGAGGGGGGGTCCCCAAAACAGGATCCCCTTCTGTTACTATGTACAAAGAGCTGCTCTTCTTTGGGAGTTCATGGATGGATCCTTGACTTTAATGGGTGATAAATTGGGAGGGGAAGGGGATACTCATCCTATTAGGGGTTATCCATAATGAGCAACCCCTTTAACCAAGTACCCAACTTCTTGAGAGACGGAGCTGGATCTGTAAGGGAGAAGTGGTAGATCCACCTGGGAAATCAGATCAACTAAATTCGTTCCAGCAATAAATGTGGTGACAGATATCGCAGCCAGATCTCTCCCACATCCAGTTTATCACAATTATAGTCTATATTTGTTATGTCGTTCTCTGTAAATATGTACAAATTCTAAAACTCCGTCATATATCGGCACTAACTCTCTAAGCGCAAGGGAAGCGCAGCCCTCCAGCCATGGTTCTCTAGAGGTTTCCTCCACAGGGGGTTTTCCTCTCCTGAGCGCTGGAGGGTGACTCTTCGTGAGTCGAGGGTTGTGCCATTTTCGGTGTCATGTAAATTTAAATAAAGTTGAGAACGTTTGACACCTAATTGCAATGCTATGTGTATTTATTTTGTATGTGTCTGATTCATTTTGTTTGGGATTTGGGGTCCATCAAACATCACTGAGTCATACGTCTGGACATCTGCCGCCAGCAGTTTTGCCCCAGGGGTTGCCCCTGCTCTGGGGAGTTTGATGGAGCAGAGAAGACAAGAATTACAGCACTCATCCTCAGAATAAGGACTTCTATTACAGTATTACAAGCAGCTTCCTCGCCTCATTCACACAGTGAGTATTTTTGGCACTAATTTACATCAGTATTTGTAAGCTGAAAACCAGAGGGGAACAAACACAGTGAAAAATAGTAACTGAAACACTTTCACCTCTTCTGTTTTGGATCCATTCCTGGCGTCTGCTAACAAATGCTGATGCAAAATATCACAATGGAAGTGCCCTAAATTCTTACTGACTGATTCGACTGTTTGAGTTGCAGTCAAGAAACAGAGGTTGCAAGCGTTAAAAGAGTTTTCTGGTATCAAAAACCCCTGTCCCCCTTGCCATTTTTCTCTATCCTGAACCTGTGCTGCCTGCCCCGATCTCAGACTGTCTGACCTAGTCTTTATCTTAGCTCTCCTGTATTTGGTACCCTGGTACCTCCGGAATGCTGCTGCAGTCCCGGGGACTGCCCTGAAGTGGTACCTGGTGTCTACCGGCAGCCCAGTCTATCCTCACCACCAGAGGTTCTAGTGGAGACCCAGTAGACACCTAGTCACAACCCTCCTGTGGGGCAGTGGGTCTATATCCACCAGCGTTACACCCACATAGCAAATGTGGTACCAATATTCAAGAAGGGGATAACATGTGAGCCTGGAATTTATAGGCCGGTAAGTTTAACTTGTACTGTGGGCAACATCTTTGTGGGTTTTCTAAGAGATACTAACCTGGAGCACCTCAATAAGAATAACCTATACATATGATTATGAGGGATCTGTCCTGCAAACTAATCTGAAAAGATTCTATGGGAGGTAAGTTCTAGGTTGGACCAGGGAAACTTAGTTGGTGTTGTCTATCTGGACTTTTCAAAGGCATTTGATACGGTGCCATACAACAGGTTGGTACATAAACATTTTCAATATATTATATGGTAAACTTGCTCCATGAAGGAACAAGTCCTTGTGTGGTCGATGAAAAAATCAAGGAAAATATCAGTGATGTGGTCGTTACCTCTTGACAGCTCCATTTCGTACTTGTTCTCTTGTCCATCCATGGCCACGGTGATAAAAAATTCCCTGAAAAGCTCATTATTCTAATAAAAAAAAATACAAAGTAAGGAGCTGACACAAAGGAGAGCAGACAGCTCGTATGTCAGAATAAGCAATTGCAGTTACCTTAATTTTCTCAAAGAAGGTGCCATTAATCACTATGTCGTATGCCGTGCAGCCGCCTCCACCTGTAGGACAAAGTGCACCAGGACTTAGATACTTTGCGGTGCCGACTCACCCACTGACCTTAGTAGGGCTGCTATGAATAAGTGGTATAAGTTCTTAAAGGGGACTCCAAGTAGTGGACAATCCCTTTAAGTCCCAAATCTAAACCAAAAAAGTTCAAAAGTCAACAACAAGATGTCAAACTGAAGTGGACCTACCAGAACCTGTGGAGATGGCACCTTTGACCATTGAGGATTAGTAAGTTGTAATACTTGCTATTTTAACCCCTTTAAGGATATCTCTGGACTACCCCTTTAAAAAGAGACGCGCTGTATTAAATAAAAAAAAACAAAAAAACGTACTATTATCAACTTCAACGTGGGGCTCTCCAAGGCTCATGGGGACTCGATAGCCGGAGGGATCATCAGATTCCAGGATGCTGACTAACTCCTGCTCCATCAGGTCCGGGGGCGCTGGGATCTGGTTCGACTTGCAGATGTTAATAAAGATTTCGGTATTTTTGGATGTGCGAGTTTTAATGCAGAAACCTAACACAAAAATAAAAACAAAAAGTGAACAAAAACACAATAAAATCGGCAAAAGCCAAGCAGCATTTACATGTAATCAACTGCAAAAGAAAAAACAATGTGACCCCCACATTGGTTGCATCATGTGACCGTTGTAGTCAATAAGACCCCACTGCCCCACTGTGGTATCTGTCACATAATATGCACAAAGTAATCTGGATAATAATCAGAGGACGCCCATCTCACCCGGCTGGGGTCTGATCTGTCTGCTTTCTGGTAAGTTCGGTATTCTGCTCTGTATCTCCTGTTTGGCCTGAAATGAGGCAACAAGTGAGAATCAGTGAGTAACATGAACAGGATGGTTCTGCAAACTGATTTTTCCTGCCCCAAAATAGTACAACTATGAGGGGTCTAAAGCCAACAATACACATTAGGTAAATGTTGGAGACTGTAGCGCCCCCGGCGGCTGACGGAGGAGACATTCACCCGGTGATTGCTGGCCTCTCCAATTCATCTTTCGTACCTTCATCAGCATCTGTTCATACAGCGCTTCCTCCATGCTTGTGTTCATTTCTGCAGACAGCAGCGACTTGTCAGACGCCATTTTTTCGGTCAAAGGCAGAAGCTCAGGGATCTTGTTTTATAAGAGAAAATCTGAAAAATTAAAATATGTATTAATCTTCTCCACAGACAACGACAAGGAGAGAGTGCGGGAGCCTGACAGCCCACGACACAAGGGGGTGCGGGAGCCTGACAGCCCATGGCACGAGGGGGTGCGGGAGCCCGACAGCCCACGACACGACGGGGTGCGTAAGCCTGACAGCCCACGACACGAGGGGGTGCGGGACCCTGACAGCCCATTGCACGAGGGGGTGCGGGAGCCCGACAGCCCACGACACGAGGGGGTGTGGGACCCTAACAGCCGACGACACGAAGGGGTGCGGGAGCCCGACAGCCCATGACACGAGGGGGTGCGGGAGCCTGACAGCCCACGACACGACGGGGTGCGGAAGCCTGACAGCCGACGACACGAGGGGGTGCGGGACCCTGACAGCCCATTGCACGAGGGGGTGCGGGAGCCCGACAGCCCACGACACGAGGGGGTGTGGGACCCTAACAGCCGACGACACGAGGGGGTGCGGGAGCCCGACAGCCCATGACACGAGGGGGTGCGGAAGCCTGACAGCCCATGACACGAGGGGGTGCGGGAGCCTGACAGCCCACGACACGAGGGGGTGCGGGACCCTGACAGCCGACGACACGAGGGGGTGCGGGAGCCTGACAGCCGACGACACGAGGGGGTGCGGGAGCCTGACAGCCGACGACACGAGGGGGTGCGGGAGCCTGACAGCTGACGACACGAGGGGGTGCGGGAGCCTGACAGCCGGCAACACGAGGGGGTGAGAGACCCTGACAATATTGGGAGTGGGATTCTGCACACCTACATCTAGCTACTTATTGTCCTGAATGTAGTAATCACCTTGGTACAGTCCCATCTTCTTACCTGTAGTACAGACGCCAAACACCACTACTCTGACTGCAATCACCCAGCTACAGCGTCACCACGCCTCAGCAACAGGGGAGCGTCTAGATTGGAGTAGATTTCTTGAGGGGGAGGAGTGATTTCATGGAATCATGACGTCACCGGAGGGGGCGGGGCCTTCTCAGTCCAGTGGATATTAGCCATGCAGCCGCAGCAGTGTGTACGTTGTGCTGGACGGGAGGACTGGTGATGAGGAGCTCCTGTAGTTGCTCCTGTAGTTACTCCTGAGTTGTACTGTGGAGAGGACTCCAGGACTCGGCTGAGGTTCCTGTACTGAGCTGTGTGCGGAGAGAGCTCCTGGGAAGGGAGGTTTGTTTTTCCATCTGGGACTTTTTGTCTGCCCCCTTCCCAGGAAAGAAGGCTCAGAGTGGGACTGGCCTCCGGTCTAAGCCGGCGGGGGGTGGGAGGAACACCAACCAGGCTATGGCTGCAACATCAGGCCGAGGCAGCAGGGGTTCCAGCATGAAGACCCGGAGGACCCCCGAGGCTACGACCGCGGCAGCTCCTCCCTCTGGAGGTAGGTCGAGTGCCAGCAGAGGTGCTGCAGCGGTGCCCCCTGATTGGGGTACCAAGGTGGCGAGGGAGGCAACCGTCACCTATGCCTCCCGTGTCCATGCGCACCTCTGTGAGTATGAGGACACCGCAAAAAAGCTAAGTTCCCTCTGGGGGGAGTTGAGGGTAGCTCAGGAGAGGTCCGAGAGGGCCTCTGGCACCAAGAAGCCTGAGCTATCCGCCGCGGTCCGGAAAATCAAGCAAGCCATCCAAGAGCTGCAGGACCGCAGGAGCACCATATTGGCAGGCAGTGGACCCTTCATGGAGAAGCTGCGGAATTATGACCAGTTCAGAGCCATGACCGGTGTGGCTCTGGAGGGGTCGCAGGGCCCCGGCAAGGCGGTGGAGGAGGAGGAAGAGGTATGCGTGGAGGAGGTCGCACCCTACCCACCGCCTGGTGGCCTGGTAAGTGATCTCCAGGCATCACATAGCGGGATAGCCCCTGAGCAGATGGCTCTCCCGTCTGATTCTAGCCCTTCAGAGGGCAGCGGGAGCGAGGGGGAGGATGAGGAGGATGGGAGTAGCAGCAGTGAGGGGGGCTGCCTTATCATGCAGCAGATCCAGCAGATCGAGTCCCCGGTACGTTTTGGTCAGCTTACGTTCGGGGATGAGATCTGCGAGGATGAGGCACCCGGGAGGGGGACGAAGAGAAAAGCAAAAAAAAAAAGAAAACATCTATTGCACATAAATTTGTGTATGTCCCCCTCTCTGGGGCCCCCTTGTCCCGTTGTGCGGCACCCGCCACCCACCCCGGCTTGGACTCTGTTGTGGGTCCACAGCGAGGGAGCGGGGAGAACATAGGCCATGGCACGCAGAGCGCTGCCTCTGTTTGTGGTAATGGAGGCAGTGGGTCCGAGGTGTTTGATAAGGAGCATGGCGCGGAGGGCGGCCCGACGGTGGGTGTCATTGGTGGTGGTGCTCGTGCTGGAGCCCCTGTAAAAAGGGGGTCTGGCCTGGCACCTGGTGCTCCTGCTGGCGTGCAGGAGGCGGCGTGTACATCTGCCGCTGCCTCCTGCGCTGTCGGCGGCGCACCGACAGCCGGGGCCGCGTCTCCGGCGGCGTGTGCTGGGGTGTCTGGGTCCCTCACACACGGATCCACTAAAAAATCTGGATCACTTTTAGGGACCCAGAAACCTGGTAAGGTAAAGGGCGCGGGGCCTGCGTCTCCGGCAGAGCCGGCTCATAAGCGTAAGGTGGGGCTTGCTCCCCTGGCAAAATCCGTGGTGAGGTCAGGGCCCCCTGCGCAGGGGCCCGGTAATGGGTCAGCGCGGGGGGCTCCACCGCCGCTGGGTGCCGAGGGGGAGTGGCCTAGCCTGGGGCCGGCCGCCGGAGCTGGGGTGGCCAGGCTTTTTGTGGCAAAGGGTGTGACGGTAGGGGGTGCTATGCCCCTGAGAGCTGGTGCCGCTGGTCCAGGGGCCCCTGTGAGTAGACCCGGTTCTCGGTCGACTTCGGGGGTCCCGGCGCGGCCGGCTTTGGGGGGCTCCCACCGTGCTGCCTGGTGCGGGGGGCGTGGCCTCCCTGTCACCAAAGGCACCGGTGGCAGTGGCCTCTGGGGCCCCCACTGTGCTGCCTGGTGTGGGGGGCGTGGCTTCCCTGTCATCCACGGCACCGGTGGGAGTGGCCTCTGGGGCCCCCACTGTGCTGCCTGGTGCGGGGGGCGTGGCCTCCCTGTCACCCACGGCACCGGTGGGAGTGGCCTCCGGGGCCACCACTGTGCTGCCTGGTGCGGGGGCGTGGCCTCGCAGACAAAAACCCGCCCAAGTGGGCGTGGCTCCGTCCGGAAAGGGGCGGGGCTTAGCGTTGGCAGCTGCTGGGAGCAGTGGTGCCACAGCTGTAACAGACAGCAGAGGTGGTGCCTGCCTGTCGGTGTCCCCTGTGCTCGTGGGCTTATCTGGGGCAGGGGCACCGGCAAAAGTCTCAGCACCTGGCTCCCAAATCCCCACGGCAGGGAAGGTGCTGCCAGCAGGTGGCAGCAGTGGAAAAACTGCTGGCAAAAAATGCTTGCAAAAAATGAAAAACTGTGACCCCAGTGTGCATGTGAGTGAGAGTGGCCCAAGTGGGGTGACTGTTGACATGGATGGGGATGGCGTGGGTATGAATGTGGCTGTGGTTGAGGATACGAATGTTGGCGTGTCTGTGGCCGGGGGTAAGAATGGTATGTCTGTTGGTAGTGGGGGGAGTGGGGACAGGGCTGGTCCATCTGCCCCCCCGGCTGCTGGTCCTCGGAGTTTTGCGGGGGTAGTAGCCGGGGCCTCGGGGTCTTCTCGGGGGGCTTCCTCACCTCTGGACCTCAGGGATGGTGACTTGCGACGCCGTTTCCTGGAGGCCCTCAAGAAGGGAGAATGGACGATCCAGGTAGAGGGAAGAGAGGTGGACCTGGCCTTTTGGCTGGATAGACACGGCCTGGCCGCCTTCCAAGATAAAAGGGAGGGGGAGACAGTGTGGTCCCTCCCGACAGCCGGGCAGGGGGTGGCCAGGAGGAATGTAGTCCGTCTTCGGTGGAGGGGCAGTGAAGCGTGCCCGCCAAGAGCGAGGGTCGTGGAGCTATTCCTGAAGATGGACTTCAGGGCGACTGACATCTTTGCCCTGATCCATCCTTTTGGTACCCCTGTCTTCGACATCAGTTTTGTTCGACCGGAGGGCCTAGAGCTTTTGTGGTCGAATTTTGAACTCGTGAAGGGGGAGCCCGGCTGGCGAGACTTTGCCGTGCAGGCGGTGTCCCGCCAAAATGGCGTAAAGAGGGTGACCGTTCTAACCAATAACGAGTCACTCTCTGGGGTCGATATCTTGACGTAGCTTTCTCGCTATGGGGAGGTCACGGACGTCCCAAAAAAGAACAGGGACGAGTTTGGCATTTGGTCAGGGGGCTGGACCTTCATGATGAGGTTGAAGGTCTCAGGCGGTACTGTCACCCACATCCCTTCCTCAGCATTTCTGGGGAGAGACAGGATCCTGATCTTCTACCAGGGGCAACCGAAGGTCTGCCACAGGTGCGGTGATCCCCGTCACTTCAGCGCGGGCTGCAAGGTGCAGAAATGTGCCTTGTGTGGTGGGGTAGGTCATCTTGCCGCGGCCTGTGGTGACATTAGGAGTCATCTGTGTGGTGACCTAGGTCACCCGTATAGCCGCTGCCCCCGCTCCGTTTCTAACACCATCTCTGGTCAGGCGGGGGAGAGCCGTGGGGGGGTCCCCAGCGGTGCATCCTCTGCTGGAGCTGGAGGTGGGGGCGGGAGAGGAGCTGAGGGGCCAGTGAGGGAAGGCGAGGCCAGTTCATCTGCCCACCAGTGGCAACAGGTGAGGCACCGTAGGGGTAGGGGGCAGGATAAGCCTCAGGCGACTGGGGTGATGTCTGTCCCCAGCCCAGAAGCGGCAGCCGGAGCCCCTGGGGGAGGAGGCGGTGAACGAGGAGATCAGGAGGATGGAGAGGGAGGAGGTGGCTGCTTCTGAAGATTCCTCCCAGTATGAAAGTCTGGACGAGGAGGTGGTGGAGCAGCCTAAAAAATCAGGTGACGGTAAGACCATTAAGAGTCGGAGGAGGAGGAACAAAAAAGGGGCAAAAACATCTAAAGCCCCCCCCCTGGCCGCTAAGGTGCCTACGGAAGGGCTCACCGGCTCCCCTCTGATCCCCCTCTCCAACCGGTTCCATGCCCTCAATGACTCTGCTGTGTCGGAGGTCAGGGGCGGGGGACCGGCGGTAACATCTGAGGTGCCTTCAGGGAGCGGCGGGGTCCATCCTCCGGGGGCTCACTTTCCTCTGGGGGGGGGACTGCCCTGGGGTCCAGGGGTGAGGAACCCAGTACTGGGAAGGAGGTGGCGGGTACCATGGACACCTCGGTGTCACTGAAGAGGAGGGGAGAGTCTGGCTCCTCCTCTGAAGGTGAGCGGAAAAAATCGGGGGGTACGGTCAAAAAGAAGGCCGTCTAACTCAATCACCCATGATGGCGGAACCTACCCCGTTGACTCTGGCGTCGATTAATGTCGCCAGTATAAAGTCAGATACGGCCAGATTTATGGCCTTTGATTTTTTCAACCGAGTTGAGGCTGACATTTTATTTTTGCAGGAGACCAGACTAACGGACATGGGGGCCATTTACAAAGCAAGGAGGGAGTGGAGGTGCGGGCCCTCATATTGGTCTCTTGCGGCCGAGCCGTATAGCGGGGTAGCGGTCCTTTTTAAGGCCGCTTCGGTGGAATGCAGACGGGTGATCGAGGTAGAAATGGGGAGGTGCTTGGTCCTTGACGTCTTCATGGGGGGACAGGAGCTCCGGCTCATTAACATCTATGGTCCACAGTCAAGGTGGGACCGTAAATGTCTCTTCCTGAAGATCAAGCCCTATCTTTTTACCAGCCGGCAGGTGGTCTTCGGTGGGGACTTTAATACTATAACTAGATCCCGTGATAGGGGAGGCCCCGGAGACCGAAGGCTGGATTTTGATAGTAATACTCTTAATAGTATAGCAAGCGAAGCTCGCCTGCTGGATGTCCACATCCGGCACACCCCAGGTCACGGAGGTTTCACCTTTCATAGGGGTAGTTGTAGGTCTAGGATAGATAGGTTTTTTTTAAAGGAGGAAGCCGTCTCTTCTGCAGTGTCCGCTGTTGTGGAATTCTCCGATCACTGTTTTATTTTCTTTTCCTTGAATGTTACAGAGACTCCCCGGATAGGGAGAGGCCTTTGGAAGCTGAATTCGTCCCTGTTGGAAGAAGCGGATGTAAGACAATCCTTTGAGGAATTTCTTCAGAGCCAGGTACCTCTCTTGGGTCTCTGTAGCAGTAAGTCTGAGTGGTGGGAGATCTTCAAAAGAAGGGTTGCGGGGTTCTTCCGTCAGCTCTCGTGCCTCAGAGGCCTGAACAGGTACCGCCTGTATCGGGAGCTGGGGAGGAAACTCGAGCAGCTCGTCTCGACTGGAGGGGACCGTGAGGAAATCTCCAGGGTGAAGGCCTTGCTGAAGGGGTGCCAGTATGATAGGCACACATCCTTAGTTTTTGAGAGGGATTTCGGGAAGTACCGCTCGCCCGACCCCTACAGGAACTGCAGGATGTCAGTGAGTTGCAAGATGGTAACAGGACTGATCGACAGTACGGGTTCCCTGAACAGATCCAAATCAGGGATCCTGGAGGGGGTCAGATCCTTCTACTCGCACCTCTTGGGAAGGAGGGATCCAGATCGGGATGAGATGTCGGCTTTCCTGGCTGAAACCATCCCTGAGCCAGGGGATGACCCCCTCTCTTCATGTTTTGGCAGAAGCAATCAGGGAAGAGGAAGTGAGACGGGCCATTGATGGGCTCCGGCCCAAAAAATCGCCCGGTCCGGATGGCTTAACATCCGAGTTTTACAGGACTTTTAGGGACTCCTCAGACTTTCTGCCCGGTTCAATGAGGAAGTCCGCCCTGATTATTCTGTCAACGGGTAAAGACTCGTCCCGTATTGAGAATTGGCGTCCCATAGCACTTCTCAATACGGACCGAAAGGTTCTGGCAAAGGTGCTTTTCAATCAGTTGGTGAAGTTTGCACCCCGGCTCCTTTCAGGGGCCCAGCACTGCTCTGTTCGAGGCCGCAGTACTTTTAGTGCTGTGCTCGGTGTCCGGGAGGCCGTGGAGCAGAGCAGGGCAGGTCACTGGAAGGGGTACTTGCTGTCCTTAGACCAGGCGAAGGCCTTTGACCGGGTTAACCATGAGTACCTCTGGTCCGTCCTTTTGAGGTACGGTCTGCCCGGGAGGTTTGTTGATTGGTTGAGAGTATTATACAATGGGGCAGAGACTTTTCCGCTTGTGAACGGTTGGTTCGGACCCCCTTTTGAGGTGAAGTCTGGTGTCCTCCAGGGCTGTCCTCTGAGCCCACTGTTATACGTGTTCGCGATCGACCCCTTTTTAAGGAGAGTGGAACGCGGACCGTTGGTGGGAGTCGGGATGGACCGGGCGGAGCCAGAGACCACCTTGAGGGTAGTGGCGTACGCCGACGACGTTTCCCTTTTTGTATCCTCGAGAGAGGAGGCAGACTGGGTCATGTCTGAGGTTGAGCGCTACTCTGTGGCATCTGGGTCCATGATCAACCGGGATAAGTGTGAGAGTCTCTGGCTGGGAGGGGGAGCTCCTAGTGTGACACCCCAGGGGTCTGGTTGTCACAGTGATAGAGATATTACGTCTGAGAGCAGGTGGGAGGTCCTTTGGTCAGGGATCCTGTGCATGCCACACCTCCTGCCCAGCCTTGGGAGGGGAAGAACTTCCCCTGTATAAACCCGGGGCTGAGGCAGGGTTAGTGAGTCCAGGAAGAGTAGAGACAAGAGCAGCATAGGAAGCAGCAGAGTCACAAGGAGTCAGGGGCTGGCAGCTAAAGAGCTCGCCCTGACTAAGAAGATTCTTTACCGGACCCGGAGTCCGAGGCTGTGGGGACTAACTTCTACCCAGCAGCAGAATCCGTCAGGCAGGGGATTTCAGGTCCCCTGGCCCAGAAGCCCGAGTCACCGGCCATACGGGTGAGCACCACACGGTACACTCAGGGACGTGGGCTACTTACATCAGCTTCTAGCAAGGTAGCCAGAAGAGTACAGTCAGCTTGGGAGGCCTACAACTACGCCTGGCCAGGGGAGATCCCATCTGCTCAAGGACTGACCAGGCCCCGTTCGCTAGCAAGTACTCCGGGAGGGTCTATCGTTGTTACCAGTAAAGACCCTGAACGCTACCATACCGTCTCTGAGTGGTTCCTGCTACCCCCATCATCCACGTCGGCTGCCCTGAGGCCATACCCCTCCCGTTGGGGGTTATACTATCACGCTGCACCATCCTTCCACCGGCCTCAGCGGTCTGCCCTGCAGCAGCAGCCCCCTGGCTGCATTCAACGGGTGGCGTAGTCATCAACCATTTTCTACCGCTAACAGACTGCCGTCCAGTTTGACTCCCTGGGCACGGACCGGGTCACCGCCACGAGACTACAACCCTAAACAGATCCGGCTCCGGGTAAGCTCCCGCGTGCGCAACGCAGCGCGACACAGGCCCAGGGGCGCGTCACTAGTTTTGATCTCCCGGACACCCTTCCAGGGCCTCAGGCCACAGCAAAAATTTTAGGCATCAGTTTCGGCCCGGGGGACTATCCCCAGCAAAACTGGGAGGGCAGACTTAAGATTGCCGCCCAGAAGGTGGATCAGTGGAAGGGTTGGTCTTTGACCCTGAGGGAAAGGGTTAACCTGGCCAAGGGGTATTTGCTCCCTTTATTAATATACCTGGGCAGCGTCTGCATCTTGCCAGAACCTCTTTGGACACGGGTCTACAGCCTGTTCTTCCAACTATTATGGGGGAATAGGCTGAACCTAATAAAGAGGGAGGTCACGTACCGCACGAGGAGACTAGGAAGGTTGGGTATGGTCAACCCAGTGGTGTTTCTAGTAAACACCTTTCTTAAGGCAAACATCGCCAACCTCTGGTTAGAGAGGGCTCCTCCGTGGGTATTCTCCTGTAGGGGGTGGTTTCGGCCTTTCTTCCAGCAATGGGAGACAGGAGGGCGGGTGAAGGACCTTCGCACGCCTCATGGGCATCTTCCGGCTTATGCTACCCTGGTTGTGAAGGTGATCCGCCGGTGGGGTCTGGGAGTGTGGGAGATCAGGACCTTGTCAAAGAGGTTACTTGACAATAGGGTTCTGTTGACCCACTTCCAGAAGCCCCTGGCCCTCAAGGATTGCCCAAGCCGGGATCTGGAGGTGGGGCTCTGGTTATTAAACTCTAAGCGGATCCCCTTGAAGTTTTGGGACTTGGCTTGGCGCTGCTTTCATGGGAGACTGTATGTGAGGGACAACCTGAAGTACAGGAACTCTGATGACCGGGATTGTCCCCGCGAGGAGTGTGGCGGCATGCTTGAAAGCATGGAGCACTTCCTGCTTCGGTGTCCTTTTAATACAGAGGTCTACAAGAGGGTGGGTGCTTCCATTGGCTGGCCCAGGCTGGCAGGCCTTTCCTATGCGGAGTGGGCCTATGGGGCATTCAGATCCCTTGGTGGCCGAGATCGGGGCACTGTTTTCTTACTTAGCTTAGTGACTAGGTTTTACACGTGGAACGCACGGTGTTTAGTGTCCACCCAGCAGAAAGTCCTCCCATGGGAAGAGGTGATTAGGAACATCCTGGGTGACCTGGCAAAAGTGCGCTCGCTGGAGTATGAGAGGCTGGGTGCAGGGAGGGCTTCCCTTCTATGGAGGGGGTTCTCATTTAATGTGCCCTAGGGAGAGTTAGGGAATGTGTGTCTGTGATAGGGTTAGTTTAGTCCCTTTCTATATTTTATATTTATTTGTAGGGTCAGATAGATGTGTAGGGTCAGGGAGGGACACGTAGGGACAGTCTTTAGGGACAGGTAGTTAGTATTAGGTTGGTAGTGAGGGACAGGTAGGGACAGGTAGGGAAAGATTGGTAGGGTGGTAGGGACAGATTTTTCTTTTTCTTTATTAGAGAGGGATAGGATTCTGTGTGATAGATTAGGGTGAGAGCCTCTGTAGTCTCCAGTTCCCGGTGGTGGGCTGTTACCCTCACGTGTAGTTTTTTGTTTTATGGTATTGGAACCCGTATATAGGGCTTGCAAGCACCGAACTTGGGTCTGATTTTGGTTCATGGTTGTTGTATATGGTAATGTGATTAAGTTTTTTAGGTTTATTGTAGTGTTATAAAGTTGCGTATATTATTTTTTATATGTCTGTGCATTATGATGTGTGTTTGGGGGGGGTTTAGTGTAGGTTGGGTGGGGGGGAGGGGGGGAGGGGTTTTGGTGGATGGGTTGGTGGTTTGGACACCCTAAAATGGATGGGAAAAAAGGCAAAAGGACCTGGTATCTTTGTGGGCCACAAACTTTAGTGGGACCCTGGTGTGATGAGGCCACAGACTATCGTGGGACCTTGGGTGTTGGGAGTGGGAACAAAAAAAAAAAAACTGGGCCAGTTTGTTGTTTTGTTTTGGGGGTTTAGGTATGAATGTGGAGTGAATGTTGGAAGGGGATATTTTTGGAAAAAAAGGGTTAAGGTCTTCCCTTGCTGGGGGGGACTTTTGGAAATGACGTTTTATGTTCCATGAACATTGCAGGACATTTTTGCCTTTTAATTCATACTGGACATTATAATTTGGACTTGTTTGTGTTTTGCAATTTGTTCTTTGTGCAGTGTGTTTTATGGTTTGTTTTATACTTTTCTAATAAAAAGAGTTCCAGGACTCGGCTGAGGTTCCTGTACTGAGCTGTGTAACAACCTGTGCCCTGGCTATGGCTCTGCTGAGGAGCTCGTGTTCAGCGTTCTGCTGTGAGGACTGATGCTGATCCGGAGTGGACTGAGGTGGGGAGAGCTGACCATGTGAATAAATGTTGTAGAGGCCTCCAGGGGGCAGCGTGGCTGGTGTGAGGGGGGCATGGGCTAGGTAGAGGGGCATCCAGGGGTGCTGCGTGGCTGGTGTGAGGGGGGCATGGGCTGGGTAGAGGGGCATCCAGGGGGGCTGCGTGGCCGGTGTGAGGGTGGCCATGGCAACGAGTCCTGGTTCCCTGTCATGCGTGGTTCACCTTGATGGCCGTGCGTGACGTATCTGGCTCGGGCGGTTCAGCGTGCATGCGCTGATGGTCCAGGAGATGATTAGGGCCTGCGGTCACGTGACTGGAACGGACCAAAAGTATATTTAAAAAGACATGGAATGTCCTATTAAACAATCCCCCCCGAGGAATCCATAGGATATACCACGCGAAACACGCATTGAGGTCCTTGTTTATTCTGGGTACTGATCTAATATGGGTAAGAGTGCAATATATTTCTTTAGCTTTTTTTCATAGGGCACTATAGGCCATATGGCACGTGGTACATATCCATAGTGATGAAATATGCCATAATTTTGTACCAGTGCATAAATGACTTGAATACTAGCACTTCTTGTACTTTATCCCAATAGATATTTAACATCTATTATTATGTTGTATATGTGTCACCCAGTTTGGTTGTCTGTGTGTCGTCCTTTTTAATCATGTATGTCTTTTCTGTATATTGTTTACAATAAAGTTTTTTGATTCTTTGCCATATACTCTGTATTTGGTTCCTTTTTGCTATATAACAGCAGAAACAAGTCCAGGGGCGCCTCCGGCCAGGGAAAATATAGAAATAGTCCTTGGATAAGTTCAATGGATCCAGCAGATGAAGGACACAACACAGTCCCACGTGGCGGCTTCTATCAATCCACACACGCCAGGAGGATCTGGCCGCAGCCTGAGACCCTCCAGCATCGGGAGGCCCCACACAACTGACTGGGCCAAACATGAGTCTATTGTTCTGTCTACTGGGATCAGCCCCTGGATGGGGGAAGGGTTCTGTAGCACCCTGAGGATTCGGCTGCTACAGGAGTATTGCACCTCAGCCAGAGGTGTGATATTCCACTCCCGGGTAAGGATGGAGTGTGGAACTGAGCTCGGAGCGCTGCATGCACTACACACATCCCATTTCCGAGGGGCAGGCCGACGGTACTCCCACTTAGAAATGTGCAGGTACGACCGTGTCTGTCCCTGGCTGGAGTGGGAGGGGGGTGGAACATCCCTGTAGTGTAGGGGCAGATAGGGGGAGCAGTCTGGGTAGAGATAGGAGCTCATTGGGTGCTGGTCACCTGAGCTCACACATAGAGGGTTATATAAGGTGGGAACCATCTTAGATCAGGGTCAGTCTGTCAGAGTCAGAGAGTCAGAAGGAGAGGTCCAGATGAGCCTGCAGAGAGAGAGAGGAGAAAAGAAAGAAAGACCCAGAGGGGGAAAAAGAAAGGACTCTGAGATCCCAAATCCAAACATCGGGTGAAGAGTTGGCAACAGGGTACCGGATCCCAAACTGGTGGGGGCTACAGCACACCTCAGCCAGAGACCGGAGGCCGTGGGCAGCATCTGCCACGGCCACCCACCACATCCACCCCGAAGGCAGACCACGAGTAGGGTCAGGGAACCCAGGGCCAAGGGTCTCCCAACAGAAGGCCCGAGGGAGCTGGACCTAGGTGGATCCCTGGTGGGGACGGCCAGAGGACAGGACAGAAAGGAGGGCTCAGGGCCACGCTCCGGACTTGCTTGGGGGTTGGCCGAATCCAGGACCTGGTGGACGCAGCACGGCTCGGGTGGTCACTTGAGGCCGGAGTGACCGGAACATCTGCAGTAAGTAAACACCCTGAACTGCACAACCCGACTCTGTCTCTGATTATCATCTACACTGCACCACCACAACCCCCATCCTCTGCACCTGACCCCCTGAGGCTATTCCCCTCCCGTTGGGGGTTATACTATCAAAGCTGCACCAACACCATCAGCCTCAGCGGACCCTGCTGCAGCGGCGGCCGTAGTGACCGCAATACAACGGGTGGCGTAGTCGACATAAAGAACTTTATAACATCTGTAGGACTGCCACACACACTGAGCTTGACGCCCTGGGCACGGACCGGGTCACAGCCGCTCGGAGACTACAACCCCCCATCTGATCCGGCTCCGGGTATTCTCCCTAAGAATATGGCCCAGGGGGCGCGTCAACTTTGGCGTAGTCGGCAGGATTACGTGCCCGCAACACCCGGGTACTGCGTGCCTGAAGAAAAGTACACCGTTACCTCAAAAAGAAGTCTCCCGCCGGTTCCGGAGGGTCCCCGCCATCGGACCCCATCACCAGTCGATTCCCGCCGGTTGTCCGCCATTTCCAGCTTTTTCCCGCCATCTGCAGAGTTTCCCGCCACTGGGAGACGATTCCCGCCATTTCCAAAGATTTCCCGCCTTGGAAGAGCGGACGCCATTATGGGCGTGCCAGAGGATGGCAAGAAGCCGCCTCCCATCGTGGGCCAGGACGAAGAATGGCGCCAAAAGCGGAAACCGCCCCCACCAACAGAGACTGTGATGCTAGAGGTGTCCATCAGCGTAAAAGAACTGCCCCTGGAGCTGACAGTCACCAAGTTGCCCCGGGACCGCCCTCGAAGTGGGAGGAGACTGAAGAAAAGAACCAAGATGGGTGTCGCCTGGAGCAGTCTGGAGAGAGCGCACCCGGAGACAAGAAGCCTAGAGCTGAGTCCAGAAGCTTACCCGGAGATGAAAGGAGAGCAGAGCAGCACCGGCCCGCTGGCCAGGAGCCTGCTGGAAACAGCGGAAGGAGAGCAGAGCAGCACCGACCCGTTGGTCAGGAGCTTGCTGGAAACAACGACCCCACTAGGCCTAGTGGAGGTCCTAGCACAGCTCCCCCGAGACCGGGAGTGTGCGCAGACCGCGCTGGAGGGCCTCGCAAGGAGGATGGCCCGGGTGCAGCGAGAGACGTTGGCGGAGTGGAGCCGAGAGATGGCCCAGCAGACCGAGACCCGTCAGCGGAGCACACCACCCAAGACGAGGAGACAGACCGCCTCTGAGGATGGCGCGGGAGGACTGAAGGCCGGAGACGGCGCCGAAAAGGGAGCCGAACGGACGGAGGCAGGTAAAGGGGACGTCTCTACCCCAAACCGGGACACCGCTTACCTGCCCCAGCTCCCCGTCGCAGAGCCCGAAGTACCCCCTGCCGTGCCCGTAACCGCAACGTCACCGCCGCAGACTAGGCCCCAACCGGAAGCCGCGACCCCTGTGACGTCACACGCCTCGACCCCGAGCGTGGCCAAGCAGGAAGTACCACCAGCCTGGTCGCAAGGCCTAGTACCCCCGGGCGCGGCATTACCAACAGCGCCCTCTACCTCCGCGGAGCCACCGGCCTGGTCGCAGGGCCAAGTAGCCCAGGGCGCCGCCGTCCTTACGGTGCCCTTCACTTTTCAGGTGCCCCAGGCCTGGCCGCAAGGCCTGGGCAACCCGGGCGCCACCACCACCACGCCCGTAAGACCAAGAGTGCCGCATCTGGGAGAAGACCTGTTCGCCCAACACACGTGCCCGGATGGGCAGCCCTTCATCTGGCCCCGGGAGTACTATGAATTAGAGCTCCAAAAGAGGGCAGGGCCCATGTGTGAGCCCCTGATCCTGGCTCCGAAACCCGTGAAAAGGACCTCGCCCCCGCTGAGGAGGCACAGTTTGAGTGGGACCCCACCGGAGAAGATCTCATGGGGTTCACTCAGGAGACCCGGGCAGCTGCAGCGGAGCGTGCAGAGTGCTGCCGGCAGCAGCTCGAAGTCTTCGAGAGGGAGCGGAGAGAGAGGCGGGTCCGGGAACAACAAGCCCAAATAAGGAGCGCGGAGCAGAAGAGCCGGACCAGGAGAGACCCCCGTGCAGCGCATAGTCCCCGCACCACCGGGACTGTGATCAAGTTCAATCTGCAGCATGGGTGGGGTTTCATCAGGGATCACCGCACCCCAGGCGACGTCTTCGTGACAAGAAGAGACGTTGAGTCCCACCTACCGGAGGGACACAGAGGCCGTGACCTTTATCTAGGGGACGAGGTCACCTTCACCCGGCACAAGTGTGCCAAAGGACCCTACGCCCTCCATGTGCATCGCCTGACGGAGGAGGAGCTGCGGTGTGAGGAGGAAGAGCAAGAGGACCCGGACGGGTCTGAAGCTAAAGCCAACTACAAAGAAAGAGCAGGAGGACGCCGTCGTTGAGTACGGTAGTGAAGAAGCTGTATATAGTTACCCGTCGGGGTACCAAAAACTGTTGCTGCTATTATAGTCCCCGTTGGGACCAGCGAATTGAACTGTTAACCCGTGTGTCCCCTATCCATTACCAGGCTGAGGACTGTGAACAGCCATCCCTAATCCCTAACATCTGGCCGAGGACTGGGAGCGGCCACTATCCCTTTGTATATAGTTGCGCTTCCTAGAGCGCCCCCTACTGGTTTTACCGGAAAACCACTTTCAAGAAAGGACTGTCGCACTTTGCCCGGTCATCAGTTGCACAGTGACCGGAGGAGCTAGAAGACGACGAGAATGTTATCTATCTGAAGAAGTTTTATTGATATATATATATTGTTATATGATAATGTTTTATATGCTTTTATTATGTTTATGCAAAGAAAAAAATTGTATGTTTGTGGTGTTTTGTCTTACAGCCCGAGGACGTGCTGTGGTTTACCAGGGGGGAATGTAGCACCCTGAGGATTCGGCTGCTACAGGAGTATTGCACCTCAGCCAGAGGTGTGATATTCCACTCCCGGGTAAGGATGGAGTGTGGAACTGAGCTCGGAGCGCTGCATGCACTACACACATCCCATTTCCGAGGGGCAGGCCGACGGTACTCCCACTTAGAAATGTGCAGGTACGACCGTGTCTGTCCCTGGCTGGAGTGGGAGGGGGGTGGAACATCCCTGTAGTGTAGGGGCAGATAGGGGGAGCAGTCTGGGTAGAGATAGGAGCTCATTGGGTGCTGGTCACCTGAGCTCACACATAGAGGGTTATATAAGGTGGGAACCATCTTAGATCAGGGTCAGTCTGTCAGAGTCAGAGAGTCAGAAGGAGAGGTCCAGATGAGCCTGCAGAGAGAGAGAGGAGAAAAGAAAGAAAGACCCAGAGGGGGAAAAAGAAAGGACTCTGAGATCCCAAATCCAAACATCGGGTGAAGAGTTGGCAACAGGGTACCGGATCCCAAACTGGTGGGGGCTACAGCACACCTCAGCCAGAGACCGGAGGCCGTGGGCAGCATCTGCCACGGCCACCCACCACATCCACCCCGAAGGCAGACCACGAGTAGGGTCAGGGAACCCAGGGCCAAGGGTCTCCCAACAGAAGGCCTGAGGGAGCTGGACCTAGGTGGATCCCTGGTGGGGACGGCCAGAGGACAGGACAGAAAGGAGGGCTCAGGGCCACGCTCCGGACTTGCTTGGGGGTTGGCCGAATCCAGGACCTGGTGGACGCAGCACGGCTCGGGTGGTCACTTGAGGCCGGAGTGACCGGAACATCTGCAGTAAGTAAACACCCTGAACTGCACAACCCGACTCTGTCTCTGATTATCATCTACACTGCACCACCACAACCCCCATCCTCTGCACCTGACCCCCTGAGGCTATTCCCCTCCCGTTGGGGGTTATACTATCAAAGCTGCACCAACACCATCAGCCTCAGCGGACCCTGCTGCAGCGGCGGCCGTAGTGACCGCAATACAACGGGTGGCGTAGTCGACATAAAGAACTTTATAACATCTGTAGGACTGCCACACACACTGAGCTTGACGCCCTGGGCACGGACCAGGTCACAGCCGCTCGGAGACTACAACCCCCCATCTGATCCGGCTCCGGGTATTCTCCCTAAGAATATGGCCCAGGGGGCGCGTCAGTTCACACCCTCTAGATGCAACAAGAGATGTTGACCTAGGCCTGATAACATTACAGTCCATGAACACAGGGGAGGGACACGCTGTTAGGCTGTGTGCCCACGATGCGTTTAAGCACCGGCAAAAACGCTGCAGAAACGCTTAAATGCATGGTAGAAGGACTGCCATGTTCCCCAATGATAATCCGTGCTGTGCACATGCTGCGTGTTTTTCCGGAATGATAATCCGCAGCATGTCCATTAATTTTGCGGACACGCAGCGTAATTGCCGCCATTGACTTGCATTGAAACGCATATCATCTGTGTCCGCACATTTGCACACATGGATAATATGCGTTTCTATGTGCGGATGGCACCTGGGTGTGGAGGACAGGAGACTCTCTTCCGGACCTGGGTACCATAGAACCTGTGAAAAAAAGAATAAAATAAAAAATAAATATTATTCTTGCCTTCTGATGGCTCGCGGTGTCCCTTTCTTCACTTGCCGGCAGCGTGCTGTGGACTGAAGGACCTGCGCTGACGTCAGTCATATGACGGCAGGTCCTTCAGTGTACCGCGCGCTGTCGGCAGCCAGGACGGAGCGAAGCAAGACAGCGGGGGCCATCAGAAGGTAAGTATAGATTTATTTTTTACCATTCTTTCGGTCACACTATAAAAATCCATGCCGGTTGCATGGATTTATATAGTGTGACCAAGTTGTCAAGCACTTTCCAAGTGATGTTAAAATCGCTTGGAAAGCGCTTGTCAACCCGCATGCGGAAATGCAAGTGAAGAACGCTTCACATCCGCATGTGCAATCCGCATGTGCAATCCGCATGCGTTTTTTCTGCCAGGGAGATGCGGAAACTGAGCATTTCTGCATCGTGGGCACATAGCCTTACACCCCTTACACTAAAGCAGGTTACATTACATAGAGTACATGAACACAGGCTGGGGAGGGACACACTGTTACTGTCATATTGGATAAAATATAAGTTGCTGAGGTTAGGACCACCAGGGACCCCAATGTTACTTAGGAAAGACTATGTCCATGTTTGATAAAATAATTTTCACGTATGCTTAGCACAGGTCGGTCCGTCCATTTATGGATTCTGTATAGGACTAATAAAAATAGGCCATCCCAGCACTCGGCTATGTCATTTATGTACATAAATGCATACAAAATATTAACTACTCGAGCTAAATTGCTGCATTGTCACCTTAAAGAACTATGCACCTGATTAATGTCTTGATGAGAGGGCGGAGGTGAAGGACGCAGCTCCTGATTCATTAAGAGACATATTCATCAGAAGCGTCTGATGGCTGGACAGCGCCTCCATGCGCTATGCCACTTACTGGAGGAAGATTTGTAGCGACCACCGCTGCTCATGATGAAGTTGCCAAACAGCAGTCATCACAACCCTGCCCACTTACCGATAAAAATGCCATTAGAAAGGAAAAAGTTGCAACATTTTTACATAGTCTTCAGTTGCATCCAAATTATACGATTGAGCATTTTATAACAGAATTCTGGAGTAAAAACTATGATGAATAGGGTCCTATGGGTTTTGTTCTGTTTAAGCTGAGTTGATGCAGGTCTGTGCTATGACGTCAATTCAAGTTAAACCCTTTTATCTACAGGTGCATCTCACTAAATTAGAATATCATCAAAAAGTTAATTTATTTCAGTTCTTCAATACAAAAAGTGAAAGTCATATTATATAGAGTCATTACACACCTGAACAAGGGATGTATAAGCGGGGCCCAATTGCAAGACTAGACAAGCAACAGAAGATTAGACCCCTAAAATATAACTTTTATTCGAATATGCTAAAAAGGACTCAGTAGTCACCATAACAACAAACACAAAAACAAGACAAAATGCCAGGGAACAGGGATAAGTCACACATCAGTCAGGAAGGATTACGGGCTCTATCTGTCCCTATTTTGTCCCTAAATTCTCTCCCTTGGGTCTCCTTAAATGCATATCTATGATGAATTGTCGGCTTCTTAATCTGTACGTTCACTTTTCTCTATCTTTTATTCACGATTGTGGTTTTTTAAATATAAAGATAGATATTTACCAGGGATATTAGGGACACCAACGTTGAGCGGGGGCGCCACGGAGCAAAAATTAGGGTGCCAACCTCCGCTGTCAGGAAGGGAGAGAATTTAGGGACAAAATAGGGACAGATAGAGCCCGTAATCCTTCCTGACTGATGTGTGACTTATCCCTGTTCCCTGGCATTTTGTCTTGTTTTTGTGTTTGTTGTTATGGTGACTACTGAGTCCTTTTTAGCATATTCGAATAAAAGTTATATTTTAGGGGTCTAATCTTCTGTTGGTTGTCTAATTGAGTCATTACACACAGAGTGATCTATTTCAAGTGTTTATTTCTGTTAATGTTGATGATTATGGCTTACAGCCAATGAAAACACAAAAGTCATTATCTCAGTAAATTAGAATACTTTATAACAGCTTGAAAAATTATTTTAAAATCTGAAATGTTATCCTACTGAAATGTATGGTCAGTAAATGCCCTCAATAATTGGTCTGGGATCCTTTTGCATCAATTACTGCATCAATGCGGCAATGTGGCATGGAGGCGATCAGCCTGTGGCACTGCTGAGGTGTTATGGAAGCCCAGATGGCTTTGATAGCAGCCTTCAGCTCGTCTGCATTGTTGGGTCTGGTGTCTCTCGTCTTCCTCTCGACAATACCCCATAGATTCTCTATAATAGATTCTCTATGGGGTTATGGTCAGGTGAGTTTTCTGCCAATCAAGCACAGTGATACTGTTGTGTGTAAACCAGGTACTGGTACTTTTGGCCGTGTGGACAGGGCCCAAGTCCTGCTTGAGAATGACATTTCCATCTCCAAAAAGCTTGTCGGCAGAGGGAAGCATGAAGTGCTGTAAAATGTCCTGGTAGACGGCTGCGCTGACTTTGGTCTTGATAAAACAGAGTGGACCTACACCAGCAGATGTCATGGCTCCTCAAACCATCACTGATTGTGGAAACTTCACACTAGACCTCCAGCAGCTTGGATTGTGGCCTCTCCACTCTTCCTCCAGACTCTGATACCTTGTGGAGTGTGTCAGTGACTGCCTTCTGGACATCTGTCAAGCCAGCAGTTTTCCCCATGATTGTGGAGCCTACTGAAACAGACTAAGGGACCTTGTTAAATGCTTAGGAAGCCTTTGCAGGTGTTTTTTGTTAATTATTCTAATTTACTGAGATAATGACTTTTGTGTTTTCATTGGCTGTAAGCCATAATCATCAACATTAACAGAAATAAACACTTGAAATAGATGACTCTGTCTGTAATGACTCTATATGAGTTTCACTTTTTGTATTGAAGAACTGAAATAAATTAACTTTTTGATGATATTCTAATTTAGTGAGATGCACCTGTATTTTTAGAATTATCACACCAGTACACCTGTTTTCTCATTTGCAAGACTTAAGTAAACCTTGTATGATATCTTTTTCATTTGTGAATGTCCTTATACTTTCAAGCAGAACCTAGCCACCCCACAATGCAATAACCCATCGATCAGTACAAGCCCTCCATTTTCCATGGATATCCATATTATGGACTGTGTATACGTTTCTTTTGCCTGAACTGCGCACCCCTCGGTGAAGACAGTGAGTTTTTTGGGGGCAGCTTATGGTCGGCTCAGGATATGAACACCCCCTGATCTGCTTGAAAATATAACTGAAATAAAATGTTGAGAAAAAATTTCAAATATCACGTTGACCCTTCAAGTCACTGTCTTGTAAATCTGTATCACTTCTACACAGAATAGGTGATTGGTCTGAAATCACTCGGGGTGTAAAGAGAATCTGTCATCACAGAATAACTAATCAAACCAATCGCAGCCCCTCAGTATATCATGGCACCCTGTTTCTTGATTGGCAGCTGTAGCTTTATAGACTCGAGTGGGGGTCTCAAACATTTGGCCACAGAGGCTGCTTCATGCAGGCCGCAGGCACCATACACCTTGAGGATTGTGGCACGTCAGCACTTTTTCAGTGGAACATATTGCAGGCGCCGTGCACAGACAAGCTCTTTGCTCAGCTATACCAATGCCAACTGTGGGTCAATCACAGGCCAGCAGCTAATGTCTGCAGGGGACCAGGATGGGAACAGTACTAGAAGATGAGGATCAGGATCTTGACATTACTGCAAAGAGACATTACTACAAAAAGGGGACCAGGAAGGGACACGTTACTGTGAGATAGGGAGCCGAATGGTGAGATTGCTACAAAAAGGGGACCAGGTAAGAGGATATTTCTACAAGATGGCCATGATGGGAGACAATAAAACAAGATGAGTACCATGACGGGGGACATAAGCACAAGATAGGAACCATGATGGGGACAACCCCACTAGGCCTGGTGGAGATCCTGGCACAGCTCCCCCGAGACCGGGAGTGTGCACAGACCGCGCTGGAGGGCCTCGCACGGAGGATGGCCCAGGTGCAGCGAGACACGCTGGCGGAGTGGAGCAAAGAGATGGCCCAGCAGACCGGAACCCGTCAGCGGAGCACGCCACCCGAGACGAGGAGACAGACCGCCTCTGAGGATGGAGCAGGAGGAGTGAAGGCCGGAGACGGCGCCGAGGAGGGAGCTGAACAGACGGAGGCAGGTAAAGGGGACGTCACTACCCCAAGCGGAGAAACCGTGAGCCTGCCCCAGCTCCCCGTCGCAGAGCCCGAAATTCCCCCTGCCGTGCCCGTCGCTGCACCGTCACCGCTCCAGACTAGGCCCCAAGCAGAAGCCGCGGCCGCGACCCCTGTGACTTCACGCGCCTCAACTCTGAGCGCGGCCAAGCAGGAAACACCACCGGCCTGGTCGCAGGGCCGAGCGCCCCCGGGCGCTGCAGTGCCAACAGCGCCCTCTACCTCCACCGTGCCACCGGCCTGGTCGCAGGGCCAAGTAACCCCGGGCGCCGCCGTCCTAACGGTGCCCTTTACCTTTAGGGTGCCCCAAGCCTGGTCGCAAGGCCTGGTCAACCCGGGCGCCGCTACCATCACCGCGCCCTCAACATCTCGAGTGCCGCACCTGGGTGAAGATCTATTTGCCCAGCACACGTGCCCGGATGGGCAGCCTTTTATATGGCCACAGGAGTACTACCAACTGGAACTCCAAAAAGCAAGGCCCCTGTGCGAGCCCCTGATTCCGGCTCCGAAGCCCGTCAGGAGAACCCCGCTCCCGCTGGAAGAAGTGTAGCACCCTGAGGATTCGGCTGCTACAGGAGTATTGCACCTCAGCCAGAGGTGTGATATTCCACTCCCGGGTAAGGATGGAGTGTGGAACTGAGCTCAGATAGCTGCATGCACTACATACATCCCATTTCCGAGGGACAGACCTATGGTACTCCCACTAGGAAAATGTGCAGGTACAACCGTGTCTGTCCCTGGCTGGAGTGGGAGGGGGGTGGAACATCCCAGTAGTGTAGGGGCAGATAGGGGGAGCAGTCTGGGTAGTGCTAGGAGCTCATTGGGTGCTGGTCACCTGAGCTCACACATAGAGGGAGTATATAAGGTGGGAACCATCTTAGAACAGGGTCAGACGTCAGTCAGTCAGTCAGCCAGTCAGTCTGTTTTAGTGAAGACTTTGCAGAGCAGTGGAGGAAAGCAGAGGAGCAGAGCAGCCCCAGGCCCAGAGAGAGAGAGGAGAAAGAAAGACCCAGAGGGGAATAAAGAAGGAACTCTAAGAGCCCAAATTAAATCAAAGGGTGAAGAGTTGGCACAAGGGTACCGGATCCCAAACTGGTGGAGGGCACTTATCCTCAGCCAGAGACCGGAGGCCGTGGGCAGAATCTGCCACGGCCACCCACTATATCCACCCGGAAGGCAGACCACGCATAGGGTCAGGGAACCCAGAGACAAGGGTTTACCAACAAGAGGCCCGAGGGAGCCGGACTTAGGTGGATCCCTGGTGGGGAAGGCCAGAGACGAGGACAGGAAAGAAAGGGAGCTCAGAACCACGCTCCAGAACTACTTGGGGGTTGGCCGAGTCCAGGACCTGGTGGACGCAGCACGGCTCGGGTGGTCACTCAAGGCCAGAGTGACCAGTACAAGAACAGCAGTAAGTAAAAACCCTGAACTGCAGAACCCGACTCTGACTCTCATTACCATCCTCACTGCACCTCCACAACCACCATCCTCTGCACCTGACCCCCTGAGGCCATACCCCTCCCGTTGGGGGTTATACTACCGAAGCTGCACAAACACCATCAGTGTCAGCGGACCCTGCTGCAGCGGCGGCCGTAGTGACCGCAATTCAACGGGTGGCGTAGTCGACATAAAGAACATCCAGTAACATCATAGGACTGCCACACACTGAGCTTGACACCCTGGGCACGGACCGGGTCACAGCCGCTCGGAGACTACAACCCCCATCTGATCCGGCTCCGGGTATTCCCCTAAAGAATATGGCTCAGGGGGCGCGTCAGAAGCACAGTTCGAGTGGGACCCCACCGGAGAAGACCTCATGGGGTTCACCCAAGAAACACGGGCAGCCGCAGCGGAGCGTGTGGAGTGCTGCCGCCAGCAGTTGGCAGTCTTCGAGCGAGAACGGAGAGAGAGGCGGGTCCGTGAGCAGCAGATGCAGATACGGAGCGCGGAGCAGAAGAGCCGGAACAGGAGAGACCCCCGTGCAGCTCATGGTCCCCGTACCACCGGGACTGTGATTAAATTTCAATTGCAGCACGGTTGGGGCTTCATAAGAGACCATCATACCCCCGGCGACGTCTTTGTCACCCGCAGAGACGTAGAAAGCCATCTGCCGGAGGGACACAGAGGTCGTGACCTATATGTAGGGGATGAGGTCACCTTTACCCGGCACAAGTGTGCCAAAGGACCCTACGCTCTCCATGTACACCGGCTGACGGAGGAGGAGCTGCGGTGTGAGGAGGAGCAAGAGGACCCGGACGGGTCTGAAGCTTACCAGCAAGAAGGAGCAGGAGGAAGCCGTCATTAAAGTACGGTAAAGAGAGACTGTATATAGTTACCCGTCGGGGTACCAGAACTGTTGCTGCTTTAAATATGTTCCCCGTTGGGACAAGTGTGAACTTTAACCCGTGTATCCCTATTCCCACTGACCGAGGACTGAGAGCGGCCACACCTCCATTGTATATAGTTGCGCTTTCTAAGGCGCCCCCTACTGGTTTTATAGGAAAGCTGAGTTTTTCAAGAAGAGACTGTGCACTTTACCCGGTCACAAGTCGCACCGTGGCCGGAGGAACAAGAAAAAAGTTTTATGATATATGATGTTTTATATGTTGATGTGTTATGAAAAAAAAAAAAAAAAATTGTATGTTTTTGGATGTTTTATTCTCTTACAGCCCGAGGACGTGCTGTGATTTACCAGGGGGGAATGTAGCACCCTGAGGACTCGGCTGCTACAGGGGTATTACACCTCAAGCCAGAGGTGTGGTATTCCACTCCCGGGTAAGGATGGAGTGTGGAACTGAGCTCAGTAGGCTGCATGCACTACATACATCCCATTTCCGGGGGACAGATCGATGGTACTCCCACTAGATATATGTGCAGGTACGACAGTGTCTGTCCCTGGCTGGAGTGGGAGGGGGGTGGAACATCCCAGTAGTGTAGGGGCAGATAGGGGGAGCAGTCTGGGTAAAGATAGGAGCTCATTGGGTGCTGGTCACCTGAGCTCACACATAGAGGGAGTATATAAGGTGGGAACCATCTTAGAACAGGGTCAGACAGTGAGACAGTCAGTCTTGTGTAGAGCAGAGGAGAAGAGCAGAGAAGCTCAGCCAGCTCCAAGGCCAAGAGAGAGAGAGAGGAGAAAAGAAGGACCCAGAGGGGAAAGAAGAAGGAACCCCAAGAACCTAAAATCAGACCAGAAGGGTGAAGGGTTGGCAACTCGGGTACCGGATCCCAAGCTGGCAGAGGCAAAGCACACCTTAGCCAGGAACCGGAGGTCGTGGGCAGGATCTGCCACGACCCTCACTAAATCCACTGAGAAGGCACACCGAGTATAGGGTCAGGGAACCCAGAGAAAAGGTTTAACCAACAAGAGACCCGAGGGAGCCGGACATAAGTGGATCCCTGGTGGGAACGGCCGTAGAAAGGAAAGTCAGAAAGGGAGCTCAGGATCACGCTCCAGAATTGCTTGGGAGTTGGCCGAGTCCAGGACCTGGTGGACGCAGCACGGCTCGGGTGGTCACTCATGGCCAGAGTGACCAAAAGAACAGCAGTAAGTAAAAACCCTGAACTGCACAGCCCGACTCTGAGTCTTCTTACCATCCACACTGCACCTCCACAACCACCATCCTCTACATCTGACCCCTGAGGCTATACCCCTCCCGTTGGGGGTTATACTACCACAGCTGCACACATACCACCAGCCTCAGCGGACCCTTCTGCAGCGGCGGCCGTAGTGACCGCAAATCAACGGGTGGCGTAGTCGACACAAAGAACATCCAACAACATCTGCAAGGACTGCCACACACTGAGTTTGACACCCTGGGCACGGACCGGGTCACCGCCACTCGGAGACTACAACCCCCATCTGATCCGGCTCCGGGTATCCCCAAACAGCACTGGCCCAGGGGGCGCGTCAACTTTGGCGTAGTCGGCAGGATCTCGTGCCCGCAACAACCGGGTACTGCGTGCCTGAAGAAAAGTTCACATTTACCTCAAAAAGAAGTCTCCCGCCGGTTCCGGAGGGTCCCCGCCATCGGACCCCATCACAGGTCGTTTCCCGCCGGTTGCCCGCCATTTGCAGCTTTTTCCCGCCATCCACGGAGTTTCCCGCCACTGGGAGACGATTCCCGCCATTTCAGAAGATTTCCCGCCTTGGAAGAGCGGACGCCATTATGGGCGTGCCAGAGGGTGGCAAGAGGCCACCTCCCATCGTGGGCCAGGTCGAAGAATGGCGCCAAAAGCGGAAACCGCCCCCACCAACAGAGACTGTGATGCTAGAGGTGTCCATCAGCGTGAGGGAACTGCCCCTGGAACTGACAATCACCAAGTTGCCCCGGGACCATCCTCAATGTGGGCGGAGACAGAACAAAAGAGAAAAGATGGGTGCAGCCTGGAGGAGTCTGGAGAGAGCGCACCCGGAGACAAGAAGTCTGGAGAGGAGTATGGAGAAAGCACACCCGGAGATGGAGGGAGAGACAGGCAGCACCGACCCAGTGGTCAGGAGCCTGCTGCAAGCGACAACCCCACTAGGCCTGGTGGAGATCCTGGCACAGCTCCCCCGAGACCGGAAGTGTGCACAGACCGCGCTGGAGGGCCTCGCACGGAGGATGGCCCAGGTGCAGCGAGACACGCTGGCGGAGTGGAGCAAAGAGATGGCCCAGCAGACCGGAACCCGTCAGCGGAGCACGCCACCCGAGACGAGGAGACAGACCGCCTCTGAGGATGGAGCAGGAGGAGTGAAGGCCGGAGACGGCGCCGAGGAGGGAGCTGAACAGACGGAGGCAGGTAAAGGGGACGTCACTACCCCAAGCGGAGAAACCGTGAGCCTGCCCCAGCTCCCCGTCGCAGAGCCCGAAATTCCCCCTGCCGTGCCCGTTGCTGCACCGTCACCGCTCCAGACTAGGCCCCAAGCAGAAGCCGCGGCCGCGACCCCTGTGACGTCACGCGCCTCAACTCTGAGCGCGGCCAAGCAGGAAACACCACCGGCCTGGTCGCAGGGCCAAGCGCCCCCGGGCGCTGCAGTGCCAACAGCGCCCTCTACCTCCACCGTGCCACCGGCCTGGTCGCAGGGCCAAGTAACCCCGGGCGCCGCCGTCCTAACGGTGCCCTTTACCTTTAGGGTGCCCCAAGCCTGGTCGCAAGGCCTGGTCAACCCGGGCGCCGCTACCATCACCGCGCCCTCAACATCTCGAGTGCCGCACCTGGGTGAAGATCTATTTGCCCAGCACACGTGCCCGGATGGGCAGCCTTTTATATGGCCACAGGAGTACTACCAACTGGAACTCCAAAAAGCAAGGCCCCTGTGCGAGCCCCTGATTCCGGCTCTGAAGCCCGTCAGGAGAACCCCGCTCCCGCAGGAAGAAGCACAGTTCGAGTGGGACCCCACCGGAGAAGACCTCATGGGGTTCACCCAAGAAACACGGGCAGCCGCAGCGGAGCGTGTGGAGTGCTGCCGCCAGCAGTTGGCAGTCTTCGAGCGAGAATGGAGAGAGAGGCGGGTCCGTGAGCAGCAGATGCAGATACGGAGCGCGGAGCAGAAGAGCCGGAACAGGAGAGACCCCCGTGCAGCTCATGGTCCCCGTACCACCGGGACTGTGATTAAATTTCAATTGCAGCACGGTTGGGGCTTCATAAGAGACCATCATACCCCCGGCGACGTCTTTGTCACCCGCAGAGACGTAGAAAGCCATCTGCCGGAGGGACACAGAGGTCGTGACCTATATGTAGGGGATGAGGTCACCTTTACCCGGCACAAGTGTGCCAAAGGACCCTACGCTCTCCATGTACACCGGCTGACGGAGGAGGAGCTGCGGTGTGAGGAGGAGCAAGAGGACCCGGACGGGTCTGAAGCTTACCAGCAAGAAGGAGCAGGAGGAAGCCGTCATTAAAGTACGGTAAAGAGAGACTGTATATAGTTACCCGTCGGGGTACCAGAACTGTTGCTGCTTTAAATATGTTCCCCGTTGGGACAAGTGTGAACTTTAACCCGTGTGTCCCTATTCCCACTGACCGAGGACTGAGAGCGGCCACACCTCCATTGTATATAGTTGCGCTTTCTAAGGCGCCCCCTACTGGTTTTATAGGAAAGCTGAGTTTTTCAAGAAGAGACTGTGCACTTTACCCGGTCACAAGTCGCACCGTGGCCGGAGGAACAAGAAAAAAGTTTTATGATATATGATGTTTTATATGTTGATGTGTTATGAAAAAAAAAAAAAAAATTGTATGTTTTTGGATGTTTTATTCTCTTACAGCCCGAGGACGTGCTGTGATTTACCAGGGGGGAATGTAGCACCCTGAGGACTCGGCTGCTACAGGGGTATTACACCTCAAGCCAGAGGTGTGGTATTCCACTCCCGGGTAAGGATGGAGTGTGGAACTGAGCTCAGTAGGCTGCATGCACTACATACATCCCATTTCCGGGGGACAGATCGATGGTACTCCCACTAGATATATGTGCAGGTACGACAGTGTCTGTCCCTGGCTGGAGTGGGAGGGGGGTGGAACATCCCAGTAGTGTAGGGGCAGATAGGGGGAGCAGTCTGGGTAAAGATAGGAGCTCATTGGGTGCTGGTCACCTGAGCTCACACATAGAGGGAGTATATAAGGTGGGAACCATCTTAGAACAGGGTCAGACAGTGAGACAGTCAGTCTTGTGTAGAGCAGAGGAGAAGAGCAGAGAAGCTCAGCCAGCTCCAAGGCCAAGAGAGAGAGAGAGGAGAAAAGAAGGACCCAGAGGGGAAAGAAGAAGGAACCCCAAGAACCTAAAATCAGACCAGAAGGGTGAAGGGTTGGCAACTCGGGTACCGGATCCCAAGCTGGCAGAGGCAAAGCACACCTTAGCCAGGAACCGGAGGTCGTGGGCAGGATCTGCCACGACCCTCACTAAATCCACTGAGAAGGCACACCGAGTATAGGGTCAGGGAACCCAGAGAAAAGGTTTAACCAACAAGAGACCCGAGGGAGCCGGACATAAGTGGATCCCTGGTGGGAACGGCCGTAGAAAGGAAAGTCAGAAAGGGAGCTCAGGATCACGCTCCAGAATTGCTTGGGAGTTGGCCGAGTCCAGGACCTGGTGGACGCAGCACGGCTCGGGTGGTCACTCATGGCCAGAGTGACCAAAAGAACAGCAGTAAGTAAAAACCCTGAACTGCACAGCCCGACTCTGAGTCTTCTTACCATCCACACTGCACCTCCACAACCACCATCCTCTACATCTGACCCCCTGAGGCTATACCCCTCCCGTTGGGGGTTATACTACCACAGCTGCACACATACCACCAGCCTCAGCAGACCCTTCTGCAGCGGCGGCCGTAGTGACCGCAAATCAACGGGTGGCGTAGTCGACACAAAGAACATCCAACAACATCTGCAAGGACTGCCACACACTGAGTTTGACACCCTGGGCACGGACCGGGTCACCGCCACTCGGAGACTACAACCCCCATCTGATCCGGCTCCGGGTATCCACAAACAGCACTGGCCCAGGGGGTGCGTCAATTATACAAGATTACAACCACAATTCATGAAGAAACAAATTTTGCATGCCAGTATTTAATAAAATGTGAGAGGTAGAAAGCTTTTTTTTTGTTAAATTAAAAAATTTGTTTGTTTTTTATATTATCACTTTTCATAGTTTAAAAACTTACACAAAGCTCTGATTGTTCATGTTTGATAAAATTTTACTTTTCTTGTTTGTCCACCAGTCCTGGTCAGCACCAGCATTATGAAGAGCGGCTGGACATTATCATAATTTATATCACAAATGTGGCAGAAATGATCACATAAATGTTGTCTAGCTCCGCCCACTCTTCAGAAATGTCGCTGCTGTGGCTGGGACTGGTGGAAATACAGTAAAAGTCAAATTTGGGCAAAACTGAACAATCAGTGCTGTTTGTAATTATGTATGTCACAAAAAGTGACAATACATACATACATTTATAATTCCTATGCCATGAGATTGGAATCTATGAGGAGCTCCTGGAACTAACTCCATTCTGGAGGTTTCAGTCATGAGCCGTCTAGATTGGATTTGATCCTATGAGGACATCGCTCCAGCAACTCCATTCTACTCAGGTCACCAATGAACTGTACAGAATAGAGGCTACAGGGAGATCATCTAAAAATCCACACCGATCTAGATGGCTCACTAGTGAATCAGATAGAATGGAGTTGCTCAAATGAGGTCCTCAAAAAATCCACTCCAATCTATACGGCTCACTAGTGAATCAGCTAGAATGGAGTTGCTCAAATGAGGTCCTCAACAAATCCACTCCAATACAATGTTGTAAATTATGAGGACTCTGTTGCTGCGCTCTGTTATGTTTCTCCCTGCGAAGCTCCGCTCACTCTTTGAAAAACTCGATTCCAGTCACCTCAGCACCAAACAGTACAGTTTGGAGGCTACAGTGAGATCCTCAAGAAATCCACTCCGATCTATACGGCTCACTAGTGAATCAGCTAGAATGGAGTTGCTAAAATGAGGTCCTCAAAAAATCCACTCCAATACAATGTTCTAAATTATGAGGACTCTGTTGCTGCGCTCTGTTATGTTTCTCCCTGCGAAGCTCCGCTCACTCTTTGAAAAACTCGATTCCAGTCACCTCAGCACCAAACAGTACAGTTTGGAGGCTACAGGGAGATCCTCAAAATACCCACTCCGATCTAGATGGTTCACTAGTGAATCAGCTAGAATGGAGTTACTAAAATGAGGTCCTCAAAAAATCCACTCCGATCTAGACGGCTCACTAGTGAATCAGCTAGAATGGAGTTACTAAAATGAGGTCCACAAAAAATCCACTCCGATCTACACGGCTCACTAGTGAAACAGCTAGAATGGAGTTGCTCAAATGAGGTCCTCAAAAAATCCACTCCAATACAATGTTGTAAATTATGAGGACTGTGTTGCTGCGCTCTGTTATGTTTCTCCCTGCGAAGCTCCGCTCACTCTTTGAAAAACTCAATTCCAGTTGTGTCACCCTGGCCTGGATGCCACAAGTGTAATTAAAGCTGTGTCTGAGAGCAAGGGGGAGGTTCTCTGGTCAGGGGAACATTAGCATGCAATGCCTCCTGTCTCAGGCCAGTAGGGGGAGCAGGCTGCCCCTATAAAAGCTGGTACTGGGGGCAGGGTTTGAGAGAACTTGATGGCCTGTCTCAGCACTGAGACTTGTCCCAGAGCAGAGCAGGGACAGACAGTTGCACTGCACCTAAGAGGAAGTGTGGCAGGAGGAGAGCCACAAGCCAGAGACAAGAGGCGAAGAGAGCCTGTCTTGGCAGATAAAAGACTTACTTTACCAGACTTTGGTGTCTGAGGCTGGGAGGATTCCACATTCTCCAGCAGATAACCAGTTCGCAAGGGACTGTATATTCCTTGGCCTAAGAAGCCTGGAGGCCCTGCCACAACCGAAGGGACCAGTAAAGCCGTACAAGGCTGGGAGCAGAAAGGAACCCACGTCGCAGGCCATACAGGCGAGAATACACGGAAAGCTCGGAAACGTGGGCTGTTACCCTATAACGAGGAGAAAGCCAGAAGGAGCGCAGAAGCACGGTAGGCCTACACCCTCACCCTGACCAGGGCTAATTTCCCCGTTGCTCTCAGACATCCAGGTCCCCTCCTAGCCGGGACTGTTTATGGGTCAGTTTACCTGTTTTAGTAAAGACCCTGGACTGCAACTTGTTGTCTGTGTGCTCCTTGCTCCTCCAGCACTATCGGCACCGGGACTCTCACTACCATCACTCCCACCATCCACCACACTGCCCTGGGGCCGCACTCTTCCCGTGGGGAGTCACACCATCCCAGCTGCATATATCATCAGCCCCAGCGGTCTGCCCTGCAGCGGCGGTTCCTAATGACCGCAAATCCACGGGTGGCGTAGTCGGACATAATCAATAGCACATAACGGACTACCACTGGCCTGACCACCCTGAGCCACGGAACCGGGTTGCCACTACTACCCCCATCGTTCCCTATTGCCCGGATCTGAGTGCCCCACGGCCCAGGGGGCGAGTCACAGTCACTTCAGCACCTGTACAGTTTGGAGGCTACAGGGAGATCCTCAACATACCCACTCCGATCTAGACGGCTCACTAGTGAATCAGCTAGAATGGAGTTGCTCAAATGAGGTCCTCAAAAAATCCACTCCAATACAATGTTGTAAATTATGAGGACTGTCGGCTGTACTCTGCTATGTTTTTCCCCGCGAGGCTACAGGGGGCGAGTCAGCTTTGGCGTAGTCGGCAGGATTTCGTGCCCGCAACCACCGGGTACTGTGTGCCTGAAAAAGACTTTTGTAACTTACCTGTGGCGAAGTTTCCCGCCATCCGGAGCCGATTCCCGCCATCAGACGCCATCTTGGACCGTTTCTCGCCGTTTTCTGCCGTCTTCCCGCCATCCGCAGCTGCTTCCCGCCATCAGACGCCATCTTCAGGACGCCGCGCGGGAAGAAGAGGGGCGTGGACGTCAAAACCGCGTGAGATCCGAAGCTCCGCCCCACGCACCGACGCTGCGCAAGGTCCTGGAAGGGAGAGAGAGCGACGCTGACGTCATCGAAGCGCGACGCCAGGTACTCGTCCATAGCAGCAGCAGTGGAGCCGCGGCCTACAGAAGAGGTTCGTCGGAAGGTAGGCCACGCTTAACTAGGGGGGGAGAAAGATGTCGTATACAGAGGCGCCCACTACCACCAACGCAGCTGCAGCAGCGGTGATGCCCTTTTCCCTGCCCTACATCCCTGGAGCGGCCTGGCTGCCCAAATACTCAGGGGAGCCCCATGCCCTAACTGACTTCAAGGAAAGGCTATACAGTTTGTTCCAAGTTTACCCCCTGACAGAGGAACAGAAGGTCAGCATATTAACAGGGCAGTTAACTGGCGAAGCCCAGAGGGAGGTAAAATCATGGCCCACTAAGGAGAAAAGAACTGTGAAGGGTATTCTGGCCCGGCTGCGGGGTACCTTTGACACACGTACCTCCGCTGAAATTAAAATGAGGTTCTATGGGTGTAAGCAGCGGGCACAGGACAGCATCAGAGACTATGCCCTAAATCTGCAGGAAGCCCTGAGGGCTATTCAACAAACTGACCCTGGCAGTGTGCAGGAAAAGGATAAGCTGCTAACAGAACAATTCATAGAAGGTCTGCTGTCTAGCGCCCACAGGGCCCAACTGCGCCTCATGTTCTTTCAGAACCCCGACCTGACCTTTGCCCAATTTAAGGACAGGGCCATAAGGGCGCTCCGTGAATCTGCAACCAGTGGCGCTATAAACCCCCGGCGCCCTGCTCTCACCAACCACCAGGAGGCGGCGCCCTCCTCTATGGATCCCGTGGGGGCTGATGCACAGGCCCTGAACCAAGCCCCGTCGAAAGACCTGCACCACCAAGTCCAGGAGCTGACCAGGAGCGTCGCGGCATTGACCAGGACCGTCCAGGCGTTGCAAGTGGACCCGTCAAGACCCATCGAGCTGGCTTCAAGTCCGGAGGATGTCCCGTGGCGTCGACAGAGGAGGATCCAGTCGTTCCGAGGGAGGCCCACAGACCGCTACGCAGAGGGTGGACAGCCCATTTGCCGTCGATGCAACCAGCCCGGACACATTTCCAGGTACTGTAATTTAAACGGGTCCAACCTGGGGCAGAGGGCCAACCCGCAGGCATAAGATCACCAGGCCCTTACAATTGGCGTAATAAGGACGTTGGGGGGCGCCCGGTTTTACCCGTGGTGCTGGACGGTATCCCCATGAGCGCCTTGCTGGATACTGGGTCACAAGTAACCACTATCCCTTATGTACTTTTTAAGCAGCATTGGACTGATGCTGATATCACACGGTATCCAGACAGTAACTTGAGCATCATCGCCAGTAATGGCTTACCCGTGCCGCAGATGGGGTTCAAGGAGATGACCATTAAAATTGGTAAAGTTGAACTACCGACACAGGGAGTGATTATTGTGGACATTGACCGTCGTGAAAGTCACCCTAAAATAACTGTGGGTACTAACGTGATTGAAAATTGTCTTTCAGAGGTAATTGTAATCTTACAACTGGTGGCGGTGAATGCTAGTTCCAGCCAACAGAGAGTCCTCAACAAGGAGATAAAAGCCCTGATGAGACGGCAGCAGGTAGAACTGTCTGGTGGTGAGATCGGTAGCGTAAGACTGAGTGACCCATTCCCCATTTCCATGCCTCCCAAAAGTGAAATGATGATCTGGTGTCGGACTGCAATCGGGTTGAGAGGTAGAGACTACCAAGCCATGGTAGAACCCGTGTACTCAGACAGCAGGCCCACCATTTTGACAGCCCGGGGGGTGGTTGATGTCTGTCATGGGAGGGTGCCCATCCGCATTCTCAACATTGGGGAGAGGGAGGTACACTTACCCAGGTACGCTACACTCGCCAAGCTGTTTGTGGTCGAACACAAAGCTATCAGGGCCGTGGAACCCTTGCCTCCATCTCCTCAGGCGGAGGGTAATGGCTCCCAGAAACAAAAGGAGGACTGGTGCCAGAAACTCCACGTGGGTGCTAACTCCACTCCCCTGCACCAAGAACAAGGAGTCTACCGGGTGGTACAGGAGTACGAGAGAGTCTTTAGTAAGCACCCGCTAGACTTCGGCAGAGTAAAAGGGATAGAACACCACATCCCCACAGGGAGCCACCCACCAATAAAAGAGAGACACAGACCTGTACCCCCTGCACATTATCAGAACGCAAAGGGCATGCTAAGAGAAATGAAAGAAGCTGGGGTCATTCGAGATAGCTGTAGCCCCTGGGCAGCCCCCTTGGTTCTGGTGAAAAAGAAAGACGGCACCATGAGAATGTGCGTGGACTATAGACAAATCAACCGTATCACCCACAAAGACGCATATCCGCTGCCTAGAATAGAGGAGTCTTTAGCCGCACTAAAATCAGCTAACTTCTTTTCTACTTTGGACCTTACTAGCGGGTACTGGCAGGTTCCTGTGGCAGAGGCTGACAAAGAGAAGACCGCCTTCACCACCCCGATGGGACTGAGCGAATTCAACTGCATGCCTTTCGGGCTCTGCAATGCACCAGGGACCTTCCAGCGGCTGATGGAATGCTGTCTAGGGCACCAAAACTTCGAGACGGTTCTCCTTTACCTGGACGACGTGATCGTCTATTCGAAGACCTACGAGGACCACCTAAAACACCTGGCCGAGGTGTTCGAAGCCCTGGCAGGCTATGGCCTGAAGGTGAAACCATCGAAGTGTCACCTGCTGAAACCGAAGGTCCAGTATCTAGGGCACGTGGTAAGCGCGGAAGGAGTGGCCCCCGACCCTGACAAGGTCACGGCAATCAAGAGCTGGCCAAGCCCCTCGAACATTAAAGAGGTGAGACAGTTTCTCGGGTTGGTAGGCTACTACCGAAGGTTCATCCCCGGGTTCACTAAGATGGCAGCTCCTATGCAGGACCTCCTGATCGGACAGTCTAAGTCCAGAAGTCAAAAGCCACCCTTCAAGCGGGATAAACCGGAAGAGGAGTCCTTCCGCCAGCTAAAGATGGCCCTCACGGGGGATGAGATCCTGGCCTACCCTGATTACGGCCAGCCTTTCATTCTCCACACAGATGCCAGTAATGTGGGACTGGGAGCCGTACTGTCCCAAAACCAACAGGGCAGAGAAAGGGTGAACGCGTACGCCAGCCGGAAGCTGAGGCCCACCGAGAGGAACCCGGAGAATTACAGCTCCTTCAAGATAGAATTCTTGGTGGTGGTGTGGGCCGTGACGGAACGCTTCAAGCATTACCTGGCCTCCGCAAAGTTCACCGTGTACACGGACAACAACCCGTTGACACACCTGGACAATGCAAGACTGGGTGCCCTAGAACAGCGGTGGATGGCCCGTCTCTCCAACTATGACTTCGTGATCAAGTACCGGGCAGGCAAAATCAATGCCAACGCGGACGCCCTATCAAGGATGCCTCACTTACCTGAAGGTGATGAAGACCCAGAAGAGCTGGAGGAGGTAGAACTCCCCGCGTTTCACCGGTATGGAGCCGCTCAATACTCTCACCGCGTGAAGGAGGAGGATCTAACAACCGTGATGATCAATCCCCTACCTCACCACAGCTGGGCCGAGACCCAAGATAGTGACCCTGCAATCCGCCTGGTGAAAGATCTGCTGACCCGGAAAGACGCCCGCTTAGATCCAGATGCCCCAGAGGAAGCCAAGCAGCTATGGAAAGAGAAGAGCAAGCTGTTCCTCTACGAAGGCAAGTTGTGCAGAAGGATTGTCAACCACCGGACGCACGAGCTGACCTGGCAAGTCGTGGTCCCAAGGCGAGATGCAGCTATGGTCCTGGGGGCTTACCATGACAGAGCGGGGCTCTTCGGTTGGAAGAAACTGGAGTTCCTGCTAAGAGGAAGATTCTTTTGGGTCGGCATGAGAGGTGCTGTAGAAAAATGGTGCAGAGACTGTGGCCCTTGTCACCTAAGGAGGAAGGACCGCACCAGCCAGAAGACACCCTTGAGGCCCATCGTCACCACGCAGCCTCTTGAGCTGGTAGCTCTAGACCATGTCAAGTTGGCTCCAAGCCGGTCAGGGTACATCTACGCCCTGACAATCGTGGACCACTATTCCCATTTTCTCGTGGTGGTCCCGGTAAAAGACTTGACAGCCCAAACAGCGGCCAGAGCCTTCCAGCAATATTTCTGCCGTCCACACGGGTATCCGGAACAGGTCCTGACAGACCAGGGTCCTGCGTTCGAGGCTGAAATCTTCCAGGAGTTCTGCAACCTCTATGGCTGTAAGAAGATTCGTACAACGCCTTACCACCTCCAAACCAACGGGATGTGTGAGAAGATGAACAATATAGTCATTGATCTCCTGAAGACCTTGCCCCTGGAGGAACGCAGCCTGTGGCCAGAAAAACTGCCGGACCTGATAGACCTATACAACAATATCCCGGTGAATGCTACAAACTGCACCCCGGCTTACCTGATGCGAGCTAGACCAGGTAAGCTGCCCGTAGACCTGGAGATGGGAGTCCTAATACCTGAGGACACCTCCCCGGATGCGGACTGGGATACGGAAAGGCAACTGCAGTACAAGAAGGTACAGGAGAGTGTGGAGAAGAGCCTGGCCCAGGTGAGAGAGAGGCAAGAAAAACTCTTCAACCAACACGCCCCTGCTGGTCCCCTAGAACCTGGTGAGCAAGTCCTGAAGCGGAAGAGAAGGCTACATAAGTTGGACGACCAGTGGGAAAGGGAACCCTACACCGTACTGCAGTCTGACCACGACAACCCAAAGGTGTGCGTAATCACCAAGGACGGAGGAGAAACCACTAGTGTCGTCTCCAGAGACCACCTCAAAAGGTGCCCCGAGCAACTCCGTAGTGCAGAAGAGGATCAGAGTGACCTTGAACCCGCAGAGGTCAAGGAAGAAATGATCAGCACCGTTCTCGGAGAGTTCCCTCAGTCCTGGACTCGCATAAATGATGCCATAGTGGTACCTGTCCTGCATTTCCTGCAACCGGCACAGCAACAACCAACACCAGAGCCGGAAGGTGAAGAGGAGCAAGCGGTTCCAGAGGCAGAAGAGCCTGTACCAGCAGCCCAGGAGAGTCAACCCTCTGCTGACAGTGAGCCTGCCATGCCTGCGGTAAGCCAAAGGACCCGCAGACAGCTGCCTGCCCTACCTGTACACCCAGCTGGTAGCTGTACCCCTAACGCTAGTGGGGAAAGCCAGGTTGGTCCACCACCAGACAGTGGGCTAAGGAGGTCAACCAGGAGCACAAAGGGGCAGATACCGCTCGCTGGAAAATATAGAGCGCGCTAAGATTGTAAATAACCCTGTTGCCAAATGTTGAATTGTTTGCCAAGTTACATGCATGTCTGGTAATTCTGTGTTTCAGTTTCTTGCAGCTACCGTAAGGACTCACAGGTTATGGACTTTTTATAACCAGGACCTTGTATGGACTGCGTTCGGAGCCTAACCCAGGAATGAACTAAGACTGTAAAGGACTTGGGGTAGGACAGACCCCCACCTGGTTAAGGCTCCCCGTTGTATTGGTGATATGGACACCCGGTCAAAGACCACACTGTGACCTTAAGAACTCAATCTGTGCGTCACTTTCCTGATAATGTTTTATAGTTATGCATATTGTCTTTGTTTACTGTTTAGTCCCGGAGTACTAAATTTTACTAGGGGGGAATGTGTCACCCTGGCCTGGATGCCACAAGTGTAATTAAAGCTGTGTCTGAAAGCAAGGGGGAGGTTCTCTGGTCAGGGGAACATTAGCATGCAATGCCTCCTGTCTCAGGCCAGTAGGGGGAGCAGGCTGCCCCTATAAAAGCTGGTACTGGGGGCAGGGTTAGAGAGAACTTGATGGCCTGTCTCAGCACTGAGACTTGTCCCAGAGCAGAGCAGGGACAGACAGTTGCACTGCACCTAAGAGGAAGTGTGGCAGGAGGAGAGCCACAAGCCAGAGACAAGAGGCGAAGAGAGCCTGTCTTGGCAGATAAAAGACTTACTTTACCAGACTTTGGTGTCTGAGGCTGGGAGGATTCCACATTCTCCAGCAGATAACCAGTTCGCAAGGGACTGTATATTCCTTGGCCTAAGAAGCCTGGAGGCCCTGCCACAACCGAAGGGACCAGTAAAGCCGTACAAGGCTGGGAGTAGAAAGGAACCCACGTCGCAGGCCATACAGGCGAGAATACACGGAAAGCTCGGAAACGTGGGCTGTTACCCTATAACGAGGAGATAGCCAGAAGGAGCGCAGAAAGCACGGTAGGCCTACACCCTCACCCTGACCAGGGCCAATTTCCCCGTTGCTCTCAGACATCCAGGTCCCCTCCTAGCCGGAACTGTTTATGGGTCAGTTTACCTGTTTTAGTAAAGACCCTGGACTGCAACTTGTTGTCTGTGTGCTCCTTGCTCCTCCAGCACTATCGGCACCGGGACTCTCACTACCATCACTCCCACCATCCACCACACTGCCCTGGGGCCGCACTCTTCCCGTGGGGAGTCACACCATCCCAGCTGCATATATCATCAGCCCCAGCGGTCTGCCCTGCAGCGGCGGTTCCTAATGACCGCAAATCCACGGGTGGCGTAGTCGGACATAATCAATAGCACATAACGGACTACCACTGGCCTGACCACCCTGAGCCACGGAACCGGGTTGCCACTACTACCCCCATCGTTCCCTATTGCCCGGATCCGAGTGCCCCACGGCCCAGGGGGCGAGTCACAGTCACTTCAGCACCTGTACAGTTTGGAGGCTACAGGGAGATCCTCAACATACCCACTCCGATCTAGACAGCTCACTAGTGAATCAGCTAGAATGGAGTTGCTCAAATGAGGTCCTCAAAAAATCCACTCCAATACAATGTTGTAAATTATGAGGACTGTCGGCTGCACTCTGCTATGTTTTTCCTCGCGAGGCTACACCTTCTCTTTGAAAAACTCAATTCCAGTCACCTCAGCACCTGTACAGTTTGGAGGCTACGGGGAGATCCTCAACATACCCACTCCGATCTAGACGGCTCACTAGTGAATCAGCTAGAATGGAGTTGCTCAAATGAGGTCCTCAAAAAATCCACACCAATACAATGTTGTAAATTATGAGGACTGTGTTGCTGCGCTTTGTTACGTTACTCCCCACGAGGCTCCGCTCACTCTTTGAGAAAATTCGATTCCAGTCACCTCAGCACCTGTACAGTTTGGAGGCTACAGGGAGATCCTCAACATACCCACTCCGATCTAGACGGCTCACTAGTGAATCAGCTAGAATGGAGTTGCTCAAATGAGGTCCTCAAAAAATCCACACCAATGCAATGTTGTAAATTATGAGGACTGTGTTGCTGCGCTTTGTTACGTTACTCCCCACGAGGCTCCGCTCACTCTTTGAGAAAACTCAATTCCAGTCACCTCAGCACCTGTACAGTTTGGAGGCTACAGGGAGATCCTCAACATACCCACTCCGATCTAGACGGCTCACTAGTGAATCAGCTAGAATGGAGTTGCTCAAATGAGGTCCTCAAAAAATCCACACCAATACAATGTTGTAAATTATGAGGACTGTGTTGCTGCGCTTTGTTACGTTACTCCCCACGAGGCTCCGCTCACTCTTTGAGAAAACTCGATTCCAGTCACCTCAGCACCAAACTGTACAGAGTGAAGGCTATAGGAAGGTCCTCAAAAAATCTACTCCGATCTAGACGGCTCAGTAGTGAATCAGCTAGAATGGAGTTCCTAAAATGAGGTCCTCAAAAAATCCACTCCGATCTAGACGGCTCACTAGTGAATCAGCTAGAATGGAGTTACTAAAATGAGGTCCTCAAAAAATCTACTCCTATCTAGACGGCTCACTGGTGAATCAGCTAGAATGGAGTTACTAAAATGAGGTCCTCAAAAAATCCACTCCAATACAATGTTGTAAATTATGAGGACTCTGTCGCTGCGCTTTGTTACGTTTTTCCCCACGTAAAACTGAACGATCAGCGCTGTGTGTGATTATTTATATTACAAAAAGCGATAATAAAATGCAAGTTTGATTAATCATGAAAAAAATAAAATTTTGCCCTTTGGAAATACGTAATAAATATAACAGTTTGAGCAAGTACTTAAAAAATAAAAACATGAAATCATTAGAATTATAAGGCTGATATATATCTACAATGTGTGTACATTCCAATTCCACTACATTGCAGGCTATGAGGATCCGGGAATCTGCTCCATTCTGGACATTGGAGGTGATTTTTTGAGGAACTTCAGTGTAGAAACTGAACTGTCTAGAATGGAGAAGCTGCAGAGAGATCATCAAAAGATCAACTCCGATCCAGTCACCTCACCAGTGAATCAGCTAGAGTGGAGATGTTGGAATGAGGACCACAAAATATCCCCCCGATCCAGTCACCTCACCAGTGAATCAGCTAGAGTGGAGATGCTGGAATGAGATCCACAAAATATTCCCCCGATCCAGTCACTTCACCAGTGAATCAGCTAGAGTGGAGATGCTGGAATGAGATCCTCAAAATATTCACTCCGATCCAGTCACCTCACCAGTGAATCAGCTAGAGTGGAGATGCTGGAATGAGATCCACAAAATATCCCCCCGATCCAGTCACTTCAGTAGTGAGCCGTCTAGAGTGGAGCTGATAAAATGAGCCCTCAAAAAATCAACTCCAAACTAGACGGCTCAATGGTGAATCAGCTAGAATGGAGTTGATTGTATGAGGACCACAAATAATCAATTCCAAACTAGATGCAACCGTCTCTTTTGCACGCCCCATGCGCTCCAAGCACAACCGGATATCCGTGGTCACCGGAAACACGTGACAGGAAGCACGTGACCGGAGAGTCAGTATGCGTTCCACACGCCGGAGCCACCTGGCCGCCATTCTCCCAGTCAGAGCATGTGACCAGCACCGGGATCATGTGATCATGGACACAGTGAAGCCGCCTCGCCGCTGTCACCTAGATTTCAATGCACAGTCAATCCTGGAACTTTACAGCTGAGTGCGTTCCATGACATATCATACAATCTATATGCCTATTGCAAACATTGTCATTCTGATAAGGGCATACTATACTCATAAGGCTTCTCAAATAAATAGTACAAGCGACACTCAAATATATTGGGCATGGGAGTTCACAATAGGCTATAATTGCATAGAGAAGACCCTTAGTGGGCCAATTTCATGTACTAATGCTATACCATGCAGATTTACATACTTGACCTGCAAATGATTCCTCTAGTTGTCAGTAGAGGGCAGCCTAAACATAAAACAATCTAGTGAGCGACAGATGTGGCATCTTCTTTGGTGCATGGGTCGGCGTCAACTAATCAATGAGCATTAACATTTTTTTTACACTGCCACAATGATATTAAGTGAAATTAACACCGAAATTTGAACCTTACTTGCTCGCATATAAATTTTTCACTGCACCCCTTAAATATTTAAGCACGTATATTAAAGGGGGCGGCCATTTACACTTATTAGTGCAGCTTTCCTCACACACTGAGCAGCATTCTGTCCATACAATGGCCGCTGGTGGAGGAGCAGTGACCAGACCTGTCCTCAGCCTCCAATACTAAAACTCCTCACATAGGAGAGCTGCTTGTCTGTTGGAGGAGGCTGATACGATAGGCTGATCTGGTCACATGCTCCTCCCCCAGCGGCCATTTTATGGACATAAGTGCTGCTCAGTGTGTGAGGAGAGCACGTGGAGTAATCTAGTCTCCTCTATCAGTAACAGAGAGCAGACAATGTTTTCACCTAGTTTGACAAATTAAAAAAAATTGATTTGCAGCAACTCAGATCTCCTCAAATTGCAAATACTTGAAGAAAATCTAAATTTATTGCTATCAATAATGGTGTCCTCTTTTTCCTTATAATAATACTTATATTCACTGGGCTACGTTATAATAATAATGCCCCCTATACTGACTAATAATAATAATAATGTCTCATGACAGTGGTGCCCTGTGTATCCTTATAATGCCCCCCGGGCCTTCTTATGTAATAATTGTGTCCTAGGAAACCAGAAACATATGCTAATACTTATCACCCCCTCTCTCCCACGCTGAGGGGTGATATTCTCCTCCTCACTACAGTCTAGGTGCAGCAGATGTTGAAGTGAGGTCATTGCATCGCCTGATGTCCCTCATGTGGTGCTGACCTCTTTGAGTTCATAAGACATAAGCAGTCTACGGCTTTTCTGAGCAAGTGGCAGAGCAGGGAGTCCATGGCTCTCTGCTCCACCTCAGTTGTTAATGGTTAATGATATCCACATCCTCAGAAAGTGGATACTGTCAACAAGTGTCCACACCGGCCCATCTGGTATTTGTTGGAACTTCCAGATGGACAGTCAGGCCCTGCGGGGACCCTTGCAGTTTAGCTCAGTTGGTATAATAGAGTCATATCTAGAATATTATTTAAGCTTAACTTTGAAGGGCCCATGTTAGTGACCCTCATACATAGCGTTTTTCTGTGTTTTTTACTGCAACAATAAAAACTTGTCTTGGCAGTAAAAACACTGTGTTCAAAACCCCTGGTTTTCCTCATGTTCCCTGCATTTTTGTCACTTTTTTGTAGCCTTTTTTTGGGTGTGGATTACATATGAGCTTTGTCTACAGTACATTTTTAATAAAGTTAGTTTCATTCACCACAACCGCTGTCAAAACGCTGTAAAAAACTTGCATTTTTTACAGCATTTTTTCCCCCTTTCATTTCTTTGTAAAAAAAAAGCTACAAAAACACTGAGAGAATTGACACGCTGTGGATTTTAAAAACGCTGCATTTGTCAAATTCAGTCAGGAAAAAAAATCAAGCATATGAGTGAAATTTCTAAAATCTCATATCTTTTGCTGATACTGTAAAACGCAGCTTGATCTGAGGTAAAAATGTCAGACATGTCAGGTGCTCAGGTACTAGAAGTACAGGAGTCTGTACAGAACAATAGGCAGGGCCGGCGTCAGCACCCGGGCAAGTGCCAGGGCCCTGAGCAGGCGAGAGGGCCCACTTGCGGTCGGGCACCACGCCGGGCTATGGGCGAAGGAGAGCGGTGCCAGCGCCCGCCCTTCTCCCCCACTTGCTCAGGGCCCCGGCAGCCGGATACTTACCTCTCCCCATGCCTCCGCAGCTCCGCTGTCTTCCCGCTTTGCGCTCCCTGTGATGTCTCAGGTTAGAGGGCGCGGTGACGTCTTTCCACCGCACCCTCCCAGGAGCCATCACAGGCAGCGCAGAGCGGGAAGATGCCAGCAATGGAGTCCGGACCTGAGCAGCGGCAGCAGGTGAGGAGGAGTGAGGTGAGGGTGAGTATTTGATTTTTTTTTTTTAATGTATGGAGGTGTCGTCACTGAATTTTGGGTCTTCTATCCTTTGGATTACGAGCTCGGAGAGAATGAAGACACAGGACAGGATGTTTGTGTCTAAACATACTCTAAAAACTTTATTACAAAACACAGGGCTAATATACACCCTAAAGGCAGGAAACGGATTTGCCATATATGGTTCGATTATACAGTTTAGCTGAACAAGCGAAAAAAGCTAGTTTCTGTATGCTTTAAAATATTTAATTAGACTTATCTAGTTAGCAAGGTCATTTCATCTTTCTGCAAGAACACATTATTGCTACACTAGAAGAAACATCTGGCCAGGGAAAATCACTTTATCTTCTCAAAAGGACACGCTATTGATACAAGAAGGAACATTCATAGCTGTTGTTTTCACCTAAAATAACTGTCAGACTTATATAGCATAGATGGGGCCTTTAAACTTGAGGGACTCCATCTTCTGCTATAACATTCCATCCTTTTGTTCCTTCATTTATCAATATGAATTTCTATGTTTTCTTTTAGTACAACGCTGAATACACATTAAAAAAAACTTAAAACCCAAATAAACCGCAAGACACATTAGCAAAACCTGTAAAATAGCTTGTACTATACCAGCCAACCACCCACCAATACCTTTAAACCAATTTGCGGGATTTAGAAATGAAAATCTCTGTGTGGAATTATTGGCCAAAGTATCTGAACAGTTCACTCAAAAGTTTATCTCTTCCCATGAGACCGGGACAGCGAGAAAGGGTATGCTAGTGGACGTCACAGGGGCATGTGTACATATCCAACAATTAGCAATGGTCTGGTTTTGCTCCTTTAGTCCATCGATTAGAGCAAGATGGTGTCTAATGAATCTATTGTCGTCTCCATCCATGGTGCCTAACCTAGTCCATGCACCTGTGGTCGCAAGTATGCAGGTAAGTATAAACAATGTCATCATTCTTTGTCCGCTGGTTCTCCTAGTATCTTTTTGCAATGGGACGCGTGGATCCAGGTCTCTTTTCCCTCTAGCTTAACGGCTGTACTTGTGGTAAGCAGAACTTGAAAGGGTCCGTCAAACCGTGGATCTAGGCTTTTCCTCACGTGTCTTTTTATAACCACCCAGTCTCCAGGTTGCAGCGTATGGCTGCTAGAGTCTTGATCTGGATCTGGAAGAGAACTGAAGACATTATCATGTACTTGCTTAATCTTTTTGTGTAAAGCCCTCACATAGGAACTTAGCACATGGTTGTTCATTTCTAATGCTTGCGGATAGAAACACCCTAGGCCGGGTACGTTGCCAAACAATATCTCATATGGAGAGAGTCCAGTCTTTCTATTAGGCGTGTATCTTACTGAAAACAGAGCAAGTGGTAAACAGTCCGGCCATGGTTTTCCTGTCTCAGCCATGGCTTTCTGAATTTTTAATTTCAATGTCCCATTCAGTCTTTCCACTGTACCACTACTTTGTGGGTGATATGGGGTATGGAATGCTTGTTGAATTCCTAGAGCTGACATGACTTCATTCATTATTTCACCTGTGAAGTGTGTACCTCTGTCACTCTCAATTACCTCTGGTACCCCATACCTGCAGACCACCTCCGCAAGCAGTTTCTTTGCGGTTGCCGTAGCCGTGGCTTTGGCAATCAGGAAAGCCTCTGGCCATCCTGAGAACAAATCAATACAGACCAACACATATTCCCATGATCCTGACTTTGGCAGCTGAATATGATCAATTTGCAGTCTCTGGAATGGATAGAGGGGCCGGGGGGTGTGTTTGGGTGGTGTTTTAACTACTCTACCCTGATTATGTGTAGCACATATCATGCACCCTTGTACCAGGTTTTCAATACAGGTGGAGAATCCTGGTGCCACCCAATGTTTCTGCATCACACTCATCACACCCGTTTTAGATTGGTGTGTCGGCCCATGTAGTACCTGGGCAGCTGCTGGGTACAGTGCCCTTGGAAGGCATCGTCGTGTCCCTTTCCCCCATACCCCATTTGCTTCATTCAGGCATGCACCTTCCTTTAACCACTTATCAACCTCCTCCTTTTGAGCCTGCGCCTGCATTTGGGATAAGATGTCCTCCGACACAAAGGGGTTTTTAGGGGCACTTAACTGACGTACTGTTGACCCTTGTTGCGGCTTACAGGCTGCTGTTTTTGCTGCTGCATCTGCCATTGCGTTTCCTCTGCTTACCTGGTCGGTGCGTCTGGTATGTGCTCTTACCTTTATGACAGCTACTTGTTTAGGTAGTTGTAGCGCATCAATTAATTAACTGCTGGACCGCATCAGCATTCTTAATGGGGTGTCCTGCTGCCGTCAGGAAACCTCTTGACTTCCATATTGGACCAAAATCATGCGATATACCGAATGCGTACCTAGAATCTGTGTAAATGTTAACAATACTACCTTCCGCTAGTTTACAGGCCTCGGTTAGGGCCCTAAGTTCAGCTTCTTGAGCCGACTGGTGTGGGAGCATTGGTTCTGCCTTGATTACTGCATTGAGGGAGACAACTGCATATCCAGTATGGAAGGTACCTGAATCGTCCTGATGACGGGATCCATCTACAAAAAATTCAAAATCTGCATTTTGTAATTCATGTTCAAATACAGTAGGTAAACCTGCCGTTTCTTGTGCCATCATTTGTACACAGTCATGAGGAACTTCCTCTCTTGGATCTTCCTTAAAAAGCACAGTACCTGACTCCTCCTTTAGATCCGAGAGAGGTAACAAAGTTGCTGGATTCAGGGTAGTACACCTCTGTAAAGAAACATTGGGAGGCATTAACAGTGCACATTGTAACCTGAGATGACGTGCTGCTGAGAGGTGAGCGGGTTGCACTTGATTCAATATAGTGTAGACATCATGAGGTGTTAGAACGGTGAGCGGGTGGTCAAGAACAATGTCTGCGGATTTATGGAGTAATAGTCCAACAGCATGCAGAGCACGTACGCAGGATGGTGCACCTCTGGCTACCGCATCCAATCTGACACTAAAATAGGCAACAGGTCTCTGATTATCACCGTGTGTTTGAGTTAAAACTCCTGCTGCATGTCCAGCTTGTTCATGAAGGTACAGAGTAAATGGGAGCTCATAATTAGGTGTACCCAAAGCTGAAGCGGCCAAAATACGGTTCTTGAGAGAATAAAAACAGTCTATTGCCTCTGATGTTAGTACAAAAGGTGTTGGGGTAAGACAGTCATAGAGGGGCTGCATTAAAACAGAGGCGGCATGAATCCACTGTCTGCAATAGGAAACAAGTCCAAGAAAAGTTCTGAGGGCTGCAACATTAATGGGGACGGTGAATGCCTGTACTGCTAGTTTACGTGCATTTGTTAAATGACGAGCTCCTGGTGTAATGCAATGTCCCAAAAAGGTGACTGAAGATTTACAAAACTGAAGCTTATCTTTCGATGCCTTGCAGCCAGCGTGATAGAGAAACAACATAAGCGATATAGTTGCACTATGACATTGTTTCCTGGAGGCGGCACAAATGAGCAGGTCATCGACATATTGCAAAACAACGATATGTGGTTCAGACCATCCCTCCAGTATTTCCTGCAGACTTGCAGTGTACATTGTGGGTGAATTCTGGGCACCCTGTGGCAACACTGTCCATGTATATTGACTGCCCTGGAATGTGAAAGCAAACAGGTACTGGCAGTCAGGATGTAATGGTACACTGAAAAATGCATTTGCCAAATCGACCACTGAAAAACAAAGAGAGTTAGAAGGTATCTGTGACAGAAGAGTATGCGGGTTGGGCACAACTGGTGTTAGAAGTTCTGTGGCTTTGTTAACCAACCGGAGGTCATGGACCATTCTATATGCGGCTGGTTGTCCTGGCACACTCTTTTTCTTTACTGGGAACAGGGGAGTGTTGCAAGGGGACTGGGTTTTGACTAGGACTCCTCTCTGTAGTAATTTTTGGACCTGCTGGGCTATGGCATTCTCCTGAGCCGAGCTAAGGGGATACTGCCTCTGTTGAGGCAAGATGGCTCCTGGTTTTAATTTCACCATTACTGGTTGAACTCTTAACCTACCAACATCTGTTTTGTCTGAGGCCCAAAAATCATGTGGTACAGCCTGCTCCAAAATCGGGGGAAACTCATTTGTCTCTTCTATGCTGGCAATATCTAGTGACATAATTTTGCAAAGGGTACTTGGTTTTAAACCTGGGGTCATGGTGACAGTGCCATCGGGATGATACTCAATATGTGCTTGTAATTGGGACAACACATCATTTCCCAAAAGGTTACATTGGCCTCGGGGCGATACCATGAGCTTGCTATGTACAGTGGCTCCTTGAATTTGCAGGGGAATTCTTTTAGTGACAGGAAGCAGGACAGACGGGGAATTGAAGGGGGTGGCAATGACATGATGTGAAAAATCAGTGTCAATGTATGTGACGCGCCCCCTGGGCCTGTGTTGTGCAGGGAATACCCGGAGCCGGATCGCTGGGGGTTGTAGTCTCCGTGGAGGTGACCCGGTCCGTGCCCAGGGTGGTCAATTCAGTGGCAGTCTTAGTGTAATAACAAGTGTCCGACTACGCCACCCGTGGATTGCGGTCAATGGAGACCACCGCTGCAAGGCAGACCGCTGAGGCCGGTGTTATGTGTGCAGCTAAGAATGGGATGACTCCCCACGGGAGGAGTACAGCCTCAGGGCAGTTAGCGTGGATGATGGGAGTGATGGTGGAGATAGTCCCAGTACCAATAGTGCCGGAGGAGCAAGAAGTCACAGACAACGTGTTGCAATCCAATGTCCTTTACTCACAGTTTGTATTCTCTAGGTCACTCTCGCGAAGCAGTGACCACCCAAGCCGTGCTGCGTCCACCAGGCAAGGGACTCGGTCAACTCCCTGGTCTTTCTGGAGTATGTCTCAAAGCTCCCTTCCGTCCTTTCTCTGGCTCATGCCCCACCAGTGACCAAGCTTATGTCCAGCTCCCGCGGGCCTTCTCTTGGGAGGGCTACGTGCCCATGTCCCTGACCCTATATGGTATGCCTTCCTAGCAAGGTGTAACGAGGGGTCGCACCAAGGGCTGGTCACGACCTCCGGTTCTTGGCTGAAGATGATTCGCTTCCACCAATTTGGGATCCGGTACCCTGTTCTGCCAACCCGTCACCCGCAATATCCTGGGTCCTTAGGGTTCTCTCTTCCTTCTCGTTCCTGAGCCTTTCTGTTTCACTTGTTACTTCTGTTCTGGTCTTGTTCCCTTTTCTTTTCCACTGTTCCTTCTCCTCTCTCTCTCTCTGGCCCCGGCCTCTGTGCTAGGCCTGCCCAGGGAGCAGAGCCCATGCAGCAGCCCTGCTCCCTGCCTTCTCCACTTCTCCTCACAGACTGAACTTCTTCTTCTTTCTCTTTCAGTGCTGGCTGGGCCTCACAGGCTAGGCCCGCCTCCGGAGCAGAGCTCCACAGAGGCCCTGCTCTGTCACTTCCTCTCTCAGACTGAACACTGTTCTAAGATGGTGCCCACCTTATATACCTCCCTCTGACCATGAGCCCAGGTGACTAGCAACCAATGGGCTCCTTCCTATGCTCCGGACCCAACCCCTATCTGCCCCTATAGCACTGGGTATTCCACCCCCCTCCCCACTCCAGCCAGGGACAGATGCTGTCGTGCCTGCACTTCTGTCTAGTGGGAGCACCGTTGAGCTGTCCCTCGGAAATGGGGTGTGTGTGCTGTATGCAGCCTACTGAGCCTTGATCCATACTCCATCCTTACCCGGGAGTGGGATATCACACCTCTGGATGAGGTGCAATACCTCTGTAGTGACCAAGTCCTCGGGGCGCTACATTCCCCCCTGGTAAAGCACAGCACGTCCTCGGGCTGGAACAGAGCAAAAACAATTCACAGGGTATGCAAAAACTTTTTCATTAACTGCTTACATCAGGAAACAGACACACTTGTACAATTCCCTTCATGGGAAACACTCTGATGAAACACTTTTGGTTATTACTTCCGGAACTCTTTTACCATAAAACACACTATAAAACTTTTGCAAGTAAAACAATCTTCAAAAACGCATTCTTGACTTCTGGCCGCTGGACAACCTGCGACCAGGTGTTCACTTTCTCTCTCAAAGGTGCAACAGTCCATTTAATTCGTCCTGAGGTAGACGTTGCAGTTCTTTTAAAAAACCAGTAGGGGGCGCTTTAAGAAGCGCAACTATTTACCAGGGGTTGGCCGTTCCCAGTCCTCGGCCGGTTGGAAAGGGGATGGCTGCTCTCAGTCCTCAGCCAGGTAAGAAAGGGGGTATCTTGGAAACGGGTAACAGTCTTTTAGCTGTCCCAACGGGGACGACACTTATTAACAGTTCAAAAGAAAAACAGTCCTTGTACCCTGACGGGTAACTTTGTACAGTTCCTTACTCACGCTACTTTCTTTTAATAGTTATGTCCTCCTTGAGCTCCCTCCTGAGGGCAGTCTTCAGACCCGTCCGGGTCCTCTTGGCTTTCCTCGTACTGGTGGTACTGCAGCTTCTCCTCCGTGAGCCGGTGAACGTGGAGGGCGTACTGTCCCTTGGCACCCTTGTGCAGTAGGCCTTGCGGCGGGGTCTGGAGAAGGCCGCTGTTGATGACGCCCGGGGTCAGAGGGTGCGACTTTGGGCCTGGGCGCGGGCTGGTGGTGGCGGTGCCCAGGGCTGGAGGGCTCGGCTGCAGGGCTTGTTGCGGGGTCTGGAGCAGGTCGGTGTCTGCAGCGTCCGGGATCGGCGGCTCCACCAGGGGGCCCGGGAGCAGGCTGACGCTGGCAGCGTCCGGGACAGGGAGACTCCTCTTACCTGCTCCCGCGACCGCTCCTGCGTCACCCGTCTTCTCCTGGTGCTGGTCGGGGCCTGTGACGACTGGGGCACTGCCGATGCTGGGCAGCCTAGTCTGCTGCCGGTCCGCCATTTTGCTCTCCGTTCCCGATGTCTTCCCCCCCCCCGGCGGACCGTGGCCTACCTTGCGATGATCTTCCTCCGTAGGCCGCGGCTCCGCAGTCGATCATCGGGGTTGAGGACCTTGCGTCGCGCTCCTGTGACGTCAGCGTCGCTCCCTCTCCCTTCCAGGACCTTACGCAGCGTCAGTGCGTGGGGCGGAGCTTCGGATCTCACGCGCTTTCGGCGTCCACGCCCCTCTTCTTCCCGAGCGGCGTCCCGAAAATGGCGTCTGATGGCGGGAAGCTTCTCTCCGGTAAGTGCAAAAGCCTTTTTCAGGCATGCAATACCCGTTGGTGGCGGGTTGGTTTGAATCCTGCCGACTACGCCAAAGTTGACGTGCCCCCTGGGCCTGTGTTGTGCAGGGAATACCCGGAGCCGGATCGCTGGGGGTTGTAGTCTCCGTGGCGGTGACCCGGTCCGTGCCCAGGGTGGTCAATTCAGTGGCAGTCTTAGTGTAATAACAAGTGTCCGACTACGCCACCCGTGGATTGCGGTCAATGGAGACCGCCGCTGCAAGGCAGACCGCTGAGGCCGGTGTTATGTGTGCAGCTAAGAATGGGATGACTCCCCACAGGAGGAGTACAGCCTCAGGGCAGTTAGCGTGGATGATGGGAGTGATGGTGGAGATAGTCCCAGTACCAATAGTGCCGGAGGAGCAAGAAGTCACAGACAACGTGTTGCAATCCAATGTCCTTTACTCACAGTTTGTATTCTCCAGGTCACTCTCGCGAAGCAGTGACCACCCAAGCCGTGCTGCGTCCACCAGGCAAGGGACTCGGTCAACTCCCAGGTCTTTCTGGAGTATGTCTCAAAGCTCCCTTCCGTCCTTTCTCTGGCTCGTGCCCCACCAGTGACCAAGCTTATGTCCAGCTCCCGCGGGCCTTCTCTTGGGAGGGCTACGTGCCCATGTCCCTGACCCTATATGGTATGCCTTCCTAGCAAGGTGTAACGAGGGGTCGCACCAAGGGCTGGTCACGACCTCCGGTTCTTGGCTGAAGATGATTCGCTTCCACCAATTTGGGATCCGGTACCCTGTTCTGCCAACCCGTCACCCGCAATATCCTGGGTCCTTAGGGTTCTCTCTTCCTTCTCGTTCCTGAGCCTTTCTGTTTCACTTGTTACTTCTGTTCTGGTCTTGTTTCCTTTTCCTTTCCACTGTTCCTTCTCCTCTCTCTCTCTCTGGCCCCGGCCTCTGTGCTAGGCCTGCCCAGGGAGCAGAGCCCATGCAGCAGCCCTGCTCCCTGCCTTCTCCACTTCTCCTCACAGACTGAACTTCTTCTTCTTTCTCTTTCAGTGCTGGCTGGGCCTCACAGGCTAGGCCCGCCTCCGGAGCAGAGCTCCACAGAGGCCCTGCTCTGTCACTTCCTCTCTCAGACTGAACACTGTTCTAAGATGGTGCCCACCTTATATACCTCCCTCTGACCATGAGCCCAGGTGACTAGCAACCAATGGGCTCCTTCCTATGCTCCGGACCCAACCCCTATCTGCCCCTATAGCACTGGGTATTCCACCCCCCTCCCCACTCCAGCCAGGGACAGATGCTGTCGTGCCTGCACTTCTGTCTAGTGGGAGCACCGTTGAGCTGTCCCTCGGAAATGGGGTGTGTGTGCTGTATGCAGCCTACTGAGCCTTGATCCATACTCCATCCTTACCCGGGAGTGGGATATCACACCTCTGGATGAGGTGCAATACCTCTGTAGTGACCAAGTCCTTGGGGCGCTACATATGGCCAATCACCTTGCGTAATTACTGAATTGTCGGCCCCCGTATCTACTTGGAAATCGATTTCATGTCCCCCTGGTAGGTTCACCTGCACTATACAACTGGGAGTTGGGGGTAAGGAGATGAGGGGGTTCATGTGCAAGCTACCCTCATCCTATGGGGGCGTTGTTTGGTCGGCTTGAGGACCCGTACTCTGAGCATTTGGATACGGGTTGGTCCTACAGTTCTTTCTAAAATGTCCTGGCTTTTTACATCCGTAACACAGTTTCTGTCCTCCTCCTTCAGTCCGTCCTCTGCCTCTGTTGTTTCTGGGGGTCGTCTCTACTATATGTATTCTGGCAGCTCTTTTTGCCTGCGCTATGTCATGCTGTGCCCCCTGAGCTATTCTAGCTAAATCTTCTGCCTTCACTGATCTCCAGTCCGGTCTACTTGCTTTTACCTTCTCTGCAATCTCTTTCTTTAGTCCATTCATGAAAGCACTTGCTAATACCCTCTCACTAGTCTTATTCCCGGGGTTGAACCCCATTTCTGACCAGGTTTTCTTTAGTGCATAGAAATAATCCTTAGGATCTTCCTCCTTTCCCTGCACTCTATCTTCTAGTGTAACTTGCTTTTCTGCTTGCCTGTCTTGACATGCTTTTACCAACGCTGCTGCGAATAGGACTCCAGCTGCTGCATCATTAGATTCTGCATCTACGGGTCCGGTCCTATTGGCATACTGTTTTTTTTGTCTCATCTATCAACCTATCATAGCGGGCTTCATCTGCCAATTTTCCCTTAATTACCCCCTGCAGATCTATTCTAGTGGCATGATACGTATCCTGTATGGTGGTGATCATTCTAGCAAAACCCATAGGGGACTGGGACGGATCTGGCAGCTGGGAGATCAGTGCCAACTGCTCTGAAGGGCTCCATGGTCTATACATTAACATTGTACGAGCTTCCTGACCTGGAACCACTGCATCCCCCCCTGCTGCTGCTGCTGCTGCTGCTGGTGCTCCTGGCACAACTACCGTCCTCATTGGGAATAGACTAGCTGGGTGGGGTCTCGGTCCTCCACATGCCACACAGATGTCTACTGTCAAGGGATTCTGCTGTCCACATCTGGGGCAAACCCAACATTTAGGTTCCTGGGAATTCTGGTACTGGGGTGGGGGTGACGTCGGGAGCGGACAGGGAGGAAAATCTGTCATTCCAGTTTTTGTCAGTCTGTAACGTCCGTCTCCTAATTCTTCAATCTTTCCTTCAAAATAAGCGCATGCATTCATCCATACATCTACTGTCCCTAACAGACCCTTATCTTTCAGCCATCCATGATAGGAGTTAAAGAAGGATTTCCATTTCTCTCCATTCATCTCTCCATTCTCATTCATTCCCGCTTTACACAATATTTTGTCAATTCCAATCAGTGCCTGTTTCCCTTCTCTGCGTACCACTAAGTCTTTGGCTATAATGCCTTCCTTGGCATTTTGGTTCCCCATTTTTTCGGTTCTCCTCACCTAGAAGAGACTCCTCAGTCACTTAGACAATGGTCACTTAGACAATGGGCCACAAAGGTTTCTGAACCATTCCACTACTAGCCTCTCTAGGACTTATACGCCAACCAGAAAAACAGACCAAAAACATCAATCCCGGGACACATCCACAACACAATCATCGGATCCATACTTTCATTCTTAAATTCTCCAAAGGATAGAAGGCAGGACTGTCAATTTATCTGAGGGATTCTACTGGTTCAAAGGGACCTGAGCCAGACAACAATCTGTTGAATTACCTGGGGAGCCGACCGCTCGGGGGTGAGGGAGTCTCTTCTATGCAGTGATATAATTAGGTAGAATATAACAGTTATTCTTACCTCAGCGCTGTATATATCACCAACAGAGAGCTTCACTCGTCCCACGTCTCGGACCGGTCGAGCACCCTTGGGTAGATTAACTCAAGAATCCAATCTGCGCATGTCTCCCATGGGACCCACATTGTTTTGTCACATGACCGGGGCAAACCTAGTCCGCCCATATCGTGACATCACCGGGCAAGCGCTTTACACTTCTAACACTACGGTCGCTATCTTTTTAATTGGCAAACTCCACCAGAAGATTATTTTCAAATATGAACAAAATGTGCACTCAAATAATTAATCCTATCCTCTATTAACTGCAAGAACGCGCCCACTTTTCATTATCAGGGACACCATCCTATTCATAATTTCTCAATTTATTTATATTATAATAACAGTATCCATACGGTAATTCCTATGTCCATAAATGAACGGAGAGATAATATATTAATACATAACCCAAACACCCTTCCATGGAATTCCCTATCCCTAGGTTCATCCATGGAGTGAAATTAAGAGGTCAGAGGAGGAACCTTCCTCAGGTCCCCACCCCTTTCCCAATCTCAGGCGATAATTGGGAATACATTATAGTTCAATTCTCTCCATAAATAGGAATACCATTTCATAATGTAGAAATATATTTTTATAACTTCATTAGGTGGAAACTTGAATATTTTCAACTACTATATATATAAAAAAAACATTTTTTTAAGAAAAAATCCATTCCCAGAGGAAGTCTCCCTTTCTTTATACGCATGTTGCAGCAGGTCGCGTCGACTCCACAAAATATCATAGTGAGAGTGATTGATCTGCAAGAAACCAAAAATATCCATATATAAATATATTAAAATATAAAAATCCAATTATATTTAAAATACCCCAAATTTCATACACTGCTGATGTCTGAACATACTCCTCAGGTGATACCTGCTGTATTAAATTCAGCATTCAGTCCATTTGGCTTCAACGTATTCAAGTTATGGATCCACTCAAGTTCCTTTCTTTTTAATAATCGTATTCTATCTCCACCCCGTCTTTGTAAAGGGACCGCATCTATAATTCTAAATCTTAATTGTATCACAGTATGTCCCGCCTCCACAAAATGCTTTGATACAGGTAAGTCCATCCTCTTTTTTCTAATGGAATGTCTATGACTATTTATGCGAGTTTTAAAATTGCACGTAGTTTCTCCTATATACCAAAGTGAGCAGGGGCACTCTAACAGATATATTATATAGTCAGAATCACATGTAAAAAAAATTTTTATGTTGTATACTTTTTGAGTTTTTGGATGAAGAAACCGATCACCTTTTAACATAAACGGGCAGTTGACACATGAAAGACATGGATAACAGCCCTTTCTACCTCTACCCTTAATGAATGTCTGAGTCACAGTTTTAGAGGGGCCAATATCTGAATGTACTAGTACATCTTTAATATTTTTATTTCTTCTATAAGAAAAAAGAGGGGGATTTTTAAATTCTGGCACATCCGGGAAACATCTATTTAACATTTTCCAATGACTCCTGTCTATATTTGCCACCTGTTCACTCTCTTCACCATATGTCGATACCATAGGTATTCTATCATCCTTATTATTTTTGGTCATTTTATTCAGAATAATATCCCTATTTAATCCACTGACTTTTTTTTCCTGTTTATTTAACAGTCTCTGAGGGTAACCTCTTGACCTAAGTTTTTTCGTAAGTTTCTGTGCACTCTTATACAGGCCCTCCTCACTACTCTTTATTCTTTTAATTCTTAAATATTGGCTAAAAGGTAATGATTCTATCATGCGTTTTGGGTGGTGACTGTTATACCTCAGGAAATCATTTCGATCCGTCGGTTTAATGAAGAGGGAGGTCAATAATTTTCCATTTTCCTGTGTGATAAAAACATCCAAAAACTGAATAGATTTACATGAACTCACCAATGTAAATTTGACAGTCCTATCGACCTGATTCAAATATCCATAAAAATCCTCCAGTTCCCCTTGTGTACCTGTCCAGAGGAGGAAGACGTCATCTATGTATCGCCACCACGCCATGACATGTCTAAAGTGGTGGGACACATAGACAAAGTTCTCCTCCAATGTAGCCATAACAATATTTGCAGAAGCAGGGGCCATATTGGCCCCCATCGCGGTTCCACATTTCTGGAGGAAATATTCATCACCAAATAGGAAATAATTATGATATAATATGGACTCTAATAATTCAATAATAAATTTCCTATTATTTTCACTAAGATCCGTATAAGACAGTCTCCGTTCAATCGCCTCCACCCCCCTACCATTATCAATGGAGGTGTATAGAGATACCACATCAAATGAGGCCAAAATGACCTCACTTTTTAATTCAACTTCCTGTATTTTTAATAAAAAATCCATGGTATCTCTCACAAAGGATTTAGTATTTTTCGCCAATGGATTTAATATTCTATCAAGATAAATTCCAATTTTACTCGTTAATGAATTTACCCCGGAGACTATGGGTCGTCCCGGGGGATGATTAAGATTTTTATGTATTTTAGGAAGTACATATATCACAGGGGTGGTAGGATTCTCCACATACTGTATAAATAATCATAAAGATCTTTATCAATTATATTATTTTCCAAATCCCCATCCAAAATAACTTTCAAATAATTTAAAAATAGAAATTTTGGATCCTTTTCCAACTTGACATAAACTTCACTGTCACTCAACTGTCTTCTAATTTCTTCAATATACATGACCCTGTCCATGACGACGACAGCCCCACCTTTATCGGCAGGTTTTATAATGATGTCGCTGTCATGGACATGGTCCTGCAAAGCCCGTATCTCCTCTGTACTCAAATTTGGAGATTTCAGTCTTTTATTTGAGTTCCCTCTCAATGCTTTCACATCCCTCTGTACCGCTTCCATAAATGCATTAATTACCGGAGGATTCACAGGTGGCGTAAAGGTACCCCTTTTGGCCACCTGAACCTGTTGTAGACTAAGTTCACTAGTTATACATTTAGGGACAATCACACTACCAGAAAACCAATTTCTCAATTTGACATTTCTAAAAAAATCTCTGGAGATCTAGCTCCAGCTGAAACCAGTCCACATGTTTGCTCATACTAAATGACAAACCCTTATTCAAGACAGTCATCTGTGATATGGTCAAATTTTTTTTAGAGATATTTACCACGAGTTCATTTCTTTTTTCCGTGTCATCACTTGTCTCTGCTGCCGTGGTTTGATTTTGTCCTGTTTTTTTCTGTTGTCTTCGGTGCCGTTTGCCCCCTCTTCTTTTCCGTTGGATCCTCTCTGTTGCTCCTGATCTAGGTCTAAAGGAGAAATTATCACACAATTGTAAATGTCCTTTTATATCATGCTTGTTAGGCCTTTTATCAGTCCTTAAATAACCTCTTTTACTCCATGATGAATTAGATCCACCCTTCTGCCAGTTATAAATGTGACCAGTTTGATAATCCTCCATATCTCGATTCCATTTACGACGTTTTACATCCTCAAATTCCATGCGCAAACCCTGCACCTTAGTCATTATTAAATCCTTGAAGGAATCCCATTCCTCAATTTTGAGCAATGATTTCAATTTTTCCTCAGTATCCACAATGTAAGTTGTCATTTTCAATATTTCCTGTTGTAAAAAGTCAATATTCAACAAAATTATATCCAAGGCATATCTATTGGAGATTTGACAAAAACGGGAGCAAAAAGTCACATTATTTCCAAAAAGATTGGGTCTTATATTTGAACGTAAACCCCGTGGTATTTTCCGAGCTTTATAATACTGTCCCAAAGTAACCAAATGCAGTTGTAGAATAATCATCCTTTTAGAATCACTTTCATATTTACGTTTAAGATCCACTAGGGAAGGTGTACTTAAAAAAGTCCCATCATCCTTCAGCGCACCTAGGATCCGTTCTTCTTCCTCAGCAGTATATGAAAAAACATCAGGCTCTATACCGTCCATTACTTTAGCTCAAAAGAATACATTTTTAAAGGAAAAAGAAAAAATTAAGAGAAAATGTGCATGTCTTCCTGGACATATACAGTACAGACCAAAAGTTTGGACACACCTTCTCATTTAAAGATTTTTCTGTATTTTCATGACTTTGAAAAGTGTACATTCACACTGAAGGCATCAAAACGATGAATTAACACATGTGGAATTATATACTTAACAAAAAAGTGTGAAGCAACTGAAAATATGTCTTATATTCTAGGTTCTTCAAAGTAGCCACCTTTTGCTTTGATGACTGCTTTGCACACTCTTGGCATGTAAGAGGATACTGGCCTTCAGGGCAAAGTGGCAAAGAAAAAGCCATATCTGAGACTGACTAATAAAAGGAAAAGATTAATATGGGCAAAAGAACACAGACATTGGACAGAGGAAGATTGGAAAAAAGTTTTATGGACAGACGCATCAAAGTTTGAGGTGTTTGGATCACACAAAAGAACATTTGTGAGATGCAGAACAACTGAAAAGATTCTGGAAGAGTGCCTGACGCCATCTGTCAAGCCTGGTGGAGGTAATGTGTTTGTCTGGGGCTGCTTTGGTGCTGGTAAAGTGGGAGATTTGTACAAGGTAAATGGGATTTTGAATAAGGAAGGCTATCACTCCATTTTGCAACGCCATGACATACCCTGTGGACAGCGCTTGATTGGAGCCAATTTCTTCCTATAACAGCACACCTCCAAATTATGCATGACCTATTTAGGGAAGAAGCAGGCAGCTGGTCTTCTATCTGTAATGGAGTGGCCAGCGCAGTCACCAGATCTCAACCCCATTGAGGTGTTGTGGGAGCAGCTTGACCGTATGGTGCGCAAAAAGTGCCCATCAAGCCAATCCAACTTGTGGGAGGGGCTTCAGGAAGCATGGGGGGAAATTTCTCAAGATTACCTCAGCAAATTAACAGCTAGAATGCCAGGTCTGCAATGCTGTAATTGCTGCAAAGGGAGCATTCTTTGACAAAAGCAAAGTTTGAAGGAGAAAATTATTCTTTCAAATAAAAATTATTATTTCTAACCTTGTCAATGTCTGGACAATATTTTCTATTCATTTTGCAACTCATTTGATAAATAAACGTATGAGTTATTATAGAAAACACAAAATTGTGGGGGTGACCCCCAAACTTTTGAACGGTAGTGTAATATATATATATATATATATGACGCACCCCCTGGGCCTGTGTTGTGCAGGGGAACCCGGAACCGGGCCTGTTGTAGAATGCTGGGGGTTGTAGTCTCCGTGTGGCGGTGACCCGGTCCGTGCCCAGGGTGGTCAAACCAGTGGCAGTCTATTTGTATTGTAATAAGTGTCCGACTACGCCACCCGTGGATTGCGGTCAGTGGGGACCGCCGCTGCGCTGCAGACCGCTGAGGCTGATGTTGTTTGCGCAGCCGAGTATGGGATGACTCCCCACGGGAGAAGTATTGCCTCAGGGCAGCTAATTTGGAAGATGATGGGAGTGATGGTCTGAGGGTCCCAGTGCTAATGGTGCAGGAGCGGCAAGGAATCACAGAGACGGGAGGTGCAGTTTAGGGTCTTTACTGATGGTACAAGGCAGACCCTCCAGGGAGTACTGGCTAGTATAAGGGGCCTGGTCAGTCTGCGAGCAAGCAGGAGTTCCCCTGGCCAGGTGGAGTTGTAGGCCTCCCCGTTTATCTGCACTCTTCCTGGCTACCTTGCTGTCAGCGGTTACAAGTAGCCCACGTCCCTGAGTATACCGTGTGGTGCTCACCCGTATGGCTGGTGACTTGGGGCCTTCTGTTAGCCTCCGCTCCTGGATGGCGGCGCTGGTCCCTTCTTTGTGACTGAGCCTCCGGGCTTCTATGGCCAGAGGACCTGGAATCCCCTGCCGGCTGTTTTCTGCTGCTGGGTGTATATCAGTCCCCACAGCCTCGGACTCCTGTGTCCGGTTTTAGTGTCTTCGTCCAGGGCGAGCTCTGCTCTGCTCCAGCCCCTGGACTTCAGCTACTGCTCCTCCAGAGCTCCTGATCTCACTTTCCCTCTCCAGACTCTGACTCTGTCTGCAGCTTCACTCTGACTACTCTAATCCCGCCCCAGACCCAGTTTAAAAGGGCAGATTCCTCCCCTCCCAGGTCTGGGCGGACCGTGTTGCATGTTTAGGGATCCTGACCAGAGAAACCTCCCACTTGCTCTCAGACATAATATCTCTATTACTGTGGCAACCAGACCCCTGGGGTGTCACATATATATATATATATATATATATATATATATATACACATGTATGTATATGTGTGTGTATATATATTGTAAGGCAGCACTACTTATTATCCTGGGGGATACTCGCTTTGTTGCGTCAATCACTGCACACCAGCAACTACTTTGCCGTGTTTCACAATCCACAGTTTATTACACTTCATAAACCGTATTTCACATACATAATGTCCACGAGCCCAAGTGGCACACCGGCCCACTTGACTCTAATTACAGCCTTCCGCAAGGTAATAAAACAATGTCCATGAAAATGTCCATAACATAAAGAGTATTACCTTTATCGGCTTTCAGCTGCTTTTAGTCCATTTCACCACTGTGACTCTAAGGCTTGACCACACGTGGTCTCCAGACCTCCACCCGTCCAAGACCACTGGCATCTCTCACACACAGATCCAGGCTCTGTCCTCCAGGACGCTTGTGTGGCACTCCGAGGCTTACTGGCATCCCACACACACACACAGGGATCCAGGCTTCACCTCCACCGGAGTCCACCAGGCCTCACCAGGCCTCACACGAGCGGTGCTTGTGTGGCACTCCGAGGCTTACTGGCATCCCCCACACTCTCACAGGGATCCAGGCTTCACCTCCACCGGAGTCCACCAGGCCTCACCAGGCTTCCCACGAGCGGTGTTCCCCACACACAGGGAACAGCCTCGTGCCGCTCACACGGTGCCCACACAGGAGCTCCCAACACCCAGGAACTCCTACACACCGGAACACACCTGTCACAAATCACACAGGGTTTATATATACTGCAGCACACACACAGATAGGACCTTAACTGATGTCAGAGTCATGTGTCCACACCCTCTGTGTGCATAAGGACCTGTGTGATGTCACAGTCATGTGACCAGTCCGTTAAAGAGGAAGGTACATGGTCATTCAAAAACACACCAAACCATTAAAGGGATGTCTGCTACATCACTATATATATATGTATGTGTGTGTATATATATGTGTATGTATGTATATGTATGTGTGTATATATATGTGTGTGTGTATATATATGTGTGTGTATATATATATATATGTATGTATGTGTGTATGTGTGTATATATATATATATATATATATACATATGTGTGTGTGTGTGTGTTTGTACATACATACATACGTGGTCAAAATTGTTGGTACTCCTCGTTTAATGAAAGGAAAAACCCACAATGGTCACAGAAATAATTTGAATCTGACAAAAGTAATAATAAATTAAAAATCTATGAAAATGAACAAATGGAAGTCAGACATTGCTTTTCAACCCTGCTTCCACAGAAGTTTTTAAAAAATGTAACTCATGATATAGGCCTGGACAAAAATGATGGTACCCCTGAAAATAATGTGACAACAGATACATGTTAAATCAAGTTGTGTCCACTAATTAGCATCACAAGTGTCTACAATCTTGTAATCAGTCAGTGGGCCTGTATATAGGGCTACAGATACTCACTGTGCTGTTTGGTGACATGGTGTGTACCACACTCAACATGGACCAGAGGAAGCAAAGGAAAGAGTTGTCTCAGGAGATTAGAAAGAAAATTATAGACAAGCAAGTTAAGGGTAAAGGTTATAAGACCATCTCCAAGTAGCTTGATGTTCCTGTGACTACAGTTGCACATATTATTTAGAAATTTAAGATCCATGGGACTGTAGCCAACCTCCCTGGACGTGGCAGCAGGAGGAAAATTGATGACAAATCAAAGAGACGGATAATTCGAATGGTAACAAAAGAGCCCAGGATAACTTCTAAAGAGATTAAAGGTGAGCTTCATGCTCAAGGAACATCAGTGTCAGATCGCACCATCCGTTGTTGTTTGATCCAAAGTGGACTTCATGGGAGACGACCAAGGAGAACACCATTGTTGAAAAAAATTTCATAAAAAAGCCAAACTGGAATTTGCCAAACTACATGTTGACAAGCCACAAAGCTTCTGGGAGAATGTCCTATGGACAGATGAGACAAACATTGAAGTTTTTGGCAAGGCACATCAGCACTATGTTCACAGACGGAAAAGTGAAGCATATCAAGAAAAGAACACTGTCCCTACTGTGAAACATGGAGGAGCTCTGTTATGTTCTCGGGCTGCTTTGCTGCATCTGGCACAGGGTGTCTTGAATCTGTGCAGGGTAAAATGTAATCTCAAGACTATCAAGGGATTCTAGAGAGAAATGTGCTACCCATTGTCAGAAAGCTTGGTCTCAGTCATGGGTCTTGCAACAGGATAATGACCCAAAACACACAGCTTATAACACCCAAGAACGGCTAAGAGGAAAACTTTCAACTATTCTGAAGTGGCCTTCTATGAGCCCTGACCTAAATCCTATTGAGCATCTTTGGAAAGAGCTGAAACCTGCCATCAGGAAAAGGCAACCTTCAAACACGATACAACATAAATAAAACTGTTACACTCGTGCCTGGACTGACTGGCGTGAGCGTGATTAGTGATCCCACTGTACCATGAACCGAGGAGTGCCTGGAGGGGCATAACTAAGTATCTACCCGATCCGACCAAGGTCGCACGGAGGCTAACGACTCCGTGAACCAAGGAGGAACCGAGCAGAGGGACCAGGTGCTACTCCAGGTTAGACCCCGGTCACAGCTGTTGACCCACACTGGGGAATGCAGGAACGGGCAGGTCAGGCTGGCACACAGACAGTTGGGTATTGGCAGGCACGGCTGGAGTGCAGACAAGAGGATACTGGCAAGCACGGCTGGTATGCAGACAGGAGGGCACTGGCAAGGCACGGCTGGTATGCAGACAGGGGGGTACTGGCAAACACGGCTGGAGTGCAGACAGGGAGGCACTAGCAGGTTGGAGCGCAGGCTGGATAGGGTCCAGTACAAACTGGGATTCAGGAACAGAACCGCAGATGCGGTAGACAAGCAGAGCAGAGAGGAACCGCTGGAACGGTAGGCAAGGCAGAGCAGAGAGATACCGCCAGAGCAGTGAGCAAGGCAGAGCAGGGCGAAACCGCCGGAGCGGTGGGCAAGGCAGAGCAGGAGGAACCGCCAGAGCGGTGAGCAAGGCAGAGCAGGGCGAAACCGCCGGAGCGGTGGACAAGGCAGAGCAGAGAGGAACCGCCGGAGCGGTGAGCAAGGCAGAGCAGAGAGGAATAATGAATGCACTTGGGCACACAAATCATCAAGATCTGCTGACGGCAACTCCTTTTGCAATGCTCGACCAATGAAGTGCTTGATGGGAGTCAAATCCGGAGATGCTTCTGGCCATGGTATCATGTTTAAGTCAAGCATGCTGCTCACAGTAGCACCTGCAACATGTAGCTTAACATTTCCATGTTGAAAAATAGTTACTGAGGCACGTTTAAGAAATGTCCATATCACTGGTTCCACGACCAAATCAATGTAACACTGAGCAGTTAGTATACCTGGAATGAAGACTAGAGGGGTCCTGCTACCATATATTATTACACAGCACACCATAATCCCGGGAGTACAATCGGTGTGACATTCTTTCTCGAATGCCAGTATTCTAATCTAGTCCAATTCCTCATATATGCCTACACACAGTATGATACCACTTTCATGGCCCCACAGTGGCTATCACACTCAATATGATGCCCCCACGGTCCTATTACACACAGCATGATGTACAGTATGATTCCCCCTGACAATACATTTCCCCACACAGTACATTGAAAGAAGACATCCATTGTGTTCTACCTATAACCTAACATGTTGATACAAAGGAAGGCAAAAGACCCATGAGGCAGATGCTAATTGCCCCCTATTAACGAAAAAATCCTTCCCAACTCCACTAATGGCAATTAGACTAGTTCCCTGGATGAATGTCCTATCACAGAATCTAGTTCCCATAACCTGTAATATATTTTTCAACAAAAGCATCCGGGCCATACTTGAACTTGTTTAGTAAATCAACAATTACAATATGATGTTCCCGAAAGTCTGAATATTAAAAATGGTGAACATTGGACATAATTTCAAAAAACATCACAGTAAAAGATAATGCCTTACCAACACCAGGTCAGATTACCAATGCACTGCAGGATGCAGCAAGCCTCCATGATAAAGGCGGGGGCAGCACATGTGCAAAATACTGATGCAGACAGCCACTCACTAACCTACCAATTCATGGAGGGGGTGGCTGTGTAGTATTATACATGCACACCGATGGAGTCTGCATAGGGCGCCAGTCACACAGATATGTGTGATACACAGTGTCTGGCTTGCAGCCTATTGATGTCTTGCTTGCAGCGTATTGATGACGCCCATAGTATTAGATCAGGCGGGTTGCCCAGAACTATATACATGCACCCCCACAGGACAGACGCCCCAATTCACCCAGCCAACACTAAAGAGGCCTGGCTGCATCCTGCAAAAAGATGTGCAAAAAAGATGAAAAATAGTATATAAGATAAGTACACCACATGAGGTATTGGACGATATTTTGGCCAAAATACGCAAGCTCACAACTCCATCGGTGTGCATGCATAATACTACACAGCCACCCCCTCCAAGAATTGGTAGGTTAGTGAGTGGCTGTCGGCATTAGTATTTTGCACATGTGCTGCCCCCGCCTTTATCATGGAGGCTTGCTGCATCCTGCGGTGCACTGGTAATCTGACCTGGTGTTGGTAAGGCATTATCTTTTACTGTGATGTTTATGTTCCCGAAAGTCCCGTAATTTCACTATTCTTAGAGTAAAGAATCGCCATCTATGATGACTGAGAAACCATCTTTCTTCTAGTAGGAGAGGGTGCCTCCTTGTCATCGTTGAAGGTCTATATGTAAAAAGTTCCTTAATAAGATCTCTATACTGTTTCTTCTTATATTTGTACATTGTAATAAGATCGCCCTTAAACCTTCATTATTCCAAACTGAATAACCCTAACTTTGATAACCTGTCTTGGAATTGCAGTGCACCAATTCCCTTAATAACCTTGGTTGCATTTGTCTGCATACGTCCTAGTTCAACTATGTCCGTCTTATACACCAAAGACCAAAATTATACACAGTATTCTAAATGTGGCTGAATTAGTGACTTGTATACAGACAAAACTATGTTCTTATCATAAGCATCTATGCCTCTTTTAATGCTTCCATGGTTCTATTTGCCTTGGCAGCAGCGGCCTAGCACTGGTTATTAAAGTTGAGTTTGCTGTCCACCCATACACCCAAGTCTTTTCCAGTGATGGTTTTCCCAGTGTTTAGTACATAATTGTACATTGTAATTTGTCCCAAGCAAGAACATTTATCTACATTAAACTTCAATTGCCATTTTTCAGCCCAAACCTCAAGCTTACATAAATCCCTCTGTAATATTACATTATCCTCCTATGTACTGATAACCTTGCAGAGTTTACGATCATCTGAAAATATTGAAATTTTACTCTGTATACCCCCCAAAAGGTCATTAATAATTGTATTAAATAGAAGTCCCAATACTGACTCCTGGGGTACACCACTTTTAAATGTGACCCAGTTAGTGTGTTCCATTAATAACCATCATCTGTTTCTTATCACTGAGCTTTTTTTTGTTTCTTTCGAAATCATCTATACGGTTCCAGACATATGGACCTTTTTAAGTGCTAATGTTTATGGTATTTACCAAAGAAGCAGTCACCCAATGACACTCTTCCTTCAGAGAATCTTCTGGGCCATGGAAACTGGCATGACTTTGGGGTTACTTGTAGTTTTGAATGATTCATTTTACTATTCAATGTACTAAAAATGGGGAAAAAAATCCATTTGTGGTGAAATTGGACCAAATACTGATAGTGGGACGGTAGCCTAAATCTCGGTCTCCTTTGAAGCTCAGCATATAGATGAGCTCCAGAGGAGCACCAAGACAGCGGGCACAGGGCCCTCACTGTCCTAGTGACCCATCAGCCCCCGAGATCATGTCACAGGGCACAGATGGGAGCTGGTAAATGGAAGCAGTGGCACTGGTTACATTTACGTGCTGCTGTCAGAGATTGACAGCAGCATTTAAATGATTAACTTGTCGTAATTAATTGCTGTACTTTTATGTTAGAGGAGCAGGAAAGAAGGAAAAGCCGAGCTGTGGAGTTAGTATCAGAAGAACGTACCAACTCCAACTGCAGGTAGAAAAAAATGTAAATACTTATATAGTGTTAATATTGTATATTATAAATTATTTTCATGCATAAATTGCTGAATATTTACTATTATTTGTTGCAGTATATTTGGTATTAGTAATTATTATAGTTGGAAATTTGACTTACTGACACCACAGCCCTAGTTAAAAGGGTTTTCCACAAGTGAATATATTTATATATATACTAGATGGTGTCCCAATTCTAACGCATCGGGTATTCTAGAATATGTATGCGGCCGACTGGGCGCAATCAGCAGAGTGGTGTTTAAATTTGGCGCCAATCTCGCTGATTGGTTGCGGTCGGCTGGCGGCCGCGACCAATCAGCAGAGCGTTGTTTAAATTTGGCGCCAGAGCATTGTTTAAATTTGGCGCCAATCTCGCTGATTGGTCGTGGCTGGTGTCCGCGACCAATTAGCAGAGCGTTGTATAAATTTGGCGCCAATCTCGCTGATTGGTCGTGGCTGGCATCCGTGACCAGTCAGCAGAGCATTGTTTAAATTTGGCGCCAAAATCGCTGATTGGTCGCGGGCAGCGTCCGCGACCAATCAGCACAGCAGTGTTTAAATTTGGCGCCAAAATCGCTGATTGGTCGCGGGCAGCGTCTGTGACCAATCAGCACAGTAGTGTTTAAATGTTGCGCCAAGATCGGTGATTGGTCGTGGCCGCTATTTAAATGTGGCGTCCAAATCGGTGATTGGTCGCGGGCAGCGGCCGCGACCAATCAGCACAGCGGTGTTTAACTTTTGCGCCAAGATCACTGATTGGTCGCGGCCAGAGACCGCGACCAATCAGCGAATCGTATAGGTGAGGACCGGGGAGCAGAATCGTATTGGTGAGGACCGGGGAGCGCCGCTGCCTGTGTGGCTACTTCCGCTGCGAGAAGCCGGGAGATGAGCGGCTTCTCGCAGCAGAAGTATCCCGATCCGCAGCGCCGCTCCCCGGTCCTCCCTTGACACCCTAGCCGCATGGAGGTCAACGCCACTGCCTGTGCGGCTACTTCCGCTGCGAGAAGCCGGGAGATGAGCGGCTGCTCGCCGGTCGGGGTTCTTCTGCTGCTAGCGGCCGGGAGATGAGAGCCTCGCGCCAGTCATCTCCCGGCTGCATCGCCGCTGAGCTCCGTCCCGCAGATGAGCCTCTAACTGCCGCCATCTTTTTTCTGAAATCCCGCGTCGCTGATTGGCCGCTGCTGGACCAATCAGTGACGCGGGATTTCCCCGACAGACAGACAGACAGACAGACGGGATAAGACGATTATATATATAGATATTCGCGGTGTGCAGAATTATTAGGCAAATTGTATTTTAGAGGATTATTTTTATTGTTGATCAACAACTATGTTCTCAATCAACCCACAAGACTCATAAATATCCAAGCTTAATATTTTTGGAAGTTGGAGTGGTTTTTTTAAGATTTGGCTATCTTAGGAGGATATTTGTTTGTGCAGGTAACTATTACTGTGCAGAATTATTAGACAATTTAATAAAAACCAAATATAATCCCATCTCACTTGTTTATTTTCACCAGGTAAACCAATATCAGTGCACAAAATATAGAAATAAACATTTCTGACATGCAAAGACAAAAACCCAAAAAATTAGTGATCAGTATAGCCACCTTTCTTTATGATGACACTCAACAGCCTTCCATCCATAGATTCTGTCAGTTGCTTGATCTGTTTTCGATCAACATTGCGTGCAGCAGCCACCACAGCCTCCCAGACCCTGTTCCGAGAGGTGTACTGTTTTCCCTCCCTGTAGATCTCACATTTTATGATGGACCACAGGTTCTCTATGGGGTTCAGATCAGGTGATCAAGGGGCCCATGTCATTATTTTTTCTTCTTTTAGACCTTTACTGGCCAGCCACGCTGTGGAGTAGTTGGATGCATGTGATGGAGAGTTGTCCTGCATGAAAATCATGTTTTTCTTGAACGATACCAACTTCTTCCTGTACCACTTCTTGAAGAAGTTGTCTTCCAGAAACTGGCAGTAGGTCTGGGAGTTGAGCTTCACTTCATCCTCAACCCGAAAAGGTCCCACAAGTTCATCTTTGATGATACCAGCCCATACCAGTACCCCACTTCCACCTTGCTGGCATCTGAGTCGGAGTGGAGCTCTCTGCCGTTTACTGATCCAGCCTCTGGCCCATCCATCTGGCCCATCAAGAGTCACTCTCATTTCATCAGTCCATAAAACCTTTGAAAAATCAGTCTTAAGATATTTCTTGGCCCATTCTTGACGTTTTATCTTCTGCTTCTTGTTCAAAGGTGGTCGTTTTTCAGCCTTCCTTACCTTGGCCATGTCCCTGAGTATCGCACACCTTGTGCTTTTTGATACTCCAGTAGCATTGCAGCTCTGAAATATGGCAAAACTGGTGGTGAATGGCATCTTGGCAGCTTCACGCTTGATTTTCCTCAATTCATGGGCAGTTATTTTGTGCCTTTTTTGGCCAACACGCTTCTTGCGACCCTGTTGACTATTTGCCATGAAACGCTTGATTGTTCGGTGATCACGCTTCAAAAGTTTGGAAATTTCAAGGCTGCTGCATCCCTCTGCAAGACATCTCACAATTTTGGACTTTTCAGAGCCCGTCAAATCTCTCTTCTGACCCATTTTGCCAAAGGAAAGGACGTTGCCTAATAATTAAGCACACCTTATATAGGGTGTTGATGTCATTAGCCAACACCCCTCCTCATTACAGAGATGCACATCACCAGATTTACTTAATTGGTAGTTGGCTCTCAAGCCTATGCAGCTTGGAGTAGGACAACATGTATAAAAAGTATCATGTGATCAAAATACTCATTTGCCTAATAATTCTGCACACAGTGTGTATATATATATATATATATATATATATATATATATATATATAATCACACTATAATACAGTATGTCTTTTTTAGTTGAACAATTGGGATGTGGCTGCTGGGACCCCCAGGATGCCCAGTACTGAATCCAACTGGTTCTTATACATAAACCTTAAGTAGAGCCACATGAAGGTAAAAGGATCAGAGTGCCTGAAAAATGTATGGATCAGAAGGTGTTTTTCCCTGGATTGACTGTCATTCGTAGATGTAACAGAATCACTGGTCTTCTCTTCCACTTTTGGCTGAGGATTAGAGGATTAACATGAAACATGGAAACGATATTCTCTCATCAGACATATATGATGTTTAGTACTGATATGCCATAAATGTCAGTAGTATTACATTAAATGCAAAGGGACATTAATCAATTTGAAATGATTCTTTTTAGTTTTTTTTTTATTAAGAATTACATGGAAGAATGAAGAGATGTTCTTGGAGGGCCTTCTTCTGCAGATGTTACTTGCTGGTCAGAAGGCCACAGGTAGATGGTACAAGTCCTTCCACACAGGTGCATCTTTAATGGTGGACATGCTGTACTAGGCACTAGACATGAAGGGTTTTTCACATTGAGATGTTTGTGTTGCTCCGATGACAGGGAGCAAATATGCAGCTTTGTCTGATGGAGCGAGCAACCCTGGATAATCCACGCCGGCAAGATGATATCAGCCGGCGGAAGGTGGAACCTGTGAGAGGAGACAAAGAGACATAACTAATGTAAGTAATGGGACTACATATTAGAGCAGGGATGTCACACTCAAACACACAGAGGGCCAAAATGAAAAACTTGGACCCCACATAATCCTACATACAGAATAATGGCCCCACATAGTCCTCCGTACAGTATAATGGGCCCCACATTGTCCTCCATACAGAATAATGGCCCCAAATAGTGGTGGTGGTTCTGTTGTCGTGGGTCAAATATAACCACCCTGCGGGCCAGGTTTGGTCCACGGGCCAGAGTTTGACATGTATGTATTAGAGGATACTACTGTAGTGTCACTGTGACAGGATGATAGAGGAGTCGTATCCATACAGATGTACGGGGTCATTGTCAGTAATCCTACAGATAATATCTGCTCCACATGACTCCTTCTCACTGACTGACATCATGCAACATGGAGCTTATTGTTACACTTACCTCTTCTACTTCTTCTCTCTTCTACCTTCTCTGTTTTTTGTCGATCTTTCGATGCAGATTTTCTTTTCCCCTGAACTGGTGATTCTGATAAAAAAAACAAGAAAAAGATGTATATTATAAACTCCTAAAAGATTAGCTTTGTATCTTTATATAGAATTCTGTTATTCTTGTACCCTGTAGTCCCGGTAATTGATTATTGCACCATAATAGAGAGAATATGTCATATATACATAAAACCACCTGAGGGTCTGAGAATTAGATTGCCTTGTGAACTGATTAATATGAAACCTGTAGGTTTTCCGATATGTGGTGTCTAGCCAGGGAACTATGTCCCCTTATTAACATGATAACACTGCGGCATCCTGCAAGTAATATCTTAAAATAAGTTAGCTAAAACCTCAGTGCATTCTTAAGGTGATAAGGATCAGTATAGGCCTAGATGGAGCCATGGGTGCAGTATTCAGAATCAGTTTGGCAGAAGACTGAATGGCTTCTTATGCATTAAAAATTATAACCTATGAGGCTATGTGCCCACGTAGCAGATTTGATGCAGAGCGTTTTTGCCTCTCTCTGGCAGAAAAAAACGTATGCAGATTTACATGCAGATTTACATGCGTTTTTTCTGCCAGAGAGAAGCGTTTTTTCAGCATTTTTACATGCGCTTTCGCATGCGTTTTTTCAAGAAGTTTTCCAAACGATTTTGAGCATCACTTGGAAAAGTGCTTGACAAGTTGGTCACACTATTTAAATCCATGCAACCGGCATGGATTTATATAGTGTGACCGAGTAATAGTTAAAAAAAAGAATAAGAATGGTAAAAAATGAAAAAAAAAAGATTATACTCACCTTCCGGTGTCTTCCCGGTGTCATCTCTGCTGCGTCCGGTCTCTTGCAATGCTCGCGGTGCTGTGAAGGACCTGCGGTGACGTCATTGAGTCATGTGATGGGTCACATGACTCAGTGACGTCATGACAGGTCCTTCACAACAGCGCGAGCATTGCAAGAGACCGGACGGCGTGGACAAAACACTGGGAGGACATCGGAAGGTGATTATAAGCTTTATTTTTTATTTTAAATTCTTTTCTTTACAGATTCTATGGTACCCAGGTCTGGATGAGAGTCTCCTCTCCTCCAGACTTGGGTACCATCCGCACATTAGAAAGCGCCAATTACGCAAGTACAGATGCAGTCTTGCGGAATTAGCGCGTTCTAATGCAAGTCAATGGCGGCGATTACGCTGCGCGTCCGCAAAATTAATGGACATGCTGCGTATTTTTGAGCGCAGCATAAACGCTGCGGAAAAATACGCAGCATGGGCATTGAAAGTGCGGAATTGCATTGGAGACCATGGGGGAAGGTTTACCAAGCGTTTCCCAAGTGTTTACGCTGTAGAAATTCCGCAGCGTAAACGCTTGAAAAACGCATCGTGGGCACACAGCCTAAGAGTGAGGATTTTTATAAAATGAAATGTTGGGCTGTTTTCACATTACACTTTTTGACACAGGCTGCAATAGAATGACCTATAGAGCTATACATACCTGACAATATGGATGACTGTCTGCCTTCAGCAGTGAAACACTGCTTGTCATCATCAGACTTAGAGGGGGAAGAATCTTTCTGCGTCTGGTTGTCATCAGATTTAGAGGGGGAAGAATCTTTCTGCCTCTGCTTATCATCATCAGATTTAGAGGGGGGAGAATCTTTCTGCGTCTGGTTGTCATCAGATTTAGAGGGGGGAGAATCTTTCTGCGTCTGGTTGTCATCAGATTTAGAGGGGGGAGAATCTTTCTGCGTCTGGTTGTCATCAGACTTAGAGGGGGGAGAATCTTTCTGCGTCTGGTTGTCATCAGATTTAGAGGGGGGAGAATCTTTCTGCGTCTGGTTGTCATCAGACTTAGAGGGGGGAGAATCTCTCTGTGTCTGGTTGTCATCCTCAGATTTAGAAGGGGGAGAATCTTTCTGCGTCTGGTTGTCATCAGACTTAGAGGGGGGAGAATCTCTCTGTGTCTGGTTGTCATCAGATTTAGAAGGGGGAGAATCTTTCTGCGTCTGGTTGTCTTCAGACTTAGAGGGGGGAGAATCTTTCTGTCTGTTTGGTAGAAGAAAAACATATAAATTACAAGTGAAAACAATAGATACGGATACAACACCTGTCTGCAAAGCCCATTAGGACATCTGAATAACATGAAGGGGATGCTGTGCTCAAGACCCTCTTCTACCAGCAAGAATGGAGAATCACTAGCAATATTTATTTTCCTGTAATGAACTGGAAATTAAAGCTGGTCATAGTTATCAACTTTCATCACCAGCGTTATCACAAGTCAGAAACATGGTGATCAGCAATCATGTGGTCATCGATACTGGATTTAGTATCGACTTACACTCGTCTTGAATTTGGTGTTGTGAACACATATCAGAATGGACCCCATAAAAATAATTTGCTCACATGTCTGACTGTTTTGCACTTTCTGGTGAATACCCTGGAGGTGACTTGGGTTCTTCATTGTTCATCATCTTGGTATGGATGGAACAGAGCTAATACAAAGAGGAAAAAAAAATATTTTAATATTTTACAATTTTATTTTAATTACAGGTTGTATGGATCTTATTGGTCACATACTTACTTTAGAAAGCCTATGCGAAGATGATAGAAAGTTTTGGCTTTCCGGCCAGTCATTATCTTCACTTGTGTCCCCCTCATCTGAATCAATATGTTGATGTCTGCTACATCGAGCTGAAAAGTACAAGAGTTAATCGAGATTATTAGCATAATACTTTGTCCTGAACAGTCACCATTTGATCATGAATCAAGGTGGGGACTGATTCTCACTTAAAATGAAATACAAGACACACAGCAGCTTTCTGCAGATGATGTCTCATTCTACTTACTGTCAAAGTAGATGGTATCCTCTTCTGACTCAAGATCAGGAATGAACAGCGACTTCTGACTTAGAAGGTTGTCAAAATCTAAGTTACGCAGGAATGGATGAAATTTGATCTCATTTGCTCCTCCTTGAAAAGGAAAACAATGAATAGTGATATAGTTATTGTCAAAGAGACAAGTTTCTTAGGCCTCCTACACATATCCGTGTTTGCACTACATGTGGCATCCATTTTTCTTTCACGTATGCCACCCGTACCCATTATCATCTATGCTGCTGTTTTTTTGTGGCAGCACAGATGACAAGTGCCAATACAAGTCTATGGGACCCTGAAAAACACGTACATCACACAGATGGCATCCGTGTGCCATTTGTGTGCCTTCCTTACGCTGTATCTGTTTAACATTACAAAGTATAAGAGATACTTTATCATTTCTTTTTCTTTGCCGTACCGGAAAAACACTGATGGCACACTGATGGCACACTGATTCAAAACACTGATGACACTAGTACTGTTTTTTTCCGGTACTGGTTTCAGTACTGATTTTATACGGACGTGTGAAGGGGGCGTTAATCTGAACGGTTGACGTAACAGAGCCGAAGTGAAGTAGATGTACTGAAAGTCTTAGCATGAAGAATGGGGAATGGCCAAGCTGGTAGAGAACAAAACCTCAGTGCTGATCCTCATTATTCATTTTCTGTTCACAGAGGTGTAATAAGTCATTAATAATAGTATTATATACATTACCTGTCCCAAGTCTTTGTGCTGGATCTTTTCTGAGCAGCTCAATGATGATATCCCGAGCTGTGGCTGGAAAAGCCGAATTAGTAAGTTTCCAATATATGTCATCTGTTATGTAAAAAGCAAATATTACAGAAAATGAAACATCTTAATTTATTTTATCAAAACAAAAATCTTTTATATTAACAAAAGTAACTAAATCACACAACTAATCTATTCAAATAACAATGACATTACACAGCAATCAGATTATTTTACTTACCCCTGACAATATGGCTGTAAATGTCATATTTGGAAGGCCCATAAAATGGTACACATCCTACAAGAAATGTATATAGGATGATCCCAATTGACCACCAGTCAGCTGGCCTTCCATAGCCTTCCTTTAAGATAACTTCTGGGGCTATGTAATGAGGGGAGCCAGCAATCTGGAAAAAACAGAGGAATGAGATAATGATCAGAGAACATAATTGTGACAAATAACATCAGTGGAAACGTTTTCTAGATGAGAAAGTATAAGAGAAGGAGAAATGGAGGAGATGAGTAAAGAACAAGTTCCTGCCTACCTCCTTATCATGGAACTCTCTGGTGATGTCCTCAATTGGAGCCTTGTAGATCTCTGATGTTGGTCTCATGAGGCAGAGTTTGGAAAGCCCAAAATCTGTAACTTGAATATGACCAGTTGACGTTATCAGGAGGCTGTGAAAAAAAGAGGATGTCAGCCCCAAGTTGCAAATAGATTGTATAATAAACGATATCTTTTTACCCCTTTCTTATACTACAAGTGTCACTTACTTTTCAGGCTTCAGGTCTCTGTGCATTACACCATAGCTGTGCAGATATTCCACAGCTAGAACCGTTTCTGCAATGTACAGACGAGCCAAGGGGACAGGTAAACACCCATAGTTCTTCATAAAACTGCCACAGTCTCCTCCTACAGCAGAAAGCAAATATGACAGGAGAGGGTTTGTTACAATGTAAATGACACATGAGGAGTGTGAAGGAGAAATGAGCGGAGACATTGGGGCAGGATGTCATACACAGAGATATACTGTATAATAATGCAAAAAACCCTCCATTGGAGCATACCCGAATAGTAACTAGGACTGCACTAAATGTCTATGAAGCAAAACCACAAAGGTGCAAGAGCTGCACAAATAAGTGCAATGAAGCAACATCCCATATAAAAGCATGAATCTTTATTAGTCACGTGGAATAAATATTTAAAAATAACAAGGTAACTCATACAAAAAAGAGACACTATTCTGGCCAAAAAAGTATGAGCTATATATACTATGTATCTTGCAATAAATAAATATATAATTAGTTAAAGGTGTTAGCAGTCTCATTTGTGGTTTTGCTTTATATACTGTATAAGGCCGGTTTCACACGTCCGGATATTTCTGGTACCGGAAAAACCTGTGTCGGAGATGTCCGTGTGCCGCATCAGGAGCACACGTACCGGCGTTTGGGAATCAGTGTACAGTTAGCGTTATTCCCAAAAGCCGGGTACTGAACGCTGCGCTCATCATTTTCCCCTGCCGGCACTGCGATCAGCACCAGCAGGAGTTAATAATGAGAGTTGTAGTCTGCTCCCGGTGTCTCCACCTGTAAAAATAAGAATAAAATAAAAAAAAACCCTTATACTCACCTACCTGTCCTAAGTATCTCCTGCTGTAATCCATGCGACTACTCAGCAGAGGAGCTGGGGAGAATGACTCCTGCAGCGAGCGACGCCAGACCTCAGCTGAGCTCAGTGAGTGACAGGACACCGCTCGCTGAGCTCAGCGCAGATTCGGGGCCGCTCGCTGCAGGAGTCATTCTCCCCGGCTCCTCTGCTGAGCGGTCTCATGGATTACAGTGGGGGACATTTAGGACAGGTGAGGGTATAGATTTTTTTTTTATTCTTATTTTTACAGGTAGAAATACACTGGGAGAAGACAACCCTCATCATTAACCCCTGCTGGTTCTGATCGCAGCGCCGGCAGGGGACAATGATGAGGGCAGCGTTTAGCACCCGGCGCTAACTTTATCGCTAATTCCCAGGCGCCGACACATGTCACACGGATGGCATCCGTGTGCGGTATGTGTTTACACTGAACCATTGACTTGAATGGGTCTGTGTGATCCGTCCTGCTGGCCAAAAACAGACATGTCTACGTGTGAATCACATGGACACACGGTCCGTGGAAACACTGACATGTGCGCACATGTGTCAGTGTCTCCAGTACGTGTGGTAAACTGTCACCTCACGTACCAGAAATACTGAAGCGTGAAAGAGGCCTAATGTAGAGCGTATAAAGCAGAGTGACCCAATATAAAAAGACAGAGCCGTGCCTCATCTGCAAGCCTCTTATTCATTACTCTGTGAAATGCTCATCTATACAAACTGTTAGAATTGAGTCAAATCCTCCTTTTATCCTCAGTGGATATTTTTGCCATTCTCAGTGAGGACATTCACCAGAGACTTTCACAGAGATAATGATTTTCCTGGCATCTTGGTAACAGATAACTTATAGTAAATGCAGTATGGACATGTATCCGTCCATGTGGTCACATTCAGATTATGGAGAAGATGCTAGAGATAAGCAGATTGAGGCTGGATATAGGCACAATGGATATGACTTACCTGCTGCATACTCCATGACCATACACAGATGATGAGGAGTTGGAAAGGAGCACAACATGGAGGCCACAAAGGGACAATCAGCAAATGTTAAGATGTCCCTCTCTAGAAAGGCACGTTCAAGTCTTCTTGGAATATTCACGTTCTCCTTGTCCAGCTTCTTCATAGCGAATAGCTGGCTTGTGTATTTGTGTCGCACTAAGTGGACGGCTCTGGAGAGAAGGAAAATCCATGATTTATAATGAATTCTTACTAACATTTTGTCTATAAACCTCATCACATGATTGTCTGGTTACTACTAGATGTCACTAGAAATCCATGTAGAAATCCATCAAGTTACACAACATAAATGATGACCTATGCGAGGTCCTCATCTATGTCACGTCCTAACTGACCTAAATAATGACATATAGATGTGGCCAGTAGACATGAGCTAACACATTTGAGTGGAATTAAATTCTACTCAGATTTTGCAAAATTCTGCATTCACCAAAATGGCGTTTTGTTTTTTTGTTTGTTTTGTTTTTTGTAATTTGCTTACTCATGGATTTAGCAAAATGTCAAGCGTTGGCCACCATTTTCAAAATCTTGAAAGGCCATAAAAAAGTTTAAAAATAAACAAATTTTTATACTCACTTCTACGGCCCCTCCGCCTCAACCGTCCGTTCCTTGCCGCATCCTCAAATCTCTGCTGCTAATGCTGAAATCCAAATGCCTCTCATACTGGGACGGGACTTCCAACATTGATGAGATCTGGGAGGATTATGCACAAGCGCAAGAACAGTCACGGTGTCACAATGTTGTGACTTTTTATGCTCTTGCATAGAACTCTCTCAGACCTTCTCAAAGCCTGAAGTCCTTGCATAGCGTGAGCGGTGGCAAACTGAAGAGGCAGTGAGGACCGGACGGGTGACGGTGAGAAGTGGAGGGGCTAGAGAATTGAGCAGTAAGGGGAGTATAAGTATGTTTCTTATGCTTATTATGTTCTGGGGCCTGGTGAGGCCCCAGAGCATAATAAGGGACATTAATTTCTCCTTGAATCGTATTTTCACAAGTCCACGTGAACAAGCAAATTAGAATTTTGCCTGATTCGCTCATCTCTTGTGGACAGTATGGACTCAGAGCATTTCTCTGTTGTACGGGCTGGGCACAGAGACAGAAGCATTGTCATAAGGAACACTAGGAAATGTATATTATGCAAACATAAAGCTCACCCATAAGCTCCACTGCTGATCAGTTTGATTGGTTTAAAGTCGGTCTTACTAGGACTTGTCTCCAAGTTCAATGATCCGGTCAAGGCCTAGAAATAATAAGAAATGACATTAAGACATAGAATCTGCAGGAAAATAAAAGCTCCAGATGCAGGAACTTCTCCTCTATATTATGTCCACGCTGATTACATTGCAGCAGATGTAGAGGACATGATGCAAGCCGGACCCTCCACAGACAGTATTATATTTTAAGGGGATATTCCCCATGCATAGATATCACTGTACTGCAGGGTATGATAAGGGGCATCACACAGAAGAGGCAGAATAACAATGCCATCATTACTCACAATAGATCTGATCTACATAAAAGCAAAGATATCCCATTGTCATCTGGGGTATAATATTATATGTGTAATTCATACCCCGTTATCTGATGATAAACAGACGTCTCCTCTGATACTTACACTGGCAGATTCGTGGATCTCTGGTGTCTCACATATTCCACCATCAGTACTGGCCGTCGACACAGTTATTTCTAAAATAATGATAAAATAATGAAAAGATGTCATGTATCAGTCTATATCAGTACTTAATATATAACACATCCATATAATGAAGGACATGACAAGATCTCTGTAAATGATATAAAAACTAGATATCTGGTATTCTGCACATACTAAATATACAGTATTTATGGCACATCCAGAGATAGATACACTGGGCGATTGTTCAGGATCTGATTACCGTATTTTTCAAGTTATAAGACACACTTTTTTCTGTAAAATGGGGGTGCGTCTTATCCCAACGTAGCTTACTGAGGGGGGGGGGTTGCGGTGAAGCGAGGCCCCAGGACGCAGGGTCACTGCTGCAGGAAGCTGGCGGCGGCAGGAGTGGGGCGATGCTGTGGGCCCCAGGCTGGGAGGAGGGGGTGTTCGGCGGTGCAAGGATGCAGCGGCCCCTGGGCTTTCAGAAAATGTCGCCGGAGACTCCGCACTTCCATGATTTTCAGTGTGGTGGACTTCGGAAAAATGGATTCTGGAGATGGCGCATGCAGATTGAGATCTTGTCTCCCGAGATCTCAATCTGTGCATGCGCCACCTCCGGTGGAGATTTTCCCAAGGTCCACCAGATTGAAAACCATGGAAGTGCAGGGCCTTCAGTGCAGCATCGCCCCACTCCTGCTGCTGCCATCTTTCCGCCGCCTTTCCCCTAGAAAAGTTACCACAAAATTGGATTATAAGTTGCTCCACCATTTTATTAAAAAAATGTTTTTCCTATTTTCCGCTCCAAAATTTCACCTGCTTCTTATGGTCCGGTGCATCTTATAGTCTTCAAAATATGGTATTTTTGAACAATTACATGATTGGGGATCTATGACCCTCATTTTGGAGCCGAGAAGACCACACAGGCGTGAAGTAGAATTACATGATCCCTCTCCATTACAGGGAATGAAGAGTAAATCTACATATTCTCTGCCATTCTCTATAATATCTGGATATTTGAATGTAAAATATTAGATGATCGGCTTACCTTCAATCAGATCAGTTTTTAGCTCTAACTGACTAATATTAGGGTCAGGCATGTTCACGGTTTGCCCCTCTTCGGAGTCACCTTCGGATGTTTCCTGATGGTTATAATATGTACAATTAGTATAACATTTCACAAATACTAAATTATCATATACAATAGATAGGAAGGACTAAACATTGGATTTACTGGTAATTTCAGTATTGGACGGACTATACACAGCCACTCCCTCCAGTAAATCAACAATAATATATAAGGTACTTGTATATACAACTGATCTCTGTTATCAGAATTGCAGCATTTACAAGAAGGAAGATTGTGATGATCGAGCAAAACAGAGGCAGAAATACAAACTCCCACCGCTGAGTACAGACTGCCATCACAGATGATGGAGCCGCAGGGACAGGCGGTCATGAAATATCCTGTGCCTGCCTGGAGGGGACAAGGACATGTGATATAGAAGATGATGGCTCCTTACCAGGTGCTCCAGTGAGCGGGCCGGACTCTCCAGTATATTCAGGACATTTTGGGCCAGTTGTTTAAAAAAGGCCAATTTTCCACTTTGGGCTTTTTCTTCAGCCTATAAAGATGGAAATAAATACAAAAGGAAAATCATGAGAGAAAGTGCAGAATGGAGGAGGCCATTTATGTCACCATTTTACTCCTGTCTATCTGCAGCTACAATTACTACACATTTGGTACATTTTATATATTATATTGGTGTCGATCTAAAGAACAATTTTCTGTAAATAAACTTGTATTCCATTATTATTATTTGATTTGTATTATTATTATTATTATTTTTTATACAGCATAAAAACACTTGTATAATTAGTGGTGGTGAATTATGATGTCATAATAGCAGTGATGTCGTGATGGAATCTTGTGATGGAATCTTAACGGGGCATCTCACCGTGAAAGGAAGTTTCCTAGCAATAGTTAAGGTGGCAAAACCATAGTTTGTGCATCAGTACCAGATGCTTGAATGTAAGAAAGAACTGTGGGTACTTTACATTTCTAATCAGTGAGGCTAGTTCTATGGTCTGAGATAAATTATTAATATTTGTTATACACAATAAAAATCATAATTACATATTTATAAGAAATCCGGATTAAGGTGCTAAATGAAGTGTCTTTACTAAGGGACAAGGACTGGACTAGGAATGAAATCTAGCCCTGACATTTGAATCATACAGGCTCATGCTGCACTTTTACACCCTCTTCCCAAAATGGGGATCTCTATTACAAATATGACCCTGCCTGACACTGAAGAAAGTCTAAATTTTATTACTACCAATAATACCACTATACAGTAAGGGAGACCAACTAGACATAATAATAATAATTTGTGCAGATTGTCTGCTATTTACCTGTTGTACTAATGTCCTGATGTTCTGCTGTAAATGCTGAAGATATTCTGAGGTAATACGACCTTGGTAGTATTTGGTCAAGCAGTCCCGTACAAGCTCCATAACCAGCCGGTAAGTGAAGCTGAGGACGCCATCGGGTAGTGGTAGCACACAGTTAGGGGTATAGGTGGTAAGAATCCCCTGGAGTAGTGCCAACTCCTGAAGTCTGTCTGGAGAAATTCCAGACATTTCAATGAAATGCGCAATCAGTATATCACTAGATAAGTAGCTAAACACTGACAACAATGACACCGGGGTATCAAAGTGACACTGAAGTGTAAACGCTTGTATAAGTAGTGGTTGTGAATTATGATGTCATAATAGCAGTGATGTCATGATGGAATCTTGTGATGGAATCTTACAGGTGCATCTCACCTTATAAGGAAGTTGCCTAGCAACAGCTAAGATGCCATCTACATAGACTGAGCATCAGCATCAGATGCTTGAATGTAAGAAAGAGCTATGGGTACTTCACTTTTACTTTGATAGGCAGGTGAGTATAAGGATTTTTTAATTTTATTCTTATTTTTACACTAGGACACAGCGGGAGCAGACTACTACTCTCATCATTGTCCCTTGGTTGTGCTGATCACAGCGCCAGCAGGTTACAATGATGAGGGCAGCATTCAGCACCCGGTGATTGGGAACAGCGGTAACTGTACTGCTGATTCCCAGGTGGCGGAATGTGCGCTCCTGATGCGGCACACGGTTGCCACACAGGTGCACATGGACACGTATATCTCCCGTACCGGTTTTTCCGATACTGGAAATATCAGGACATGTGAAACCGGCCTAACTCTGGACTCTGTAAACAGAAAAAACTGATGGCACTTCTAATACGAGAAATAGGTGTGAACAGGTGCTTACTAGGAGAAGCTACCTCCATATACAATTAACAAATAAAGTAGCAAACTGCAATGCTAAGTATGTAAGCATGAAATATGGAATATAAATAGCATTACTGCTATAGAAAATAGAAATAAATGAGAAATCTTAGCGCATAAATTGGCCAATTCATGTGTACCTGTCCCTTAGAGAGGTATTCACATTGGTAGGGTCCTGGCACTGAGAAACGCCTTACCGCGGCTGCCAGATACACATGAATTGGCCAATTTATGTGCTAAGATTTCTCATTTATTTCTATTTTCTACAGCAGTAATGCTATTCATATTCCATATTTCATGTTTACATACTTAGCCTTGCAGTGTGCTACTTTATTTGTTAATTACTCTGGACTCTGTGTGGCCTCTGTTCAGCGGTGTTCTTTTTATCAGAGGCTCGCAAAACTGTGGCCGACGGCACTTTTATTCACGCCTAATAAAAAGATGGACACCGTGGGATCACAGGCCAGACGGTGCCTCCATCTGCCTCATTACAGGGAATCTTCCGCCGGAGGCTCCGTCTGGATCACGTATTTCAGAGATTTACATGGAAACCCCGGTGTAAGCGCTGAGCGTAGAGCACAGGATAAATGTGGGCAGAGCCATATTGCGAACTCTGGGAGGCTGAATGAACAAACCAACAGCAGGTGAAGAATTGGTTTTATTTATTTATTTACACCGTTCCTCGTGCGGTTTAAGTGATTAGATGACTTTATTCTTCGGGTCGGTGCGATTACAGTGATACCAGATTCATATCGGGTTTTTACATTTGGCAGCTGTCACACACTAAACTTTTTTTTTTGCAAAGACTAGTTTTTGCATCGCCATATTTTCAGAGCTATAATTTTTCCATATTTCGGTCGACAGAGTTATGTGATAGCTTGTATTTTGCGGGACAAGTTGATGTTTTTATTGGTACCATTTTCGGGCATGTGACATTTTTTGATCGCTTTCTATTCTGATTTTTGGGAGGCAGAATAAACAAAAACCAACAATTCAGTAATTGTTTTTTTAGTTTTTTTTATGCAGCTCTGCGTGTGGTAAAATTAATAAGGCAGCTTTATTCCTCGGGTCAGTACATTTACAGCCATACTGCATTTATATCTTTTTTTATGTTTTGGCGCTTTTACACAATAAAAACTATTTCATAGAAAAAATCGCTTTATTCTAAGAGCTATAACTTTTTTATTTTTTGGCTGATGGAGCTGTATGGTGGCTTGCTTTTTGCGGGACAAGATGATGTTTTCAGTGGTATAATTTTTATTTATATTCGTCTCTTTGATCGCGTTTTATTCCACTTTTTGTTCGTTGGTATGATGATAAAGCACCGTTTTTTGATTCTTTTTTTTTTACTGTGTTCACTAAAGGGGTTAACTAGTGGGACAGTTTTATAGATCAGGTCGTTCCGGATGCGGCGATACTAAATATGTGTACTCTTATTGTTTTTCTTCATAATAATATTTTATTTTTTTATTATTTTTTTATTTTTAAAAAAATATTTTTACAACTTTTTTTTCACTTTTTTTACTTTGTCCCACTATGGGACTTTCACTTTCAGCAGGCTGATCGCAGTTCTAAGGTATAGCAGTGCAGGATCACTGCTATACCTTGTAAACTGTCAGTGCTGCAGACACAAGCTAGTTTGATCATGCACTGCGCATGGTCAAACTAACTTGCTGGTGCCTGGTGACACAGGTGTCGTCATGATGACATCGTGTCACCATGGCAACGATCGGGACCCCGTGAGGACAGCGCAGGGTCTCCGATCCAAGAGCAGAGGTGCTTCTGTCCCTCCACTCACTTGCTAAATGCTGCGATCGCAGTATTTAGGGGGTTAAAGTGCCGGGTGTCAGCTGTCAAAATCAGCTGACAACCGGTGGCGATTGATCCCGCACAGCCTGTGTCGTAATAATACGTACCTGGTCCATAAGGCCCAGGGCACAGGGACGTATTATTATGCACAATGTCAGAAAGGGGTTAAAGCTTCTGACGCGCCCCTGGGCCTGCTGTGTCGTGCGGCATCGCGCGCACGGGGGCTTACCCGGAGCCGGATCAGATGGGGGTAGTAGTCTCGTGGCGGTGACCCGGTCCGTGCCCAGGGAGTCAAACTGAGCGGCAGTATTTAGCAGTAGATGTTATATTGCTCGACTACGCCACCCGTTGAATGCAGTCATGAGACCGCCGCTGCAGGGCAGACCGCTGAGGCCGGTGGTACGGTTGTGCAGCGGGGATGGTATAACCCCCAACGGGAGGGGTATGGCCTCAGGGCAGCGGATATGGATGATGAAACACTCAGAGACGGTGCGGTGTAGTTCAGGGTCTTTACTGGTGGCAAAGGTAGACCCTCCCGGAGTACTGGCTAGCGATCGGGGCCTGGTCAGTCCGTGAGCAGATGGAATCTTCCCTGGCCAGGCGGAGTTGTAGGCCTCCCCAACTAATCGTACTCTTCTGGCTACCTTGCTAGAGGCTGGTAAAAGTAGCCCACGTCCCTGAGTGTACCGTGTGGTGCTCACCCGTATGGCCGGTGACTCATAGAATCATAGAATCATAGAATGGTAGAGTTGGAAGGGACCTCCTGGGTCATCTGGTCCAACCCCCTGCTCAAAGCAGGATTCACTAAATCATCTCAGACAGATGTCTGTCCAGCCTCTGTTTGAAGACGTCCATTGAAGGGGAACTCACCACCTCTCGTGGCAGCCTGTTCCACTCATTAATCACCCTAACTGTCAAAAAGTTTTTTCTAATATCTAATCTGTGTCTCCTCCCATTTAGTTTCATCCCATTGCTTCTAGTCTTTCCTTGTGCAAATGAGAATAAAGATGATCCTTCTACAATGTGACAGCCCTTGACATATTTGTAGACAGCTATTAAGTCTCCTCTCAGTCTTCTTTTTTGCAAGCTAAACATTCCCAAATCCTGCAACCGTTCCTCATAGGACATGGTTTGCAGACCAGTCACCATTCTGGTCGCTCTTCTCTGAACTTGCTCCAGTTTGTCTATGTCTTTTTTAAAATGTGGTGCCCAAAACTGTACACAGTATTCCAGATGAGGTCTGACCAAAGAGGAGTAAAGACCGATAATGACTTCACGTGATCTAGACTGTATGCATCTGTTAATACATCCCAGAATTGTATTTGCCTTTTTTGCTGCTGCATCACACTGTTGACTCATGTTCAGTCTATGATCTATTAGTATACCTAAGTCTTTTTCACATGTACTGTTGCTTAGCTCTATTCCTCCCATTCTGTATATGCTTTTTTCATTTTTATTGCCCAGATGTAGTACTTTGCATTTTTCCCTGTTAAAAACCATTCTATTGGTTGCTGCCCACTGCTCCAGTTTATTTAGGTCTTTTTGAATCCTCTCTCTCTCTTCTCTAGTATTAGCTATCCCTCCTAGCTTTGTGTCATCAGCAAATTTAATCAGTTTACCCTCAATTCCTTCATCTAAATCATTGATAAAGATGATGAACAATACAGGTCCCAGGACGGAGCCCTGTGGTACCCCACTTGAGACATTCATCCAGCTGGATGTGAAGCCATTTACAACCACCCTTTGAGTCCGATCACTAAGCCAGTTATGAATCCACCTAACAGTTGCCTGGTCCATTGCATACTTGGTCATTTTTTCAATAAGGATGGTGTGAGATACTTTGTCAAATGCTTTGCTGAAGTCAAGATATACTATATCTACAGCATTTCCCTGATCCACCCGGGGCCTTCTGGTAGCTTCTGCTCCACGACGGCGGTGCTGGTCCCTTGCGTGTGACCGTGCCTTCGGGTTTCTTGGCCAGAGGACCTGAAATCCCCTGCCGGGCGGTTTCTGCTGCTGGGTAAGGATTAGTCCCCACAGCCTCGGACTCCGGGTCCGGTAAGAACTCTTCAATCAGGGCGAGCTCTACAGCTTCCAGCCCCTGATCTCTTTTAGCACAGCTCCCACAGAGCTCCTGATCTTTCTTGCTCCTAAAGCTGCTCCACTACAGACCAGACTTTGTCTCTGTCTGTGTTCTCTCACTCTCTTCTAACCCTGCCTCAGCCCCAGCTTTATATAGGGGAAGTTCTTCCCCTCCCAGGACTGGGCAGGAGGTGTGGCATGCATAGGATGTCTGACCAGGAAACCTCCCACCTGCTCACAGACGTAATATTGCTATTACTGTGGAAACCAGACCCTTGGGGTGCCACATTCCCCCCTAGTAAAATTTAGTACTCCGGGACTAAACATATTTTTGTAAAACATAACAAGTAAAAACAGAAACAGTACAATAAAGAAGAACACATTAGGATGGTCACGGCATGTCCGCAACCGGGTGCAGTCTTTGAAGAAAACAAAGGTGTCCATTTCACCAAGAGACCGGGAGCCATAACCAGGTAGGGGTCTGTCCTGCCCCGAGTCCTTAACAGTCTTTGTCCTTTCCTGGGTTACGCTCCAAACATATGTACAAAGGATTCCGGATAATCCCTAAATGACACCTATAAAATAACTAAAAATACACAATTATTTACAGGTAACAGAAAACAGGTAAATACAAATAAACAGTCTAAACACTTAGATCCTCCAACGTACGGGCAACTGGCCTCTAGTGGCTCTAGTGGACCTACGGAGCTGACTGACTGGTCCTGAGCTACGGGGTGTAGGAGCTGTCAAAGGTAAACTGGGCAGCTGTCTACGGGCTCTTTGGCTCACTAGGGGCACGGCAGGCTCACTATAAGCAGAGGGTTGATCCTCCTGGTCTGCTTGTGTGGGGTCTTCTGCCTCCTGGACCGGCTGCTCTTCCAGCTCTACCTGTTTCTCTGTAGGTACTTGAGATGCTGGTTGGAGGAAGGTGAGGACGGGTACCACAACAGCGCCATTGACTTGAGTCCAAGACCGAGGGAAGTCTCCGAGCACAGTACTGACCATATCTTCCCTTTCCTCTGCGGGTCGAGGGTCTTCTTGTTCTTCTTCAGGGCTTCGTAGCTGTTCGGGACACTTCTTCAGGTGATCTCGGGAGACAATGGCTGTGGTTTCTCCTCCGTCCTTACTGATTATGCAGACTTTCGGGTTCTCATGGCTTGAGGGCAGTACGGTGTACGGGTCCTTCTCCCACTGGTCGTCCAACTTGTGGAGGCGTCTCTTCCTCTTCAAGACCTGCTCTCCAGGTACCAGGGGAACAGCGGGAGCATACTGGTTGTAAGTCTTCTCCTGTCTTTCTCTAGCTTGACAGAGACTTCGCTCCACGCTCTCCTGTACTTTCCGGTACTGCTGCTGCCTTTCTGTGTCCCAGTCTGCTTCTGGTGAAGTGTCCTCGGGTGTCAGGACTCCCATCTCCAGATCAACAGGAAGCTTACCAGGTCTTGCTCTCATTAGGTAAGCCGGGGTACAGTTGGTAGAACCTACCAGGATGTGGTTGTATAGGTCCACCAGATCAGGCAGTTTCTCAGGCCACAGACTGCGTTCTTCCAGGGGCAATGTTTTCAGAAGATCTATCACCACCTGGTTCATTTTCTCGCAGAGCCCATTGGTTTGCGGATGATAGGGTGTTGTTCTTATCTTCCGGCAGCCATACAGAGTACAGAACTCCTGGAAGACTTCCGCTTCAAAGGCTGGTCCTTGGTCCGTCAGCACCTGCTCTGGGTATCCGTGTGGACGGCAGAAGTGCTGCTGGAAAGCTCTAGCTGCTGTTTGAGCCGTTAAGTCCTTGACCGGGACCACCACCAGGAACCGGGAGTAATGATCTACGATTGTGAGGGCGTAGACATACCCAGATCTGCTTGGAGCCAGTTTCACATGGTCCAGGGCTACCAGTTCCAGTGGCTGTCGGGTGATGATGGGCTGCAAGGGAGTCTTCTGGCTGGCACGGTCCTTCCTTCTTAGGTGGCACGGGCCACAGTCTCTGCACCACCTCTCGATGATTCCTCTCATGCCTACCCAGTGGAACCGAGCACGCAGCAGGAACTCCAGCTTCTTCCATCCGAAGTGCCCAGCTCCGTTGTGGTATGCCTCCAGCACCATAGCCACGTCTCTTCTTGGCACCACTACTTGCCAGATCAGTTCATGCGTCCGGGAGTTAACCATTCTGCGGCACAACTTCCCCTTGTAAAGGAACAGTCGACTCTTCTCAATCCACAGTTGCTTGGCCTCCTCCGGAGCGTCTGGGTCAAGGCGGGCATCTGGCTGAGTCAGCATCTCCTTCACCAGTCGGACGGCGGGGTCACTGTCTTGCGTTTCCGCCCAGTTGTAATGAGGTAAGGGGTTGAACGTAGCGGATTGATTACTCCTTACACGGTGGGAATACTGGATAGTCCCATGCCGGCGGAACGCGGGAAGTTCAACTTCTTCCAGTTCCTCTGGATCTTCCCCCACGTCCGGTAGGTTTGGCATTCTGGACAAGGCATCCGCGTTGGTATTGGAGCGTCCTGCCCGGTATTTGATTGTGAACTCAAAGTTGGACAGGCGGGCCATCCATCTCTGCTCCAGGGCACCGAGTCTTGCCGTATCCAGGTGTGTCAACGGGTTGTTATCCGTGTACACGGTGAACCGGGAAGAGGCGAGGTAGTGCTTAAAGCGTTCGGTGACTGCCCACACCACTGCCAGGAATTCTAGCTTGAATGAGCTGTAATTCTCAGGGTTTCTTTCGGTGGGTCGCAGTTTTCGGCTGGCGTAAGCAATTACCCGTTCTTTCCCCTGCTGGATCTGGGACAGTACGGCTCCTAGCCCGATGTTACTTGCGTCGGTGTAGAGGATAAAGGGCTGGCTGTAATCAGGGTACGCCAGGATTTCATCCCCCTTGAGGGCCATCTTCAGCTGGCGGAAGGACTCTTCTTCCAACTTCTCCCATCTGAAGGGCGGCTTCTGGTTCTTGGCCTTCCTGGACTGGCCTATCAGGAGGTCCTGCATAGGAGCTGCCTTTTTGGTGAAACCCGGAATGAACCTTCGGTAGTAGCCTACCAACCCGAGGAACTGCCGCACTTCCTTTACGCTGGAGGGGCTTGGCCATTCCTTAATTGTGGTGATCTTATCAGGGTCGGGAGCCACTCCGTCAGCACTCACCACGTGTCCCAGGTACTGCACCTTTGGTTTCAGGAGGTGACACTTGGAGGGTTTCACCTTCAGGCCGTAGTTTGCCAGGGCTTCGAACACTACTGCCAGGTGTTTCAGGTGGTCCTCGTAGGTCTTGGAGTAGACGATGACATCGTCCAGGTATAACAGGACCGTCTCAAAGTTTCGGTGTCCCAGACAGCATTCCATCAACCGTTGGAAGGTTCCTGGTGCATTGCAGAGTCCAAACTGCATGCAGGTAAACTCGCTAAGTCCCATCGGGGTGGTGAATGCGGTCTTCTGCCGGTCCGCCTCTGCTACAGGAACCTGACAGGACCCGCTAGTGAGATCCAAAGTAGAGAAGAAGTTAGCAGATCTTAAAGCAGCCAAAGACTCCTCTATCCTTGGTAAGGGGTACGCATCTTTGTGTGTGATACGGTTGATTTTCCGGTAATCTACACACATTCTCATGGTGTTGTCTTTCTTTTTAACCAAAACCAGTGGAGCTGCCCAGGGGCTACAGCTATCCCTAATTACCCCAGCCTCCTTCATGTCTCTAAGCATCCCCTTGGCGTGTTGGTAGTGTGCAGGGGGTACGGGTCGGTATCTCTCCTTTATGGGAGGATGGTCTCCCGTGGGGATATGGTGTTCTACCCCCTTTACTCGCCCGAAGTCTAACGGGTGTTTACTAAACACTCTCTCGTACTCTTGAACCACCCGATAGACTCCCTGTTTCTGGTGTGAGGGAGTGGAGTCAGTACCCAAATGTAGTTGCTGACACCAGTCCTCTATTGTTTTCTTAGAGTCGTTACCTTCCTCTGGTTGAGATGGAGGCAAGGGTTCCACGGCCTGTACAGAATTCTGGTTTATGGTGAACAATTTAGCTAGCGTGGCATACCGGGGCAGGTGTACTTCTCTCTTCCCGATGTTTATTATGCGAACGGGCACCCTCCCATGGCGTACATCAACCACCCCCCGTGCTGTCAAAATGGTGGGCCTACTGTCTGAGTAGACGGGTTCTACCATTGCTTGGTAGTCTCTACCTCTTAGACCAATAGCTGCCCGGCACCAAATCATCATTTCACTTTTTGGGGGCATGGCAATAGGGAAAGGGTCACACATTCTCACGCTTCCAATCTCACCACCGGAGAGTTCCACCTGTTGCCGCCGCATCAGTGCCCGGATCTCTTTTTGGAGCACTCGCTGCTGGCCGGAGCTGGCGTTCTTGGCAACCTGCTGTAAAATGAAAATCACCTCTGCAAGACAATTTTCAATCACATTAGTTCCTAGCGTTATCTTTGGGTGACTCTCGCGCTTGTCAATGTCTACAATGATCAGTCCCTGTGCTGCCAGTTCGACTCTACCGATTTTAATGGTCATCTCTTTGAATCCGATCTGTGGCACGGGTTGACCATTGCTGGCGATGATACTCAAGTCGTCGTCAGGGTAGCGGGTTATATCCGAGTCATTCCAGTACTGCTTGAAGAGCACGTACGGGATGGTGGTGACCTGTGACCCGGTGTCAAGTAGGGCACTCATAGGAATGCCATCCAGTACCACAGGCAAGACTGGACGTCCTCCCACATATTTGTCACGCCAGTTCGATGGGCCTGGTGATCTTATTCCTAGGGGTTGGCCCTCTACCCGAGGTTGTGCCAGTTTAAAGGACAGTACCTTGCCATATGTCCGGGTTGATTGCAGCGGCGGCAGATGGGCTGTCCGTCCTCGTTGTATCGGTCGCTGGGTCTTCCTCTGGCCGGTGGGGTCCTCCTTGGTCGACGCCACGGGAAGTCCTCCGGTCCGGATGCCAGCTGGATCTTCCCTGGAGCAGCAACCTGTAAAGACTGCACAGTTCGGGTTAGCGCAGCTACGCTTTTAGCTAGCTCTTGGACCTGATGGTGCAGGTCTGGAGCCGGGTCATTGTTCAAAGCCTGCGCATCAGCCCCCACAGGCCCTGCCGACAAGGGTGCTGCCTCCTGGTGGTAAGCGGTAGTAGGGCGCCTGTGGGTCACAACGCCACCCGGTGCCGGTTCTCGGAGCACCCGAATGGCTCTGTCCTTGAACTGTGCAAAGTCCAGATGAGGATCCTGTAAGGCCATTGCCCGCAACTGGGTTCGGTGGGCATTGCAATATAGTCCCTCTATAAATTGTTCGGTCAACAGCCTGTCCTCGTTTCCCACGCCGTCAGGGTCGGTCTGCTTAATGGCTCTCAGGGCCTCTTGTAGGTTTAGTGCATAGTCCCTTATATTCTCATGTGCTCGCTGTTTGCACCCGTAGAATCTAAGCTTAATCTCAGCTGAGGTGCGGGTATCAAAGGTGTCCTTCAGCCGGGTTAATATCCCTGCGACAGTCCTCCTCCCAGGCGGCCAGGACTTTACCTCCCTTTGGGCTGCCCCGGTTAGTTGGGCCACCAGGATGCTCACTTTTTGCTCTTCTGTGAGGGGGTACACCTGGAAGAGGCTATCCAGCTTTTCTCTAAAGTCATTCAGGGTATGTGACTCCCCTGAGTACTGGGGTAGCCAGGCTGCCCCCGGGATATAGGGCATAGTGAAAGGCATGACCGCAGCAGCGGTGGCGCTGGCGGTGGCTGCGGCAGTGAAGCTCTCCTCCGTATCCGACATCTTCCTCCCCCCTAGTGGACCGTGGCCTACCTTGCGATGATCCTCTTCCGTAGGCCGCGGCTCCGCAGTGGATCGTCAAGGTCGAGGACCTTCCGTCGCACTCCTATGACGTCGGCGTCTGCTGGGCTCCTTCCAGGACCTTACGCAACGTCCGGACGTAAGGCGGGGCTTCAGTTCTCGCGGGCTTTTCCGAGTCCACGCCCCTCTTCTTCCTGCGCGGCGTCTTCAAGATGGCGTCCAACGGCGGGAAAACTCCACGGATGGCGGGAAGAAGGCAGAAGATGGCGTCCAACGGCGGGAAAACTCCACGGATGGCGGGAATCTTCACCACAGGTAAGTTTAAAAGTCTCTTTTTCAGGCGCGCAGTACCCGGTGGTTGCGGGCACGGAATCCTGCCGACTACGCCAAAAGTTGACGCGCCCCTGGGCCTGCTGTGTCGTGCGGCATCGCGCGCACGGGGGCTTACCCGGAGCCGGATCAGATGGGGGTAGTAGTCTCGTGGCGGTGACCCGGTCCGTGCCCAGGGAGTCAAACTGAGCGGCAGTATTTAGCAGTAGATGTTATATTGCTCGACTACGCCACCCGTTGAATGCGGTCATGAGACCGCCGCTGCAGGGCAGACCGCTGAGGCCGGTGGTACGGTTGTGCAGCGGGGATGGTATAACCCCCAACGGGAGGGGTATGGCCTCAGGGCAGCGGACGTGGATGATGAAACACTCAGAGACGGTGCGGTGTAGTTCAGGGTCTTTACTGGTGGCAAAGGTAGACCCTCCCGGAGTACTGGCTAGCGATCGGGGCCTGGTCAGTCCGTGAGCAGATGGAATCTTCCCTGGCCAGGCGGAGTTGTAGGCCTCCCCAACTAATCGTACTCTTCTGGCTACCTTGCTAGAGGCGGGTAAAAGTAGCCCACGTCCCTGAGTGTACCGTGTGGTGCTCACCCGTATGGCCGGTGACTCGGGGCCTTCTGGTAGCTTCCGCTCCACGACGGCGGTGCTGGTCCCTTGCGTGTGACCGTGCCTTCGGGTTTCTTGGCCAGAGGACCTGAAATCCCCTGCCGGGCGGTTTCTGCTGCTGGGTAAGGATTAGTCCCCACAGCCTCGGACTCCGGGTCCGGTAAGAACTCTTCAATCAGGGCGAGCTCTACAGCTTCCAGCCCCTGATCTCTTTTAGCACAGCTCCCACACAGCTCCTGATCTTTCTTGCTCCTAAAGCTGCTCCACTACAGACCAGACTGTGTCTCTGTCTGTGTTCTCTCACTCTCTTCTAACCCTGCCTCAGCCCCAGCTTTATATAGGGGAAGTTCTTCCCCTCCCAGGACTGGGCAGGAGGTGTGGCATGCATAGGATGTCTGACCAGGAAACCTCCCACCTGCTCACAGACGTAATATTGCTATTACTGTGGAAACCAGACCCCTGGGGTGCCACACTTCCGGCGCAACTTCAGATACCGCTCAATATACAGTGATCGGCAGCTGTAACAACGCCCCGGCACTGACTGACAGCTCAGCAGTACATCAGTACAGATCCGGCTGTCAGTCTTTACAGGGAGCGGTTACAGGGGCCGCTTAGCCGGCTGTCAGTCAGTGCCAGGGTGCGGCTATAGCCGCCGCTCACTATGTACTGAACAATGACTGAAGCCACGCCGGCCGCGCCTCTATGACTGAAAGCTGGAGGCTGCCGTGGGGAATAAAGTGCATTTCCTCCCGGTAGCCGGCCTTTCAGTAAGACGCCCGGCAGCTTTATAAACCTGCAGATTAACCCCATATCTGCAGGTTAATAGCGTTTAGGGACATGACAGGTTCCCTTTAAAGTATAGAGTGAAAACCACCGGTGGCAGAGCTTCACCAAGGACAACTCACCGGCGTCTAAATGATGTGCACATACCCTTAGGCTACGTTCTCACAATGAGTTTTGGGTGAGTTTTTTATGCTGTATATTTTCGAAAAAAATTCAAGTAACCTATTTTACTTAATGGGGCAGAAAATCTGCTATATCTAAAACTCACTAGAAGCTCATTGTGGGGACGTAGTCTTATACCTCGAAAATCAGAGGGTCCGAGTCATCATTTTGCTTGTTTTTTTAACAATTGATAGCATGTGAACCCCTCTTAGTAATCCTGCAAAACCTTTACTAAAATCTGTGCTGTGCCGTCATAGGGCCCAATACAACATTGTATTTTTTCAAGTCCCTTTTCTCTTTTGTATCATTTGATTTTTTTGTGCCAAATTCCTGAAAGTGGCGCACCTGGTTCATGGATTTTGCCCAAAATCAAAACTGTATTTTTTTTGTCTTTAAACCTTTTTGTGTCTTTGTATCGCAAAAAAGTGGCATGCTAAAATGTTGCAAAGTTTGTGCAAAAAAACCTCCCGGACTACAGAACACAAAATCACTTGAAATATATTTGAGTAAAAATGTGACAACTTTTAAAAAAGTCACAATTAGATAATTAGCCGGAAACCCCATAATGATCAATGAAAAAAAAGGGAACGCTGCAGACTTCAAAAAGGCGCAAATTAAAAGAAGAACAAGGCGCAAATGAAAAACACTAAAAACTAGAAAAAAAAGGTGCAAATACACTAATGAATTGTCCCATAGCTTTATAACAGTGCCATAATATGCAGCTTGTGTTGGAACACCCCCCATTATAAAGGGGAACGTGACATCTAGTAGTCGGGTGGTATTACATTTCCAGGAACAGCACAATATGGAGGTCACAGAAGATACATGAACTGTTCCTTCATGGAGGATATTTTATAAAATGAACACGCGGTATCTATACGCTATGGGGGAGTCACTTACATGAGGGTCCGCATGGTCCATAGCAATCTTGTGGAGGTCCAGCAGAGCCTTATTTACGCCCTTTTCAATTTTCAAGGCATTCTCCATAGCATTGGTGCCATTCCCCCATTCATCGGCCTCAGATTTGTGGAGCAAAAATGGACAAAACATTTCATTAATGGCGGATAAATAACGACTTCTATCTACGGATATCTACGCACAACCTGAAGTGACATTCCCTCCAGGTTTCATAATTTCACCTGATTTGTACCTTACAGTCCAAGTGTTTTCATCATCTAGGTAGATCCAGGTATGGGAGTAAGTTAGTAGCAGCGAGGGCTTCATGCTTCTTGGAGGACCAATACCGGCTTGGGATATTTTTATGGACGTTATTCCATAATGTCTACAAGTCTCAAAAACTCTATTTCTTCAGAGCAGATGTCCGTCCTGACAGACTATTGATCAACATCTGCTAATTGGCTGCAGAGGACATAACAAGTCATAGCAATGTCCGGAAAAAGCGGTGCTGAAGTCCTAAATGTAATAAGCTGGGGATGTGCAGTAGTGGACAACCCCTTTAATGAACTTGATTACTTAAAGGGGATGTCCACTAATCAGACAACCCCTTCTAAATCCCTATGTTTCTCCCCAGTAAAATAACACTTATATTCACCTTCGGTGTTGGTGTTGTACCAGCTGTCTCGGCACTGGCTCTCCCGGGGCTCATGTCACATAACAATGGCACTGGCATACCGCTAATAACGGCAGACCCCGCAGCTGCTTTGCAACTGTGAGACAGGTGGCGATGTCAGCACAGGCATCGGGCCCCCCGCATCCAGCATCACACTTTCAACTGTATCCACATTCTGGATGCAGATACAATTGAAAGGAATGATGGAGGAGGGAACCGTCTGCTCCCTCCTCCATCATTCTCCTCTGTGCTTCTGATGTCTCAGCTCAGTGGACGTGATAACGTCCCAAAATCGCGTCCACTGTGCCGAGCTGAGCATAGTTTCAAACCACATGCTGCAAAGACCAGAACAGCAGGGGAATGGGGAGAGGTGAGTATTTTTTTTTTAATTAATAAGTAGTTTGTGAGGGCCATCATATTATTTGGAGGGCAAACTGGAAGGCCATGATACTATTTGTAGGGCTACTTGGAGGCCATCATATTATTTGAAGGGTTATTTGGGGGGCATCATCATATTTGGGGTGCTAAAATACTAATTTTAGGGCTGTCTTGGGGACCATCATACTATTTGGAGAACTATGTGGGGGCCATCATTCTACTATTTGGAGGATTATGTGGGGAGCATCATACTATTTGTAGTGCTCTGTGGGGGCCATTATACTACTATTTGAATGGCTATGTGTCAGGCTATCATACTATTTGGAGGGCTATGTGGGGACCGTTCTATTATTTGAAGAGCTGTATGGGGACTATTATACTATTTGGAGGCCTATGTGGGGTCCATTATATTATTTGGAGGGCTGGGTGGGGACTATTATATTGTTTAGAGGCTTATGTGAGGACTATTATTTTATTTGGAGCGTTGTGTTTGGGCCATTATACTATTTGGAGGGCTGTGTGGTGAGGGGCATTATACTGTATAAGTGGCTGATGGGGGTCATTATACTGCTTGGGTGGATAGTGGGGGCCATTACACTGTATGAGGACCATTATACAGTGTGGAGGGCTGTGCGGGGTCCATTATACTGTGTGGAGGGTTATGCGGGGGCCATCATACTGTGTAGAGGTCACTGGGGTTTATCATACTTTGCGGGGGTACTGTAGAGTCATCATACTGTATGTGTGGAGGGTACAGTGGAGAAATTCACTGTGGGGGTATCTTACTGTGTTTGGGGGCACATTTTTGGCCATTAAAGGAGTATCTTAGTACGTGGGAACACTAGGGGGCTTCAATTGGGGCAAAATTACTATGGAAGGGTTGCAAACTTGTGAGGTATGCTCTTCTGTGACAACGCTGAATATTAATGTTTTTTTGTGGGGGCTTAATTATTACTTCTGCTATGGGACCCCATGATTTCCATGTATGCTCAGGGAAGGTGATAAATCATAAATTAGCTGAATGGAGCTCAAAAGAATAAAAACAAGAGTAGTTACTTCTCCAGTCAGATCAAACTCACTGATGATATCCCAGTTAACTCATTCTGCAGCCAGCAATAGAAATCTTGCTTTAATCTGTTCATATAATCTTATATTTGTGATTCTGCTATTACTATGATGTGGCGTTCTCATCGCAGGCGTTGATACCATGTAAAGGCCTCATACAGGGTCGGACTGGGGTGCCTAGGGCCCACCAGGAGAATTGACTCTAGGGGTCCACACTACAGCATCCATAAACGGTTGTATTACTCGTTCATTTTTCGGCCTCTCCCACTAAAACGTGTGCCTTTTAGCAAACTATACAGTGTGTAAAAGAGAACTGTATTGTGTAGTGCACTATATCAAAGTGTTTCTTGTTAACCAACTTATTTATTGTAGTTAACAGAATCTGTAATTTACAATCAGTAGCGGTTTTTCTTACACATGGCCATTCCTTGTCCTAGGTAAACCACCCAGTCCCTCAGCCAACTTAAACAATTTTCAAAGTGAAGAAAAAGTCATAATCACACAGCCTCACTGCGCATGCGCTTTAACGCGCTATGTTCCCAGAGCATGCGCAGTGAATCTGGTAATCACAGAGCCTCACTGCGCAGGCGGCCGGACATCTACAAGTGCGCCTGCGTCCCACAATATCAGCGCTGGTCAGGAACAGGATTCAAATACATGGACGGCGCCAGCAGTGAGTGAATGCTGCGCTCGCCCTTGACTGAATATGACAAGCACGCCCCTATGATTGAAAAGGCAGGTAGGATATAAGTAGGGCCGGCGTCAGCACCCGGCGCACCCGGGCAAGTGCCGGGGCCCTGAGCAGGCAGGGGGGCCCACTGGCGGTCGCGCACCCCGTTGGGCTATGGGCGGAGGAGAGCGGTGTCAGCGCCCGCCCTTCTCCCCCGCTTGCTCAGGGCCCCGGCAGCCGGATACTTACCTCTCCCCGTGCCTCTGCAGATCCGCCGTCTTCCTGCTCTGCACTCTCTGTGACGTCTCAGGTCAGAGGGTGCGGTGAAGTCTTTCTACCGCGCCCTCCCCCTGAGCTGTCACAGGGAGCACAGAGCGGAAAGACGCCGCCAACGCTGGAGTCCCGACCCGAGCAGCTGCAGCAGGTGAGGAGGGAGGTGAGTATTTGATTTTTTTTTTAATGTATGGAGGCATGGGGCATAATATGGGGGGGGGGTGACATCCTGCATGGGGCATAATATAGGGGGGTGACATCCTGCATGGGGCATTATAAAGAGAGGGGGGTGACATCCTGCATGGGGCATTATAAAGAGAGGGGGGGGTGACATCCTGCATGGGGCATTATAAAGAGAGGGGGGGTGACATCCTGCATGGGGCATTATAGAGAGAGGGGGTGACATCCTGCATGGGGCATTATAAAGAGAGGGGGGTGACATCTTGCATGGGGCATTATAAAGAGAGGGGGTGACATCCTGCATGGGGCATTATAAAGAGAGGGGGGCTGACATCCTGCATGGGGCATTATAAAGAGAGGGGGGTGACATCCTGCATAGGACATTGTAAAGAGAGGGGGTGACATCCTGCATGGGGCATTATAAAGAGAGGGGGTGACATCCTGCATGGGGCATTATAAAGAGAGGGGGTGACATCCTGCATGGGGCATTATAAAGAGAGGGGGTGACATCCTGCATGGGGCATTATAAACAGAGGGGAGTGACATCCTGCATGGGGCATTATGAAGAGAGGGGGTGACATCCTGAATGGGGCATTATAAAGAGGGGGGGTGACATCCTGATTGGGGATTATAAAGAGGGGGGGTGACATCCTGTTTGGGGCATTATAGAGAGAGGGGGTGACATCTTGCATGGGGCATTATAAAGAGGAGGGGTGACAGCCTGCATGGGGCAATATAAGGGGGGAACAGCCTGCATGGGGCATTATAAGGGGGGGGGACAGCCTGCTTAGTGCATTATGTGGGGGGAACAGCCTGCATGGAGCATTATACGGTGGGGGGACAGCCTGTATGGGGCATTATGTGGGGGGTAACAGCTTGCATGGAGCATTATAAGGGGGGAGACAGCCTGTATGGGGCATTATGTGGGGGGTAACAGCCTGCATGGAGCATTATATGGAGGCCAGTATCCTGTATGGAGCGTTATAAGGGGACCAGTATCCTGTATGGAGCGTTATATGGGGGCCAGTATCCTGTATGGAGCTTTATAAGAGGACCAGTATCCTGTATGGAGCGTTATATGGGGGCCAGTATTCTGTATGGAGCCTTATATGGGGGGCAGTATTCCGTATGGAGCCTTATATGGGGGCCAGTATTCCGTATGGAGCGTTATATGGGGGCCAGTATTCCGTATGGAGCCTTATATGGGGGCCAGTATTCCGTATGGGGCCTTACATGGGGGCCAGTATTCCGTATGGGGCCTTATATGGGGGCCAGTATTCCGTATGGGGCCTTATATGGGGGCCAGTATTCCTTCATGGGGTCTTATATGGGGGCCAGTATTCCTTTATGGGGCCTTATATGGGGGCAAGTATTCCGTATGGGGCCTTATATGGGGGCCAGTATTTCGTATGGGGGCCAGTATTCCGTATGGGGCCTTATATGGGGGCCAGTATTCCATATGGGGCCTTATATGGGGGCCAGTATTCCGTATGGGGCCTTATATGGGGGCCAGTATTCCTTTATGGAGCCTTATATGGGGGCCAGTATTCCGTATGCGGCCTTATATGGGGGCCAGTATTCTGTATGGAGATATGTGGTGCCCATTATACTGTACGAGGACTATGTGGGGTCATTATTCTGTATGGAGCAATATATAATGGGGCCCATAAAACTGTATGGAGGACTTAGTGGTGCCCATAATACTGTATGGAGGACTATATTGTCCGGTCTGCACTGTGTGCTGCGAGGATTCGCCGGCTTCTGAGCTATTGTAGAATTTACAGTAGATATCACTCATGTAATGTAAGAAGTGAAATCTTTGCATTGTACTATATATATAGATTTCTCTGCGGTATCTGTGCATCATGAATCGTGGTATGTGTTAGAGGGGCCCACTGAGACTCGCCCGGGGCCCAGAAAAACCTGGAGCCGGCCCTAGATATAAGTATATTAAACGTTATAAATTCATTATAGCTGCAGCGATTTTCATGAAAACAGCTTGCTAGTGATGCACATTGCGTCACTACCAACGCTATGGGGGCAGTGTAGAGGGCAGCTAGGACATGACAGGTTCTCTTTAAAGTGTGAATGACTTGATGCTGTGGGTTCAAATGCAATACCCGTCCCCGCATCATCCCTGCAGTAACAAACCTACAACTCCCAGCAGGCCCGGAAGGGTTAAATCTGACGGTGCATGCTGGGAGTGGTACATGTCAGAGGGTAAACCACTCAAATTATTATTATTTTACATCTTATTTTACCAGTGCAGTGTGTATATACAGATACTGAGAATTACACCCAGTATAGAGGACAGAAGTGGTACTCTGCAATATATATGTATATATTATATATACAGACACACACATTATACAGTATATACATATACACTGTGTTCAGGAATATAGAGCGGAGCAGTGTATATACTATATAATGTATAGATATGGCAGTGAATAGAATGTGGATTCCACACCATATACGCAGCACCATACTATCTAACCGTCTGTACACTATATACTGCATATAGTAGCATATATAGACCCTTGTAGCGTCTGTGTGCACACCCTCCATGCACTTAATAGCCCTCTGTGGCCATACACATACTGGCTGGTGAGCGGTTCATGCAGCGTTATGTGCAGACCCTATTTAGTGTATAATGGTTGTATCATACAATATAAGCACATTTTATCATTTACCTTTCGTGTCTCCCTATTTCCTCATAGATTGTAGCTTGCGAGCAGGGCCCTCACTCCTCTTGGTATCTGAGTTATGTTTATTCTGTAATGTCTTTATTGTCTGTACAAGTCCCCTCTGTAATGTAAAGTGCTTTTTCAATAAATTTGTAGTCAAGATGGGGTGCAGAGTGTACTTTAATGAGAAGAATAATGAACTTTTTAGAATTTACCAAATGGCTGCAATGAAATATAGGAGGCCAAATGCATTGTATATGTCATATAGGAGGCAGAGAGTGCGGTCTGTTTGTCATATATGAGGTAGAAAATGCGATCTATACATCATATAGGAGGTATGAAATAGACAGCACTCACCAATGGATGCCAAAAAAAGATCCTTTTATTTCAGATCCAGCATACAGACGTTGCGGCTGGTTCAGGGGTGCGGGAGTGAACTATACTGGACCCGTAGTGGCGCTGCTTGTGCGCGAAACGGCCGTCGTCCTCTTTTCACCCCTGAACCAACCACAACGTCTGTACGCTGAATCTGAAATAAAAGGATCTTTTTTTGGGATCCATTGGTGAGTGCTGTCTTTTTCATACTTCCTTGGACATTTGATTAACACTGCTTATTTAGACATTGCACCTCCTGATGTGGATAGCCAACGGCTAAAAAACCCGTTTGGGAAGATTTGGGAACTGGTGGCGGCATACTTCACTTCTATGTGGTATACATCATATTGACCCCACACATGACATATATCGCACTCTCGGCCTCCTATATGACGTACAGACTGCACATTCGGTCTCCTATAATATATACTTTATATATCAGGCTGAGTGTGTTGTATACGTCATATAGGCCCGCACTCTCAGCCTCCTATATGACATATACACTGTATAATTCATGAGTCCAAGAGTGTGATCTATATTTCATATAGGAGGTAGAGAGTGTGATCTATTATGTCATATAGGCCCCATATATAACGTATACCGCACTCTTGGTCTCCAATGTGACATACAAACTCTTGGCCTCCTATATGGCATAGGGCTCTTTCATACATCCGGATATTTCCGGTACTGGAAAAAACAGTACCGGAGATATCCGTGTCAGTGTGGCATACGTGTGCTCCATCAGGATCACACATACCGTACCACCACTTGGGAATCAGCGGTACAGTTTGTGCTGTTCCCAAGCACCGGGTGCTGAAGGAATCGCTCATCACTGTCCCCTGCCGGCGCTGCAATCAGTGTTAGCAAGGGACAATGAAGAGACAATGTTGAAAGTAGTATTCACCTCCAAATGTCTCCAAAACCTGTAAAAATAATACTAAAATTAAAAAAAACAACAATATATTCACCTGGCTTAAAGTGACCACACACGATGAGGAGCATAGGAGAATGACTTGCTGCAGTGAGCGGTTCCCCGACCTATGCTGAGCTCAGTGAGCATAGGGGCCTGCTTGCTGCAGGGAGTCAAGCTCCTCAGCGTGTGTGGTCGCCTCAAGCCAGGTGAATATTTTTTTTTTAATTTTCTTATATTTACAGGTTTTGGCAACATCGGGAGGTGAACCTACTGCTCTCAACATTGTCCCTTGCTAGCGCTGATCGCTGATTCCTTAAGCACCTGGGAACAGCATGAACTGTACCGCTAATTCCCAGGCGCCGGTATGTGTCACACCAACGACACACGCACGTCATCTGTGTGCTCGTGTGCGGGACGTTTTTCGGCCCGTGCAGTGTATAAAAAAAACTGACATGTCAGCGTGTTTTGCCCACGGACACACGGTCCGTGGAAACAGTATATACTTTATGTAGGAGGCCGAGTGCATTGTACATCATGTAGGTCCGCACTCTAGGCCTCATATAAAACGTATACCGCACTCTCAGCCTCCTATAGTCTATACTTTATATAGGAGGCCGAGTGCGTTGTACATCTTGTAGGTCCGCACTCTAGGCCTCATATAAAACGTATACCGTACTCTCAGCCTCCTATAGTCTATACTTTATATAGGAGGCCGAGTGCGTTGTACATCATGTAGGCCCGCACTCTAGGCCTCATATAAAACGTATACCGCACTCTCAGCCTCCTATAGTCTATACTTTATATAGGAGGCCGAGTGCATTGTACATCATGTAGGCCCGCACTCTAGGCCTCATATAAAATGCATACCGCACTCTCAGCCTCCTATATGGCATATACACTGTCTGTATATGTCATATAGGAGGCCAAGAGTATGATCTACATGTCATATAGGAGGCCTAGAGTGCAATGCATAATGTATAAAATAAATTATATTATTGTTGGCCAGTGCTGGGAACACTCACTCATAAAAACCTTATTGAATATTTGGCACGGTACTTTTGACATGAAATTAAAGCAGTGAGAGCTGTAGGCCTGCAGCCTTGTTTCCAATTCCAGTGTGCAAATTGAAGTGGTCAGTGGGGCGCTAGAAACTGGATAAGGCGCTGGAAAAGGATAAAACAAACCTCTTTATTTAAGTATTAATGCCCACAACGCGTTTCTGCAGCGGTCTGCTGCCTTCATCAGGTGGAGTTATTGTTTCCAATTCCAGGCCAGGTTGGAGAGTTGAACTGTAGAGGACGGTCACTGTCCACATATCCAGCCCCGGAACCGGTATAAAAAAGCCCAGAATCAGAGCAGGAGAGAAGGGGGCGGTGCGCCGGTGCTGGTGCCACCACCCGGTCCGGAACAGGTATTACTACAGGGGAGTAGGCCAGAACAGGTAAGGAGCCGGGATGGGACCACATCAGAAGCCCGGGAGCAGGGAGAGCAGAGCGAGACGTCGGGTTCGTTGGCGCCAGCGTATCATAGGAGGACGGCCCCGGAGCTGAGAGAGAGCACTGCAGAGCGTGGCCAGAAGAGAGCGGCGTCAGCGTCAGTGTCACCTGACACCACACCACAGTCTGCCAGCCAGCGGGAAAGCAGAGCGCAGTGCGTGTCACCACCCAGAAAGAGTCCATCCTCAGGGACTACTCACGTGGTAAGTATGCTGCATGCACGTCACTGCAGGCCCGCTGTCACCAATGAATGTTCAGTGCGCGCGACGCTACATTTCCTTCAGCCGCGCTTTTAAAGGGCCCACATTTTTAAAGGGCCCCCGCCACCAATTTTCTCACTCTCATATTGGGGCCCACCGGGAAATTTCCCGATTTCCCGCCAGGCCAGACCGACCCTGGAATTAACTCCATTCTGGAGGTTTCAGTCATGAGCCGTCTAGATTGGATTTGATCCTATGAGGAAAACGCTCCAGCAACTCTATTCTAGTCAGGTCAGCAATGAACTGTACAGAATAGAGGCTACAGGGAGATCATCTAAAAATCCACTCCGATCTAGATGGCTCAATGGTGAATCAGCTAGAATGGAGTTGCTCAAATGAGGTCCTCAAAAAAGCCACTCCGATCCAGTGTGGTAAATTATGAGGACTCTGTCTCTGCGCTCTGTTACGTTTCTCTCCGTGAGGCTCCGCTCACTCTCCGAAAAACTCAATTCCAGTCTCTTCAGCACGAAACTGTACAGTCATGGCCAAAAGTATTGAGAATGACACCAAAATTATATTTTCACATGATCTGCTGGCCTCTGGTTTTTATTAGTGTTTGTCTGATGTTTATATCACATACAGAAATATAATTGCAATCATATTATGAGTACCAATAGGTTATATTGACAGTTAGAATGAGTTAATGCAGCAAGTCAATATTTGCAGTGTTGCCCCTTCTTCTTCAAGACCTCTGTAATTCTCCCTGGCATGCTCTCAATCAACTTTTGGACCAAATCCTGACTGATAGCAGTCCATTCTTGCATAATCAATGCTTGCATTTTGCCAGAATTTGTTGGTTTTTGTTTGTCCACCCGTCTCTTGATGATTGACCACAAGTTCTCAATGGGATTAAGATCTAGGGAGTTTCCAGGCCATGGACCCAAAATCTCTATGTTTTGTTCCATGAGCCATTTAGTTATCACCTTTGCTTTATGTCAAGGTGCTCCATCATGCTGGAAAAGGCATTGTTGGGCGCCAAACTGCTCTTGGACGGTTGGGAGAAGTTGCTCTTGGAGGACATTCTGGTACCATTCTTTATTCATGGCTGTGTTTTTAGGCAAGACAGTGAGTGAGCCAATTCCCTTGGCTGAGAAGCAACCCCACACATGAATGGTTTCAGGATGCTTTACAGTTGGCATGAGACAAGACTGGTGGTAGCGCTCACCTCTTCTTCTCCGAATAAGCTGTTTTCCAGATGTCCCAAACAGTCGAAAAGGGGATCATCAGAGAAAATGACTTTGCCCCAGTCCTCAGCAGTCCACTCCCTGTACCTTTTGCAGAATATCAGTCGGTCCCTAATGTTTTTTTCTAGAGAGAAGTGGCTTCTTTGCTGCCCTCCTTGAAACCAGCCCTTGCTCAAAGAGTCTCCGCCTCACAGTGCGTGCAGAAGCACTCACACCAGCCTGCTGCCATTCCTGAGCAAGCTCGGCACTGCTGGTAGTCCGATCCCGCAGCTGAAACAGTTTTAAGATACGGTCCTGGCGCTTGCTGGTCTTTCTTGGGCGCCCTGGAGCCTTTTTGACAACAATGGAAGCTCTCTCCTTGAAGTTCTTGATGATGCGATAGATTGTTGACTGAGGTGCAATCTTTGTAGCTGCGATACTCTTCCCTGTTAGGCCATTTTTGTGCAGTGCAATGATGGCTGCACGTGTTTCTTTAGGGATAACCATGGTTAACTGAAGAGAAACAATGATACCAAGAACCAGCCTCCTTTTAAAGTGTCCAGTGATGTCATTCTTACTTAATCATGATTGATTGATCGCCAGCCCTGTCCTCATCAACACCCACACCTGTGTTAATGGATCAATCACTAAAACGATGTTAGCTGCTCCTTTTAAGGCAGGACTGCAATGATGTAGAAATGTGTTTTGGGGGTTAAAGTTCATTTTCTGGGCAAATATTGACTTTGCAAGTACAGTAATTGCTGTTAAGCTGATCACTCTTTGACATTCAGGAGTATATGCAAATTGCCATTACAAAAAATGAAGCAGTAAACTTTGGAAAAATTACTATTTGTCTCAATCTCAATACTTTTGGCCATGACGGTAGAGAATGGGGTTGCTAAAAGATGTCCACAAAAAATCCACTCCGATCTAGATGGCTCAATGGTGAATCAGCTAGAATAGAGTTACTAAAATGAGGTCCTCAAAAAATCCACTCCAATACAATGTTGTAAATTATGAGGACTCTGTTGCTGCGCTCTGTTATGTTTCTCCCTGCGAAGCTCCACTCACTCTTTGAAAAACTTGATTCCAGTCACCTCAGCACCAAACAGTACAGATTGGAGGCTACAAGGAACATCCTCAAAATACCCACTCCAATCTAGACGGCTCACTAGTGAATCAGCTAGAATGGAGTTGCTCAAATAAGGTCCTCAAAAAATCCACTCCAATACAATGTTGTAAATTATGAGGACTCTGTTGCTGCGCTCTGTTACGTTTTTCCCCACGTAAAACTGAATGATCAGCGCTGTGTGTGATTATTTATATTACAAAAAGCGATAATAAAATGCAAGTTCGATTAATTATGAAAAAAATAAAATTTTGCCCTTTGGAAATACGTAATAAATATAACAGTTTGAGCAAGTACTTAAAAAATAAAAACATGAAATCATTAGAATTATAAGGCTGATATATATCTACAATGTGTGTACATTCCAATTCCACTACATTGCAGGCTATGAGGATCCGGGAATCTGCTCCATTCTGGACATTGGAGGTGATTTTTTGAGGAACTTCAGTGTAGAAACTGAACTGTCTAGAATGGAGAAGCTGCAGAGAGATCATCAAAAGATCAACTCCGATCCAGTCACCTCACCAGTGAATCAGCTAGAGTGGAGATGCTGGAATGAGATCCTCAAAATATCCCTCCGATCCAGTCACCTGACCAGTGAATCAGCTTGAGTGGAGCTGCTAAAATGAGGACCACAAAATATCCCCCCGATCCAGTCACTTCAGTAGTGATCCGTCTAGAGTGGAGCTGCTAAAATGAGGACCACAAAATATCCCTCCGATCCAGTCACCTGACCAGTGAATCAGCTAGAGTGGAGATGCTGGAATGAGATCCACAAAATATCCCCCCGATCCAGTCACTTCAGTAGTGATCCGTCTAGAGTGGAGATGCTGGAATGAGATCCTCAAAATATCCCTCCGATCCAGTCACCTCACCAGTGAATCAGCTAGAGTGGAGATGCTGGAATGAGATCCTCAAAATATCCCTCCGATCCAGTCACCTGACCAGTGAATCAGCTAGAGTGGAGCTGCTAAAATGAGGACCACAAAATATCCCCCCGATCCAGTCACTTCACCAGTGAATCAGCTAGAGTGGAGATGCTGGAATGAGGACCACAAAATATCCCCCCGATCCAGTCACTTCACCAGTGAATCAGCTAGAGTGGAGATGCTGGAATGAGGACCACAAAATATCCCCCCGATCCAGTCACTTCACCAGTGAATCAGCTAGAGTGGAGATGCTGGAATGAGGACCACAAAATATCCGCTTCGATCCAGTCACTTCAGTAGTGATCCGTCTAGAGTGGAGCTGATAAAATGAGGACCACAAAAAAGCAACTCCAAACTAGACGGCTCAATGGTGAATCAGCTAGAATGGAGTTGATTGTTTGAGGACCACAAATAATCAACTCCAAACTAGATGCAACCCTACTCTGACTCCAATCACCCAGCTACAGCGTCACCACGCCTCAGCAACAGGCTGTGTCCGCGCATGCGCACACTTCCGGGTCGGACACTCACTTCCGTTTGACCCTTTTCCTTCCCTCCCCTCACTATTTCTGACACACAGTACTTTACAGCACAACGCAGCAATTTACAGATATAAAAAAAATACACTAACACCTATAGCGACCAGACGCGGTGAATGGAGGATTACAATCCTGTTAGTGTGTAATAATATGACTTTCTTCCAGCGGAAGTGACGTGCGTACTCTGCAGCGCCGCGGTGTTAGAGCTCCCCCTTGTGGTTGGCTGGGCTGACGGGCTGTTACTCATTGCTGAATGTCATGGCCGCCTCTACGGGGACAGACTGACCGTCAGTGCGGGAGATCTTCACCTCCATGCAGTACGGCCCGGCTCCTGAGGCCGCCAGTGTCGCGCAGGTGAGGCGTCAGTGCGGGCTGCTCTGTGTTCTGGGGCTCCGGCATCACCTGTAAGAGCCGCAGGCTACAAATTGCAGGTGTGCACAAGACTGATGGGAAAAGTGTCGTGCGATGACGCTTTTTTTTCAGTGCAGTGATTGTGCTCTTCTAATATTGCGACATTTTTAAAAAAAATAATCTAAACTTGCCTGATTGTTTGTCTGCTGTAAGGGCCTGTTCACACAGTGCGTTTTTTTTGGTAAAAAATAAATAAATTTAGTGATAAAAGATTGCATTAAAATTTAGCTTTAAATCTGCATTAAATAAAGGGTAAAATGCAGCAATAATCAGAAAAAAATGTATTTTGGCATAAAAAAACTGCAGCATGTGAACACGGAAAGATTTCTGCAACTTTGCATTTTTTTTTGCAGCAAGGTCGCCTAAAATAAACGAACAACATCGCGGATATTGAACTCCACAACACAAGTTTTGGGAAAACCCGCTAATAAAAAAAAAAAAAAAAAAATGCATCCGGATTTATATGCGTTTGCAATCTTCTGACTTTGTCAATTAAGTTTTATTAAAGGCGTATTCACATGTTGCAATTTTTCCATAGGAAAAAAAAAAAATCGCTGCATTTTATAGGACCAGCAAAGTGAATGAGTTTCCTGAAATCGTATTTTTCTTTCCATTTGCGCCTTTTTTAAAGTCTATTTTATATGTCCATTTTTTTTTATTTATTTACTTTATTTATTTATTAATTGATTTATTTTTTTCCCATTGTCGGCACAGGTTGGAGATCTCAGATGTTTTTGCTTAAATGTATCCATCTCCCACCCCAGAGGGATTTTTTTTTAATGTCCATCTGCATTTTTTCGCTGAAATGTTGCAACCTGTGGCTTTTTGCACTAAAAAATAGCGAAAAAAAAAATTAGAGCATTTTTTATTCTGGGCAAAAGTTCTGAACACGTGCTCAAAAGAAAATAGGTGACCATAAGACAAAAAAATAAATAAGTGACTTAAAAATATACAAATGATGAATCTGGGACTTTAGTTTTTTTTTATTTTTTTTGTGATTTTTTTTAAATTTATTTTTATAAATCATAATGTGACAAAAAAAGTATTTTTAATTTATTTGTTGTTCCGTTCTTTTCCCATATTTGGTCCATGCAGACCCTCGGTCCACGAAAAAAGAGAATAGCCCCATAAAATGTGCGTCAGTTGGGATAATGCACAACAAGGTGACAAACACCAATGTGTGAATGCGGCTTAATGGTGTGAGAGAGTCTCCGGCAAATCGTCACCTTCTGTCTATATACAAAGCCCGTTTCCATTACCTGGATATTACCACCAGGTAATATTACATTGCACTCTGTATCAGACCGTACAACCATCTTGCTGGGTTGCAATACCATACACCGCCAACAGACAAGAGTGGCGCTGTTTCTAGAAAGAAAAGAAAAAAACACTTTTTTTTTAAATTTTGATCAAACATTTAAGCATCAGAAGTTAATTAACTTTTAGAAACTTTTTTTTTTTAATGTTTGTGAAAGTTTTCATTAGTCAATAACAAAATAACTTCAGGATCCAAGGGATTTTTTTTTCAACAGTAGATGAATCCTTCTCTATATATGTAACTCAAGGCTGTTGGGGAACTATAACACCCATCATGCCATGATGTGGCCATTTCTTGGAGTTGTAGACCTCCGATCCAGATGTTGATTGAGGTCAGATTGGAGGTTGTTGAGGACAGATTGCTGACTGTTTCCCTCATCAGATTCACGTGATGGCTTGGTAAGGTTTTGCTCTGTGTAATCCTCCAGTTCCTCTTCGTTGTTGCACATGACTTGTACACGACTTCCTGGAGGCGTCTTCTTTCCTTGAGAAAGATCAGAAAGGAGCCGTCGTGTTCTCCTGGAATCACCAAACCCAGACTCCTCCATCAGACGTAGATAGAGAAGTGTGATCCGTCACTGCACAGAACACGTCTCCTCCACAGTCCAGTGGTGATGGCTTTACACCACTCCATCCGACACTCTGCATTGTGCTTGGTGATATACGGCTGCATGAAGCTTCCGGCAGGGGCGCAGTGTTTGTGCTCATATTAATACCAGAGGAGGTCTGGACTCTTATTACAGGACCGCTCTGGTATCAGTGAGCTCTTTTCCTTCCTTAATTCCAAAAACAAAAAATGGCCAATCAAGATCATTGCATTTTGGAAGTCAAAAAAAGAAGGGGAGGGAACTGAGCCCCTTTATTTTTCCAGGACAGGGGTCTTTTGTGGTGAAGGTGTGGACAACAGCAGCTGATGCACCGAGTCTTAAAGCGAGGCAATGCTCCCTGGGGATAAAAAAGGTATACACCAAAAGGCAAAAATACTGCCACTGGTTGGAGACGGGTGCACTGTGAGTGAATGTAGTATAAAGTACAGCTAAAGCCTCCTCAAAAAAGATTGAAGCACCATTTATAGGCGGCTGCTTCAGTATTGCTGGCATGTTTCTCTTCACAATCTAGTGGTGTCTGCAGTACCCCCTAAGATCCAATTTAAAGCCTTGCCCTGTACTGACGAGAATGCCAAAACAGCTGACGGGTTTCTCTTCATTTTGGAAGAGTTCTAGTTTTGTCTTATAGGTACTTTGTATCGCCACTCTTTTCTTAAAGGGTAATTTGTCAGTAGGTTTTGCTATGTAATCTGAGAGCACTATGAGGGTGGAGAGACCCTGATTCCACCGATGTGTCACTTACTAGGCTGTGTTTTGCCTTTTCATTAAAATCAGTGATTTATCAGCAGGAGATTATCACTACAGGACGAGGTGTCTCGTGCCTCCTGGTCCAACCATGCCTCCATCACTGATTGTCGGCGCTGCTGTTCTCTTTGATTGGCAGCAGCAGTTACATGGCACCACACTGTCAATCAGTGGCCATTGACTGGCTGCAGCCTTTGCTATTTTGTTCGATTTTACGGAATATTGATGCGCTGCAGCTGATCAGCAACGGCTCATTGGCTGCAGTGGTCACTTGACACTACTGGTAGCAGCAGCGCTGACAATGCTGAAGCGGTGCGGCTGCGGGAGGCGAGTGTATAATGATTTTACCTTCTATGGGGCCCTGAATTGATCAAGTTTTTCAAAATTTTGAAATCCGTCCACAAATAGTTAACGCTGTTGCTCCTGTATTGTATAGCAGTGCGTGACGGAGGCGACTTGAGAGCGTTCGCCCCCCAGGTCTGCAGGGATTGGCTGGGAGCCGCGGCCTCCCCTGTGTACATGGCTCCCTATACATCACAATGACCGGGAATGGACAAAGGTTCCTTTCTTGTTAGTCAGTGCAGGCTACATTTTAACAGGATCCTCGTGCCTCCAGGAGCCCAGCGTCATCTTGTAACCCTTTGTCTGAAGTTGATCTGCAGCTTCAAAGCTAAAAAAAAAAAAAAATCTTCAGTTCTTTAAGGCAAATATTTTATGAATATGCTTGTCCCAGTGCAGCCACAATGAAGATTTTTTTTGTTAGATTACCCTTAAAGGGAATCTGTCAGCAGGTTTTACTATGTAATCTGAGGACTGCATCATATAGGAGCAGAGACCCTGATTCCGGTGATGTCACTTACTGAGCTGCTTGGTGCAGTTATGATAGAATCCCTGTTTTCTCTGCTGTAGATCTCGGAATGCTGAGCCGTATATAACCCCGCCCACACCCCTGATTGGCTGCTTCCTGTGTACACTGTCAGCAAACTGCCAATCAGTGGTGGAGTTACAAATTAACTGGACTGCTGTGCAAGTGATAAAACAGATTGAATTGAAACTACAGCAAACAGCCTAATAAGTGACACATCGCTGGAACCAGACTCTCTGCCCCTACATCATGCTGCTCTGATTCCCTTTAAATAGTAATTTAAATACAATTTTTTTTTTCATTTATTTTGTCCAGCATGGTTTTTTTTTTTACAGGAATGAGGACAAATTCCCTGATAAAGTGATTTAAAAAGTTTTATAACTTTTCCTACTGAAAAAATAAACTTTTTCTAACTCTGCATATATGCTGACTTTTACAGTGGTCACAATCTTGCTCCCTGGTCCATGTTTTTTCTCCCCGGTATCATTGATAGGTCCCCATGATCTGTACACACTGTGTCTTCCTCCTTGGCCTTGTCCTCTCATTATATGGGGTCACTCCCCCGCAGTCCGGTGGGTCATCACCCCCAAGAACATCAGAATGAAGGAGTTGAAAATCTGTTTGCACTTCATGGTATTTCATCACTGACCTTCACAGTCTGGTGGATTTTCGGTGATTGCAGAGTGTAAGAGACCTAAAGATAAGACCGAGCCGCGCGTGTCCCCCATATCACTGGAGGCTGTAATCCACAATCTATCTGTCCCACATGATGGCTCCACGTATCTAGGAGCTGTAATACTGTCAAGTACATGGTGCGTCACTTGCTCAGCCTGTTCATTTTAAGAGCATTAAGCCTACTTACAGGCACAATTAGTATATACGGCACCTCCCTATAAACAACAACAACCTACAAATTTAATGGAAGCAAACAGCCAGTAGCATAGAAATAATAATCTTTATTACCAAAAAAAGCTAACATATTTTTAAAAAGGGAAAATAACTAGCAAAATTTAAAAAAAAAAAAAAAAAAGATCATATCAAACTATACCACTGGAGGGAGCTGATGTTCACTAGTAGTTATAGTTTATAGTGAAAATCAAGAGTAAGCTCCATATGTTAGCAGCGTATGCATAGGCCAGTAGTTCTAAGTAATTCCAAATGGTATTAGCGTCTATACATATAAAGCTAGCAAGTCCACAATAGCATCATTCAAAATAAATGGGAGGATACCCATCCCCCTGGAAGAGGCATCGTGTGAAACGCGCGTTGGGGCCATTATTTTCAAACTCAGGTCATACCTGCTGCTCCCTATTTCACTATAAGCACTTTATATTCTTTGTGACTATATTGGATGTGTAATCCTGTGCACTATACCTTGTCTAATGTGATTGATTTATATGCATTTGCACATAGCACTTGCAATTCTTCACTTTGCTTGTGGTGGCGCTGCAGGAAAAGTGAGCACTTGCCATGGGGTTCACTTGTGGATTACTGATTTTTGAGACGACTTTTACAATAGAAGATTTTAAACCAAACAATCCCTCTCTGGTCATTTCTAAGCGTGGTTTCCATCAAAAGGCGGGTAATAAACGCTTTTTCTCATCATGATCAATGGCCAAAAAATGTCAAAGTCCTCTTGATAACGGGTAACTTTGCTAAATACCCTTGGATTTTTAATTCTATAGTTAATGGCTCATTGTCTAAGATACCGGATACCGCTGCAGTCTATCGTTGGTGACTGATCTCCAAGGCAAAGAGAGCAGCGCTTACAAGCTCTTTCCTCCAGTATGGGGAAGAGCACAGCTGGAATCAGTGGCGTGACAACACCACTGGCCGTAAGTGCCTCTCGAGCGGTGAGTGCGCGCCGCCTCTCGAATGGTGAGTGCGCGCCGCCTCTCGAGCGAGGCCTGATTTCTCATTATCAGTCTTTTTTTTTTTTTCCCTGATTTTATGATTTTATTTTTATCTTTTTATACTTATGGTTTTATTTGTTTTTTTCCCTCTCTAGGCCTGGCTTGACAGTCACGAACGAAGCTTTGGTCATTTTATCGGTGGCAAATGGATAAAACCGAATGGAAGGCCGTCGTACGCTACTAAGAATCCAGCAACGGGTGAGTGGTCACTTTCGGAATAATGTAATCAAATCTACACGTAACCTGATCGTCCTGAACTGCAAAGTGTAAATGAGGCTTAAGTATATGATAATGGCAATACCGCCTTTGACCACTAGATGCTGCCATTATACATCTATAATCTTCAGCACATGTAATCTTTCAGTGGACATTGGATTTATCAGGTCCTGGGAAAGCTGGGTGACAACTGATATGGTCACCTCAATGGCTTCTCTTCCAAATAGATTTAACCTAGAAACGGCCCATATTGTCATGGCACCTCCAAATAATTGCAAAAACCTATAAAGGAATGGAAACAAATGCCACCCAGAATCAACATACACAGTATTTTATTAATCAAAACCAAGATGTATAAAACATACTTAAAACAAGGGGAAACCAAGCAGGATTAATCACATCCACTGGCAGTACCAAACTGATCCACATGGAGGAGCCAAAGCACTATTTGTGTATAGTTATAGCAGCACAGATTAATTCATTTTCTATTAACAACTCCTATTAAAGTTTGCATGTATAAGCTGCCCTAAGACGTATTTCACGGAGAACAAGTCCAGTAAGAGTGGGGAAAAATTCCTGCAAAGAAATGGTATGCAACCAATGATTCAATAATGAGCATAAATTACAATAATTACATTTTTAGAACTACAAGTAGAAGGATAGAAAAGTGCTTAACATCGTGTGATAATTACACAGTGGAGTACCCAGACTGCACATATATTGAGGACATAGCAATGTACTTAAGCGGAAAACAATCCTGCTAGACACAAATAAGGTCTGAGCAATATATACTGTAAATTCATAAGAATAGGTCGCGAGACCAATAGCTTTAAGAAAAACGTGCTGAATATAGTGCAGAAAGGTACTGGGCAGGGTAGAAATTAAAACAGATTAATACATAGCTGCATAGTGCAGAGAGTAAGAGATACTACCTGAAGATGTGGTACAGGCCCTGACGCGCGTTTTGCAATTTAGCTTATTCCAGGGGGTTAAATATAGTGGCAGGGGGAGATGTGGTCTTTTTATAGTTGTGCAAGTTCAGTCGTGGCAGCGGTTTGAATGCGGCGGCATTCCCGCCGGCAAACCAGAAGTAGCGTCACGGCCGGTCAGCGTCACACTCACACATAGGTAACACAGGATCCACCATTCACAGTAGAGGATGTCACAGCTCACCTCCTCCTGTACAATGACTGATAACACCTCTATATACAGTAGATAACACAGGATCCACCATTCACAATAGGTGATGTCACAGCTCACCTTCTCCTCCTCCTCCTGTACAATGATTGCCAGTGTGAAAATTTGCAAGACTTTAATATAGATAATAATACGTAAAAAAAACAAACAAACAAAACATAAAAACCTGGCACTTAATTAACAACAGGTCCCATTCCCATGAAGTCGTCTTTTCTCCATTGATTCTTGACCCTGGTAAGTCACGACGTCCATCCCGGGACCGTGTGTCCAGTAATCAGCGACATTGTGAGTGGGGAGGGATTAGGGACGCTGCGGGTTTATTCCAAGGTTAATCTGTGAGCAGCTGTACTGGAGAAGATGTAGGACACTGCATCGAGGAGGGGAAATCCTGGCCTGGCACAGCGCCCCCTATACAACATACTGGGAATTGTGCTCAGTGGGACATGTATTTCCGGTCCACGTACAGAACGTGATCATGTGATATTATTGGTGTATTGCATGGCCAATCTACAACACATGCAGAGTACATTGATGTTCTCCTTCAGCCCCATGTTAAAAGGTTGAGGAGTTACCTTCGTGACTCCAGCCACCTCATCAACCTTACTAAGGACATCCAATGGGAAGAATCATTTGTATTTTTAAGCCTTGATGTTACATCCCTTTACACCAATATTGATTGGGAAATTGGTTTATTATGTGTTGAACATATGATCTCCAAAGACACCGGCCTGTCGTCCTCCCACAAATCATTTATTCTATCTGGGTTATCTTTCATCCTTAATAACAATTATTTCACTTTCCTCCAACACACTTACCATCAGATCAAAGGGACCGCGATGGGGTCAAAGGTCGCAGCTACGTTCGCTAATATTTTCATGGGCATATTTGAACTGGTGTTCATCTATGGGGGTCCATTTTGGGAAGGCATTATATTTTACAAAAGATACATTGACGACTTAATTTTCATTCTTAATAAGGACATCGCAGAACCCTCAGCCCTTGCCAGTTTTCTAAATAACAACTGCTGGGGTATTTCCTTCAATTCCGATACAAATAACACCAGTATTCATTTTCTGGATCTGCCTTATTTATAGAGAACAATAGGATTTGCTCCAAGACTTATTTTAAACAAGTGGATGCGAATAGTTCCATCCACTACAGCAGTGGCCACTACCAGAAATGGCTGCGTAATATTCCTTTTAATCAATTTCAGAGGATCAGAAGGAATTGCACTTCTGAAAATGATTTTTCAGAGCAATCAGGTATGCTGAAACAGAAAGTTCTACAACAGGGCTATCCCAAAAATCTTGTTGGCGAATCATGTGAAAGGGTAAGGGACACCTGTAGCCAGAATTCACTTCTATTAAAATCTAATTCAGATAAAATGTCCTATGAGCGCTGTGTAAAATTCATCACTACATAGAATTTTCAGCATAAATCATTTAGAGATATTCTGCAGAAGAATTGGCATATTCTGTTAAATGATCCGATACTCAAGAAGATTATCCCAGAAAAACCCTCCATTGTGTATAGGAGAGCCCCCACTCTAAGGAACATTTGAGCCCCCCGTAGGATACACACCCTTTCTACTCTAGATTGTAGCAAGATCAATAATAAGAATAAAACCATCACCAGATGTGGCAAAAAGAACGGCATGTGCGGCATGAATATTACTCATGGAGCCGACACTTCTGCATCCACATCAAGCAATGAACGCTTCACAATAAATAGTAATATGTCCTGTGACACTGATTCTGTCATATATCTGATTGAATGCACATGTCCCAAGCAATATGGCGGTAGAACTATGCAACCCTTTCATAAAAGACTAAATTCTCATAGGCATAATGTCGCTACAGGTTTTTTAAAACATGGTTTATCACGACATATGGCAATCCATCACAATAAAGACTTTGGGTGTCTTAAAATCCTGCCCATAGAGCATATTCCATGCACCACTCCCAATAGAATTCAGGGTCTCAATAGGAAAGAGATATACTGGATAGATCAACTAAATACTTGGAAACCTTGGGGTCTCAATGAAATATCAGAGGTTTTTATTTGAAAGCACTGACAAATATAATTGACCTCTACATGGTCAGGAACATGTGTCTTGGCTTGTTCTTGATCCACTGTCCCGATCCAGGGTTTCACTGAGTTCAGTTTCCTTTCTTCTTATGATCATTGCGTTCTGTTCCCAGTAGTCTGCACCATTCCCTAGGACACTTTCAGTGCTCATCATACCACCTAGTGGACATTAATGCGCACGACTATTCTCTAGTACTACACCGATAATACGGACACACTCCTAAAGAAATTATTCATGTTGCCGATACGATCACATATTCTATTATAAGAAGAATTAAAATTATTTTGTTTAGTATGTAGGTATAAGTTAGATATATCGTCTAATATCCGTTTATTACCTCCTATCAGAACAAGATCAATCACAATATACATGAGCACCCGTGGCTTAGAGGGTTGTACCATGATTAAGATCTAAACATGATCCATTTGATTGCAATACACCAGGTTCAATTCCTGCTTCAGGAATTATCTATATATTTTAATTATTTATTATATTTTTTTTGCATTGAACTATATCGGTTTTTAATTAATTTTTAATCATGCTAGCAATATTTTATTCCCGATGCATATATACATTGATGGATACTCAAATTTCTGCCTTTTTATTGATTGTATTTTTCTGCCTTAACGGCCACATTGTTTTGGCGCCAGTTGTTTTCACATTTTTTGTATATATATGTCCACTCCTTGCTATACCGGACACAAGCTATGCACTGATGAAGTGGACAGGACGTCCAGGAAACGCCTCTTATTTTAGCTTCTAAATAAATGGATTCTTAACCAACCACTGGGTATTGCATCACTTCGTGTGACCCGGAGGAGTGGAATCATGGGCACTTTCTTGCATCCACAACTTCTGGTACATTCCCTTTTCGGCATATGATTTTCTATATGTTCTCAGCCTGATATCCCTCCTAACTGATGTCTACTGCTTCCACAGCACGAAGACTTGCTGAGCCTTAGAAAGAAATGATTGCGCTCTTGGACCCAACCCCTGCAGTACTTGTCCATGGGGGCGCCAAATAACATGGAGAAAAAAGTGACAGAAGCTGAGGAGCACACCAGGATTCTTCAAGGAGGAATAGACAGGATCTCTGGAAGAGTAAGCAGCATTATTATCACACACATCCTCTCTTCCTTCACGTAGGTCATGAATTTAGGCTATATGGTACGAGTATAAACCAAAGCGGAACTGACTAAGTAAAAAGTAGAGTTGCTGAGAAGCGGCAATAAGTGTAACAATAAATTCTCTTTAAATGGAATCTGTCAACAGGTTTTTATGTAATCCAAGAGCAGCATGACGTAGGGGCAGAAATTCTGATTCCAGCGATATGTCACTTGTTGGTCTGCATGCTGTCATTTTGATACGATCACTGTTGATTGTATTAGAGCAGGTTGACTAGGAAGCACAAGACCCCTAGTCCTGTAGTGATAATCTCCTTCTGATAAAACACTTATTGTATCGAAACAGCTAAAAACAGACTAGTAAGTGACACATCGCTGGAATCAGGGTCTCAGCACCTACATCATATTGCTGACAGATTCCCTTTTAGAAAGCATGTCCATCCACAATATTTTTCCTTTTAGGAAGATATTGAGTTTGCTTGTGACTGGTGGTAATGCTGTAATAGGCACAACGTTTGGATAATTGTAGTGTTAGATTGTACCTTTACTCCAACCAAATTCTACACCCACATTCACCCATTGTTTATTGCAGATGCTGACTGATCTAGAACACGTTTACCCCCAGTGGTTTGGACCAATCGATGTAACGGCACCACAGGGCGATTCCTACGTGTTCCCCGTCTACCACTTGCTTCACTGTTTCCGCAGAGATTCCCACAAGATTGACAGCTACTTGAAGATCCTGCGATGTCGCCTGATACACGCCAACTGCTAGGGACGGGAGCATTGTACATTATATGCCAGCATTTATCTCTGGTGCCTCAAAGTGGACATTTTAGATTGGTAAACAAATAAAAAAACAACTAATTGAGAGTTTGTGTTCCAACCTGTTTTTTTTAGAAAATGAGAGCAACATTATTAATATTTCTCACATATTGTCATTTCATATACAGTATAGAGGTAGCAGGTAAGGAATAGAGGATCACGGCAACTGCCAGGAGGACAACTCCGTATATAATATTATGGCATATTGCCAGGATATAATATTGTGATTGGAGATGATCCACACTCTGGTTCCACCACTGATCCTGAGAATGAAGGCATGGGGAACCTATCAGCTTTTTTTTTTCTGCACAGCTGTGCTCCCAACCACCCACCCACAGTGCAAAAAAAAAAAACCTAAAAAAACAATAGGTATAACCGTAATCAAATTGATAATTGGGAGCAACGATTAGTGAGAAGGATATAATATTGTGATTGGCGATGTTCCATCCACTGATTCTGAGAATGAAGGAATGGGGAACCTATCAGCTTTTTTTTCCTGCACAGTTGTGCTCCCACCCATTGCACAAAAATACCCTAAAAAAATATGCACGTACTCAAATTGTTAATTGGGAGCAATGATGAGTGTGAAGGGATATAATATCTTGATTGGTGATGGTCCGACCTCTGGTTCTGCCACCGATCCCAAGAATGAACGAATTGAGAACCTATAAGCTTTTTTTTTTCCTGCACAGCTGTGCTCCCAACCACCCACCCATAGTGCAAAAAAACCCAATAGATCTAACTGTACTCAAATTGTTAAATTGGGAGCGTGAAAAAAAACACCAAGGTTACTTACCGGTAGCCGGTTTTTCCTGAACCCATGACAACACACCTTGAGAGAGGGATCCGCCCCACCAAGGACAGGAAACCGTCTGAAATAAAAAGGCGGTACCTTTCCCTCGCTTCAGTTGGATTACAGAGCATTGAGAGGACCTCCAGAAAAGGTTAGACACATAACCAACACCTACTATATATATATATCACCCAAAATGTAAAGTGCTTCACCAGGGCGTGAGAAAGACGGGGGGGGGGGGATGACTACGGGTGCTGTCATGGGTTCAGGAAAAATTGGCTACCGGTAAGTAACCTTGGTGTTTTCCCCTCACCCATGCCAGTACACCTTGAGAGAATTTTGGAAAATATGAGCACCCTAGGGAGGGACCACCGCCTGAAGTACCCTTCTCCCAAAGGTAAGGTCAGAGGAGGATAGATCCAACCGATAGTGCTTATAGAAGGTGGATGGTGCAGACCAAGTAGCAGCTTTACATATCTGGTCAATCGAGACATCTGCTCTCTCTGCCCAGGAGGTTGCAACAGCTCCGGTGGAATGAGCTTTAATACCGTCCGGTGCCGGAACACCTGTAGATGTATAAGCTAGACAAATGGCCTCCCTAAGCCACCTAGCAATAGTTCCCTTTGATACCCCGTGACCTTTCCTACTCCCCTGAAAGGCCAGAAACAAGGACTTGTCCTTCCTCCACTGACTAGTCATGTCTATGTACTGTAGTAATGCCCTTCTAACATCTAGATTTTGGAACCTAACCTCCCCAGGGTTTTTAGGGTTACTGCAGAAAGAGGGAAGTACAATTACAGTGGAATCTGGATACAACTTTTGGAAGGTACGATGGATCTGTACGCAGGACGACCCGGTCATCATGAATTTGGGTGTATGGGGGATCAACAGAAAGGGCCTGCAGGTCACTCACCCTACGGGCCGACGTTAGGGCCACAAAGAGGATGGTTTTGAGGGTGAGGATCTTTGGAGAGATAACCTGCAGGGGTTCAAATGGGTCGCCAGAGAGTGCATTTAAAACCAAATTCAGGTCCCAGGGAGGAAGAGCCCGAACTGGCTTAGCTCTGGAACAGGATTTAATGAATCTAGAGACCCATCTGTTCCCTGCCAGGTTACAATTATAGATCGCCCCTAGGGCGGACACCTGAACTTTAAGTGTTCCCGTAGCCAACCCTAGGTCACGTCCCTTTTGTAAAAACTCTAGGACTTCTCTAACTGGAGGTTTATCCGACAATGGGGAGTCTATAAAATCCAGGAATTTTCAACAGATTCTGGAATAAATTTTAGTTGTTATGGGCTTTCAACTACCCAACAGGGTAGAAACTAGGCCTGGTGAAAACCCCCTATTGCTCAGTAACAACCTCTCAAATTCCAAGCCGCCAGATGGAAACCTTTGGCTTGTGCATGGAATATTGGCCCCTGGATGAGAAGGTCCGGCCTGTCAGGCAGGACCCAGGGATCTGATTATCCTCGCCCCCTCCTCCCGAATTTTCCTCACAACTGCCGGGATCATCACTATCGGTGGAAAGGCGTAGGCCTTCCTGAACTTCCAGGGAATGTGGAGAGCGTCTACAGCATAGGGATTCTCTGTTGGATTTAGTGAACAGAATCTCTCCACCTTCCTGTTCGCCCTGGTGGCGAACAAATATATGTCCGGTGACCCCCATATCTGGATAATCTTTTGGAAGACTATCGGGTTTAGAGGCCACTCTCCTTGTCTTAAAGTGTGGCGACTGAGGAAATCTGCTCTTGAATTTTATACCCCCGGATGAAAAGAGCACTGAGGGATGGGAGATGTTGTTCTGCTAGATGCAGGATCCTGTTTGCCACTACCATAAGGGAGTGAAATCTTGTTCCTCCCTGGTGATTTATATATGCCACTGTCGTCCGATTGTCGGACCTGATCTGGACATGGCGACCCTGTATGTGGGGAAGGAAGCTTATCAAGGATTTCTCCACGGCCAAAAGCTCTTTTAGGTTTGATGACGCTTCTTTTTCGTGACGTAGTAAGAGCCCCTGAACTGAGAACTCTGCCAGATGACACCCCCAGCAGGAGCCACTTGCATCTGTTGTAATTGTGTGGTCGACTGGTTTGGACCATTGTAAGCCTGCGGTCAGATTCTCCCTGTTTGTCCACCAGGAGAGGGAGTTTACTGTCTCCAAAGACGGAGAGTTTTTTTTCCTATATGTCCGTTGAAGGATTTCTGAGCCGACAGGACCTCCCACTGAAGAAGCCTCATATGACTCTGGGCCCATTTGACTGCCGGGAGACAGGAAGTCATGGAGCCTAGTAGGGACATTGCTTCTCTCAAGGACATCACGGGAGACCTTATTGCCCTTGAGACCAGGCTGATTATTTTGCAAACCTTGTCTTCCGGGAGGAAACAGGATTGGCGTTGGGAATCTAGGGTCAAATCCAGAAAGATCTGAGTCCTTGAGGGGGATAGCTTTGATTTTTGAATATTTATTAACCACCCCAGGTGATATAAAGCTGTCTGGACCTCTAAAAGTTGAGAGGAACAGTGGTCCTCCGATTTCCCTATTATCAGAAAGTCGTCCAGATAGGGAACAATCACCACGTTCTTGATTCGGAGAAAAGCTGTCACCTCCGCTATAACCTTTGTAAATACTCTCGGTGCTATCGAGAGTCCAAAAGGTAGGGCAGTGAATTGGAAATGTCTCAATTGACCTTGGATGAACAGGGCTACCCTTAGGTACTTCCGGTAGTCTGGATGGATTGGGACGTGATAGTAGGCATCTTTTAGGTAGATGACTGCCATGAAACAATTGTGGTGTAAGAGTTTCACTGCAGAGTTCACTGATTCCATATTGAAAGTCTGGTTGATTATCAGCTGATTTAGACTTTTGAGGTTGACAATGGTCCTTAAGGACCCATTTGGTTTTTTATCACAAACAGGGGGGAATAAAATCCCCTCCCCATTGTGAAACTGGAACTTCGTGAAGGACCTGCTTGTTGACTAAGTCTAATACCTCTGATTCTAGAGCCATCTGCTCCTCCCTGGACTTCCTCCTGGAGGTGATCATGAAGGTTCGGTGAGGGACCTGACAGAAGCGTATCTTTAGGCCGTTCTTTATGATATCCAACACCCAGGGATTTGAAGTGATGGCTTCCCAAGCTGGGATAAAATGGGAAAGCCTTCCCCCGACCTCTAGCCTCGCGTCATTGGGGAGATTTTTTGGAACTGGAGGATGGTCCTCCAAGCATGTAACCAGAGTCCTTTTTAGATCTGGGCTCCCATCTTTTCCTTTATCCCGGAGGGCGACCCTGGTTAAATCTCTTCTTCCGAAAATAGGACCTTTTTGTTTCACCCGTGAACCCTGGGAAACCTCTCTTTCTGTCGCCAGCCTTCTCCAAAAACTCGTCCAGTTTTTGGCCAAACAAAAGTTTACCATCACAAGGAAGAGAACAAAGCTTATGCTTAGATTGTAGATCTCCCGGGCAACCCTTGAGCCACAGGGCTCGTCTGGCAGCATTAGACAAATTTGCAGACCTGGCAGCGAGTTTAACTGAATCCACTGAGGAGTCGGCCAAAAAAGCAGATGCTGCTTGTAGCAAAGGCAGATTGGAGAGGATTTTATCTCTGGACATCTTTTTATCCTTTAGCTGGTCTCCTAATTGCTGAAGCCACACCATAAGTGACCTAGCGACACAAGTGCCTGCTACCGCTGGCTTCAGGCCCCCTGCTGCTGCTTCACAGGTGTGACGCAGGAAGGAATCTGCCTTCTTATCCAGAGCATCCTTTAGACTGCCCGAATCTTCCAGGGGTAGGGACGATCTTTAGGATAATCGGGCGACAGACCCGCCAACTTTAGGAATTTTGTCCCAGGACTCAGAGACATTATCCTCGAAGGGGTACCTCCTTTTAGAGGATGAGGACAATACTCCTGATTTCTCCGGCTTCCTCCATTCCAGGTCTATAAGGGTCTGAATTTGGGGATTCACTGGAAAGGAGCGTCTTTTTTTCCTCCAGGCCTGCGAACATATCTTCCAGGGACCTGGCTGCCTTCTCCTCCCTCAACCCCATGGTAGATCTGACCGCTCTGACCAACTTGTCAGTATCCTCAATAGGGAAACAGGGCCTACCACTGTCTGATGAAGAGGAGGATGCCGAGGCAAAGATCCTCTGACTGGGAGGATAAATCATAGTCAGAGGAGATATCTTTATGGGATCTCTTTTTCCACTTTAGTAAGCCTTACAGGGAATCCTGCACCTCTGAACGGATTACGGACCTCAAATTAGAAGCGAAATCCGGGGTGCTCTCCGCTATCGTTTGGTTAATACAGCTTGCACAAAGCTGTTTCTGCCAATCTATGGAAAGGGGGGCCTGGCATAAGGAACAAACCCAGTGGGTTCTTTTTGCCACTACTCTTCTTCCTAAGGAATGAAGGACATAATAACTTTCCATTACTATTAAGTGACATTCACGAAGATCACTCACCCCTGAAGTCACAAAAGGGTACCGGATTTTGAGGCTGTGGCGGGACATAAGATGAATCCCTTCTGGATGGCCCTGAAGCGTCCGACACCTTACTCCTCCTGCTGCCGCTGCGGTTGCTGGAGCGGCCGTCCGTGTGCGAGGTGTCCGACTGCTTCTTCCGCTGGCGTTGATGCGGTGGAGGGGTCAGCTGCTGCTGCACCTAGCTGTCCTGGTCTGCCATAGCTGCTACACCTGAGCTTGAGTATAAGCAGCGCTTGTCAGGAGGCCCCCACCTTAAATAGGGCACATCCGGACCTCCTCCGGTCCATGTGTCCTCCCCCCTCCTGACACCCACCGGCCGATCTTTGAAAAAAAACGGCCGGCAAGCGTTTACAGGGCGCCGCCATCTTGGTTCCGGGTGCAGCCCCCGACGTCATCGGGCACGCCTCTCCAAGCGTGCACCGCGCCGTGACGTCAGGCGCGTCATATCCGGAAGACACTGCTCCCAGCGTGCGACCACCCAGGAGCCTGCGGCAGGGAGAGGACAGCGCAGCGGTCTGCGGGGAGCCGGAGCCCTCATAACCGCATGCGCCTGCTCGAACACGGCTCCAGGGAACCGCGGACGGCGCTTCTGGGACCCGGAACCCGGTGCACAGGCAGGTGCCCGCACTTCCACACCGGAACGGGCCCAGGTAAGAAGACACCCTTCTTCAGACAGGTTCCCATCAAGGACAGGAAACCAACTGAAGCAAGGGAGAGGTACCGCCCTTTTATTTCAGACGGTTTCCTGTCCTTGGTGGGGCGGATCCCTCTCTCAAGGTGTGTTGTAATGGGTGAGGGGAAAATAATGCATCCACTTCTTTCTAAATTAGGCTGTCAGACCCCCAAGAATGACATCCTAGTAATATGCCATGACTTATACCTCTTTAAATGTATGCAAAGAATAAACCTAGATATCCAGGTATACGTTCTATTGATTGATTTCTATAAGGGCCTATTTACACATGGAAATGTGTATCTGCTACGTACATGAATGATCGGCTGCAGCCCTTCCACTTGGCCAGTCAATGGATCCGCAAACCACAACAAGTAATTCAAGGAGATGGAAAAGTAAAAAAAAAAATTCTAGTAACATTGCATAGCGTACCGGCGATTGCGCTATTTAACTTGTCATCAGTGATTGACGGCATATAAATGGTTAAACAGCAGTGATTCACGCTCCGCTCTGGCCGCTGCTGTTACAGCAAGATGTCGGCTGTGTAGGATGGGGGCTCTGCTCCTGAGCCCACCCGAAACAGCAATCCAATGGACGGTTTCACACACCACATTATCCAGTGGTGTTTAATTTGCTTTTCTATTTAGGAAACAAAACCGTTTTAATAAAGTTTTCCTTCTCTGGTATCTAGGAGCCATTTCAGCTATTTGTAAAGGGAATCTGTCAGCAGGTTTTTCTTGGCTATTCTGAGAGCAGCATGATGGGGTGAGCGCCACACTAGGAGTAGGACCATTGAGCCCAGAGCTATTGCAAGACGTGCAGACAATATATACCAGGTATGAATGAATCCAATGCAACATTATTGTTACTTGGGAATTAACCTACTTGGATATAATACAACCCTTGATATATGTATATACCAAAAGGTCATTATCTTGGGAATGCCTATATTGGCTTTTATTATTTAGGATTATATCCTTTTACTATGTGACCTAGGATATACTATCAGTATGCATTAGCACAATTGGAGCTACTACTATCCAGCCCTGATGTCTCTGCAATTCAAATATTTACATTATACCTCCTCACTATTATATGGTATTACTATATATATGTGTGTGTGCTCTTTTCTTTTGCCGCCATGTACCCAAATTGTTATAATAAAGTTCTTTTTTAACACATTGACCCCTTGTCGGATGTACTATATATTGGTTGTTGTTGAGAGCAGCATGATGTAGAGACAAAGACCCTGATTCTAGGGACGTCTCACTTACAGGGCTGCTTGTTGTAGTTTTGATAAAAATCACACTTTTATCAGCAGAAGATTATCACTAGAGGACTAGTAAACCTGCTGCCACGTAGTCCAACCACGCCCCCCACCACTGATTGGCAGCTTTCTGTGTACACTGTATATAAACTGCCAATCAGTGGTGTGGGTGGGGTTATTATACAGAGCTCAGCATTCAGAGATCTGCATGAGAAAAAAAAACTGTAATTTTATCAAAATAACACCAAGCAGCCCAGTAAGTGATACATCGTTGGAATCAGGGCCTCGGATTATGCTGCTCTCAAATGGGGTAGCAAAAACCTGCTGACATATTCCATTTAAAGGGGCAGCTGCTACTAAATCCAGACATGGTGCAAAATTTAAATTCTGCTGCAGATTTACTGCTGTAGATTTTTAATTCCTAAAAATCCATGTAGATTCAGAGGATCTCAACCTTTTCAATGCAAATTATTTTCAAGACTTATTCACAGATATTATGAAATATTACAGTATAAATAAAAAAAAAAAAAGAAAAAAGCACAATACCTAAACTCCCTCCTTGGGAAAAATATACGGCAAGTATAAGAAAGACAAAAATTTATTCTGGAGTCATATTGAAGTCTAAATAGAATTGTAAGCATACAATGTAAACAGCAGCGAATGTAAGTAGGATCCACAGGATCTATATAAGAGGAACGTTTTCCAAAGCTGATCTTCTGAGCCCACCGCTATGCTGGCTGGACCGGCATTGTGATCGTCAGCACCTGGAATATACGTCACGTTTTACTGCAGCTCATAGAACCAATGATAAGACGCAGAGCAGTGCGAGGCTTGTGACTCGCTATACACAAAATATACGACATGTTTGATGAATGGCATAAAGGAAAGCCGATGCATTCAGATGTCTCTGGGCAACTATATGTTGTGATAGGATGCTGCCCCTCACCCTGACAGGAACTTATCTATCTGCTCACTCATCATGACAGGTTTACAGCATGTTGACTCATGGACGTGATCAGTCAGTCAATCGATGACATAGATGCAAATTCTTGATTCCGACAGGTAGGTCAGAGATGTCCGTCTCAAACAGTTTACCTTCACCCATCTAGGATGGATGGCTGCTGACATCGTTGGCCATTATGTCCATAAGCAATTATTATCCTGTAATTGCGATGTACAGTACAAATTTATATTGTGGTACCGTGCTAGCCAGAAAATTTGATGTAAATACATTTATGCCCAAAAATGGCAAAAGTATTCTCGGAGTGATACCTTTATTGGCTAACCAGAAAAAAATATATTACTCTGTCGCCTCATTGGGGGACACAGGACCTTGGGTGTTATGCTGCTGTCCACTAGGAGGCGACACTAGGCTTAATCTGAAAAAGATTAACGGTGGCTCCTCCTCGGCAGTAAACACCCCCTGACGGCGTCAGCCATGTTCAGTTTTTTGCTTAGTGTCGCAAGAAGGCACACCTAAAGATTTTTACTCCATTTTTTTCTGATTTTTTCTTTTTCCATGGAGTTACAAATGAAGATAAGTGGGTCTCTGGAGAGACCCCCGGCATGGCTCCTCCTCTGCCCCCTTCTAGGGGTGCACAGTTGAAGTCGAGACGTCTCCTTACCATGTCGCTCCTTCCCCAGCCCCTCGGGTGTTGGTTCGAAGTTGAGACCCCCCCTCCTTCCCCAATTCCTTTTGGTCTTGGGTTGAGGTCGAGGGAGGATTACAGCCTCCTGACTGTGAAGGCAGCACCCTCCCTGTCACGAAAAACACTTGGTCAGACCTTGCAGCCCTCTGGCGCCCCCTTATCCTGCTGGTCAACCACGGTATTGACCGAGGATAAGCACGGGCGCAGCTGCTCTAATTTATGTCGACTATTGTGGCACGTGATGTGACAGGACGTATATATACCACCAGTTCCTTCCAGGAACGTATATATACCTCCGTCCAGCCACCCTCAAACCACAATATCACAAATACCGGTATACTGCCACCACCGATCGCTTAACAGGTTGATCGGGTACCTGTTAGGTAACGTGAATTAGCGGGTGAGGAACGTGTTTGCTCGACATAGGACAAGAAGAACGAAGCTGGTAAATAATAATGAAATACTCCCGAAAGTGGGCAGTGTTTACAAAAGATATACAAGATTTTATAAAAGAGACAATTTACATATATGCATAAAACAGTTATTAAAATACAAGGGGTAAATAATAGCAAAACCTGCGCCACGAGGTGATGGTCTCAGATTGTGTGGGGTGCACGGCTCCCCGGAAACTAGGTGTGATTCCTCCATGCAGCGAAGAGTGCTTGCGTCTGACGTCCCTGGTTAAGAATGAAGTAAAATGTCCGTTCTGGTTTTTAGTAAGGGGCCAAAACACTAGGAGACACCCATGTTGTTTACCTCACACGGTTTTGTGAACCCACCCAGCTGCCTAAGACATAAAAAGCCTTCAGATTTCATATCTTGGTATGGGGGGGTCTCACATCCAAGATGGATACATCATGTTTGCCGTCACCAATATTCATGAAGATGGATATCAAATATCAGAACCCATTTCCTGGGTTTCTGGTGGTTTCCCAGTTATGTAAGATATACCGGCATAATTGGAAAAAGGTGAACATCCCAAAAATGTGGTCCCTGTGTTTGTGACAGTCATGTGCATTATTAAACTCGACATTAAAAGTTTGTACAGTTAGACAATAGGATTTTGGAGGGAATTTCCAGTTTACACCAGTATGCTTGCTCTGGCTGAGGTTTTATGGCGGTAATAAAAATTCCTTGTTTGGGGAAAGCAAGAGTGAATTCTATGTAGGACCATTCTAAATGAGCAGGGGATGGAGATTTAAGACATCTCTCATTTTTAAAACTAGGACAAAAATACATTTTGCCTGACACTCCCCAATCCCCCTCATGGGGGCATTAGGTTTAGACACCGCAGGTAGGATTTGTGCAGACAGCAATATATAGCTCCCAGTAGCTGTCGCTCTGCACCAACGTTCAGGAATCGCAGCTCCGCTGCAGACTCCTTATGGACCGGGGGACAGTACTGGCAGAAGGACACACAGAGACACAGGCTGGCTTCAGCTCTGTCTCTCTGCCGGCACCAGCGCTACAGTGCCTCAGAGGAACCCTTTAAGGGCTCCCTTTTAATATAGTATCCCACCGCCTTTCCTGCCATTAAAAACCGGGGGGGGGGGTCCGATTCAGATCCGGTACCCCCTCGGACTACCGCGCCGGCCTGCAGCCCTTTTGGGCATACATTCTAAATTTACACCGCCTAGCTGAAGCCGCCGCCCACTCTCCGCGCCCCGCCCCCCGGATGACCAATATGACACTACACAGTGTCATACAGGGGGCGGAGACGAACTGAAAGGGCGCGCTTTCTAGCAATACGGCCGCCTTTCCAGCGCTCCGCCCCCTTTCTTCTCCACACTCCGGCGGCCATTAACCAGCAGAGGGAGAACGGAAGGAAGTTAACGCTTCACATACCGGTCGCCAGCTGGTCTCTGGGGAGCACAGGATCTTGGATTTTACCGGCGCTGTACTACAGCACACTAAGGTGGGATAAAATTACAGCTACAGTCTCGACTCGGCTGTGAAGTCTATAACTTTCTCTGCATTGCTGGCCCCCTCTGCAAAGCCACTCTGCATCGCTGGCCCCATCTGCATCATCCCATACCACACGGTCATCCCCTTCCAGTGTGAGACACCGTACTCACAGCTCATCTAGACCGTCCCCTGACAGGGACAGACAACGCAGATCCCCACAGCCATCCCCGACCAGAGAAGGTCTCCGCTCCGGTTCTCCCAGCAGGAGTCGCCTTAGCGAGATACAGGATTCGGAAGACATCTGTGATTCAGACTCAGACAAGGAAACCGAAGGGTCCCTGATCCCTATTCGCCCGGGCAATACAGTGCTAGTTGATGATTTAATCTCATCTATCCATTGGGTGCTGGACATCTCCGATCCACCCCTGGAGACACCAGGACATAAAATTTCCTTTGAAGGAGTCCTGAAACCGCCTAAGGTGTTCTTTGACCACCCAGAGTTTAAGGCGATCCTTAAAAAGCAGTTCTCACAACCTGAGAAAAAGTTTACTAATCGCAAATATCTGGAGGCGCGGTACCCCTTTCCACAGGAGGTCACCAAAAAGTGGACAGATCCACCTGAAGTGGATCCTCCAGTCTCCAGACTAGCAGCACTTTCTCTGCCAGATAGCTCAACCCTCAGGGACACAGCAGACCGGCAGGTGGAACGCATGGCCCGTTCAATTTTCGAGGCCGCAGGGGCCTCCCTGGCTCTCACGTTCGCCTCAGTTTTTTTGGGCTGCCAAGGCAATCCTGGCCTGGGCCCAAAATTTACAAACTGGCCTACAAAATACCTACCCCTGAACTGTCGGACCAAGCGGCCCAAATAGCAGTCGTGGTAGATTACAAGCTCCATGCAGCTCTGGATTCTGCAATGGGTGCAGCCGGGATAGCTTCATCACAATTCGGTGTATCCTCTGGCTGCAGGAATGGAAAGCAGATGCAGCTTCAAAGAAGTCCCTCACTCACCTCCCGTACCTCAGTGGTCGGCTTTTCGGTGAACAGTTGGACACAATGATATCCAACGCCACCGGGGGTAAAAGTATCTCTCTCCCCCAACTGAAGCCCAAACACACTTACAAAAAGCGCAATCAGGCACGTTACCGATCCTTTCGGAACTCTTCCGGCTGATCCGTCTCACGACCAGCAAAGAATAACAGCCGCGCTCCACGCTGGGACAACTCGAGGTCGACGCAAAAGTCGGACAAAACCTGGCAAACAAAGGCAGGCCAGTCAAAATTTAAGGGAGGAAAGTCTTGCACTTCCTCCTCATCATGACTCACGAACTCTGGAAGACACCCCACCTGTAGGCGGCCGTCTTTTGCTCTTTCACCAGCTCTGGCTGCCTATTACAGAAGACAGGTGGATCAGGGAACTAGTGTCTTCAGGATACAAGATAGAGTTCACTTCCAACCCGCCAAACAGATTCTTCCTGTCTGTTCCCCCAAAACCGCCAGCCAAGGCTCGTGCCTTCCACCACGCGGTTTCATTACTTCTCCAAGCAGGTGTCTTAGTAACGGTCCCTACGGCCAAGCGCTTCCAAGGGTTCTGCTCAAATCTATTCGTAGTCCCCAAAAAAGGAGGCAGCGTACGGCCCATATTGGATCTAAAACAGCTCAACAAATAAGTACGGGTACGTCACTTTCGCATGGAGTCCCTTCGGTCCATCATTGCGTCCATGGAGACGGGAGAATTTCTCGCCTTCATAGACTTTCAAGACGCATGCCTCCATATACCAATTGCACCGGCTCAACTTGAAAAAGTCATCACCAACCCCGAGTCAATCTCTGACCTTTTTGGGAATGTTATCCAACACCCTCAAGGGTCTAGTACTCCTCCCCAAGGACAAAGCACTGCCTCTCCGAATAGGGGTCCGCATCCTACTTCGCAAACCCCCTCAGTCTCTCCGGTTTGCCATGAGAGTCCTTGGTAGGATGGTGGCGGCAATAGAAGCGGTCCCATTTGCCCAGCTTCACCTCAGGCCTCTCCAACTAGCCATCCTCAAGTCATGGGACAGGAATCCTTTTTCCCTCGACAGGGAGTTTCAGTTGACGTCATCAACCAAGAGATCCCTGCACTGGTGGCTCAAACCAACCTCGCTAACAAAGGGGAAATCCTTTCTCACGAGTCAATGGAAGGTTCTGACCACCAATGCGAGCCTGATGGGTTGGGATGCGGTACACCTGCACCACAGAGCACAGGGCAAGTGGTCCCCAACAGAAGCGACCATGCCCATCAACATCTTGGATATTCGTGCCATTCTCCTGGCGTTGAGAGCCTTCCATCATTTACTGGCAGCCACTCACATCAGAGTACAGTCAGACAATGCCACGGCTGTGGCATACGTAAATCACCAAGGGGGGACCCGCAGTGCCCAGGCGATGCGAGAAGTGACACACATTCTCCACTGGGCGGTAGCCTTCTTATAGGCATAATTATGTTATTCATGTTACGTTCCTCCTACTGCTTTTGCACAAAACTGAACATGGCTGATGCCGTCAGGGGGTGTATACTGCAGAGGAGGAGCCACCGTTAATCTTTTTCAGATTAAGCCTAGTGTCGCCTCCTAGTGGACAGCAGCATAACACCCAAGGTCCTGTGTCCCCCAGTTAGAGGCTAAGAGAAAGAGATTTGACGATGAGTACACAAAAATCTCCTTACAGAGCACACAGGCTCCTTCTTCAGGCAGGATTACAAATGTTATGAATTCATTTGTAATATTGCCTGAAGAAGGAGTCTCTGTGCTCTGAAAGCTTGCATATATATATTTTTTTTCTGGTTAGCCAGTAAAGGTATCACTCCGAGAATACTTTTGCCATTCTTGGGCATAAAAGTATTCACATAGAATTATCCCCTAATTAAAACAATTTATTTTTGCTAAATAAATGTATACATTTTTTAAAATTTTATTTTATACATTTTCTCAGAGAACCTCTTTAAGAAGGAGATTTCAGAATGGGCTATAAGACATGCCCAACTTTGCTTTATTGTCTCACCTTACTGTCCTTGTTGAACTGAGCTCCACTTTGTTCTTGGATGATATTGTAAGGAATGAAGACGTCTAGATGATACAAATCGGGACGTCCGACTAAGACTATTCTGTCTTCACCCAAGTCCAACACGAGATCTAGCAGAAGACTGTAAAGAGAAGACCAGCGTGGTAACAACGCTTATGTCGCTGAATGCTTCTGTACGGGAAAGAAAGTTGTAACCAACAAGTGCACAAAAATCTAAACTTTTATCTAGATATGTGGCCAACTAGAAGTTACTGTGTAGCTCCAGACGTCTCATACATTAAATCTGACACTTGGAGTAACTGCTCACAGAAAATGCTTCAAATATTTTTTATGATTCACACGGCATTAAAAGGGGTTGTCCACCACTTTAATACTAATGGAATATCCTTAGGATAGATCATCAATATTAAAGTGCCAGACAACCCCTTTAAGTGAGGCATAATGAATGGTACCAGAATTTCAGATAATGTAGCCTTCATTAGGCAGAAGGCCCAGTCGGTTATATGAAGAAATCTGGGGTCCCCAAAAGCAAACCCAGTAATCACCAGATTCCCGTGTGGTGACTACTTAATCTGCTTTTTGGGAAGACCAGAACTGACCCCTATATTTAACCAAGTGGGTCCCCTTAAGCTACATTATCCTGTCTGATGAAGGATACAGCTGAAACATTCTTAATCTTCATTATGCCTCATTTAACGCAATGTGAATCATGGACATGAGAAAAATCAAATTAAAAAATAAATACATTTAAAGCATTTTCTGTGCGATTCCTCCAAATGTCGCATTAATATAGAAAAAATAAAGAGCGGCGTGTTCTACACTATCGCAACAAGCCTCTTTCATCATTTATATCATCATTATAACATCATTTATATGCACCAGCGCCATGGAATCAATGGCACTATATAATTAAATAATCTACTATATAATCGTCTTATCCCGTCTGTCTGTCTGTCTGTCCAGGAAATCCCGCGTCGCTCATTGGTCCGGCAGCGGCCAATCAGCGCCGCGGGATTTCTGAAAAAAGATGGCGGCTGTTAGCGGCTCATCTGCGGGACGGAGCGGAGCGGCGATGCAGCCGGGAGATGAGCGCCGCGAGGCGCTCATCTCCCGGCCGGCAACAGCAGAAAGAACCCTACCGCTGGACCCATCTGCGGGACGGAGATGCAGCAGGGAGATGAGCGGCGCGAGGCGCTTATCTCCCAGCCGGTAGCAGCGGAAGGACCGCCGGCGCCGCTGACCTCCATGCGGAAGGGAGGACCGGGGAGCGGCGCTGGGGGTCGGGATACTTCTGCTGCGAGCGCCCGCTATGTCCCGGGGTCTCGCAACGTAAGTAGCCGCACAGGCAGCGCAGCTCCCCGGTCCTCACCAAGACGATTCGTTGATTGGTCGCGGTCTTCGGACCCGACCAATCACTGATCTTAGCGCAAAACTTAAGCACCGCTGTGCTGATTGGACGCGGGCGCTGACCGCGACCAATCACCGATTTGGGCGCCAAATTTAAATATCGGCCGCGATCAATCAGCACAGCGGTGTTTAAATCTGGAGCCAAGATCGGTGATTGGTCGCGGCCGATATTTAAATTTGGCGCCCAAATCGGTGATTGGTCGCGGGCAGCGTCCACGACCAATCAGCACAATAGTGTTTAACTTTGGCGCCAAGATCAGTGATTGGTCGCGGGCCAAGACAGCGACCAATCACCGATTTGTGCGGCAGATTTAAATAGCGGCCGCGACCAATTGGATGTCAGCGCCGCTCCACGGTCCTCCCTTCACACCCTAGCCGCATGGATGTCAGCGGTGCTGCCTGTGCGGGTACTTCCGCTCGGAGAACCCGGGACATGAGCGGGCGCTCGGAGCAGAAGTATCCTGACCCGCAGCGCCGCTCCCCGGTCTCCCTTCACACCCTAGCCGCTGATGTCCCCACAGTATCCGCATGGTGTTACAAAGGTCCATTTGTGTTAAAAATCGCTGATTGGTCGCGGGCGCTGCCCGCGACCAATCACCAATTTGGGCGCCAATTTTAGATATCGGCCGCGACCAATCACCGATCTTGGTTCCACATTTAAACCCCGCTCTGCTAATTGTTCGCACCTGGTGGACGCGCCAATCAGCAATTTTGGCGCCAAATGTAAACCCCGCTCTGCTGATTGGTAGCGGTCGACGGCCGCGACCAATCAGCAATATTGGCGCCAAATTTAAACACCGCTCTGCTGATTAGTCGCGGTCGCCGGCCGCGACCAATCAGCAGTATTGGCGCCAAATTTAAATCTCGCTCTGCTAATTAGTCGCAACCACCGGCCGTGACCAATCAGCCATATTGGCGCCAAATTTAAACACCGTTTCGCTGATTGGTTGCAGTGGCCAGCCGCGACCAAGCAGAGAAATTGGCGCCAAATTTAAACACCGCTCTGCTGATTGGTCGCGGTTACCGGTCGTGAATAATCAGCATTATTAGTGCCAAATTTAAACACAGCTCTACTGATTGGTCACGGCAGCGACCAATCACCATTATTGGTGCCAAATTTAAATACCGCTCTGCTGATTGGTCACGTTCGCTGGCCGCGACCAATCAGCATTATTGGCGCCAAATTTAAACCCCGCTCTGCTGATTAGTTGTGACCGCCGGCCGTGACCAATCTGCGATTTAGGCGCCAAATTTTAACACCGCTTTGCTGATTGGTCGAGGCCGGCAACCGTGACCAATCAGCGATTTTGGCGCAAAATTTAAACACAGCTCTGCTCATTGCGCCCGGTCGGCCGCATACCTATTCTAGAATACCCGATGCATTAGAATCGGGCCACCATCTAGTATAATATATACATCTTCCCACCAGCTTGTTTTCCCTCTATCTCCTCTCTGGATCTATGAAGCCAGAACTGTCAAAGAAGAGGTGATGGTGGAGATGGAGGGGAAACAAGCAGGGGGGAAGGTTTATATAAATGACTGGTCCCGCTGTGAAGCACCGGGCGTCTGTGCTTGGTTTGAACAGTCGTTCTCTGGTGACAGAGTCATTCTTTCCCATTCCAATAGCTTGCAAACAACCCACCATGGTATGAAAAAAAAATTATATCATCATCATCCAGCAAATGTGTCACAACTGCCAGCAATTGGCTACTGTGGACACATCAAAGCTGTGATGATAAAAGTTGGCAGAGGAGGACTGGTAGCACGAGGTTGGCACAGACTTTTAATAAGGGAAGACTATTGGAAATCACATGAAATGCAAAAAGATCACAATCCTAAACCACATCTGAGGGTCTCACCACTTTAGGTAAAGAGATTTCAGCCACCAGAAAACTTGGGTGTCCTACAGGAGGTTCCGCCACAATCATGTAATCTGGTTTCACGGGTGAACTGATAAAAAAAGGAAGGAAGCAGTATATTAAAGAGTACACCATCAATTTATGATCTGTTGGGGTCAATCTCTAATATAATAAAGTGGCACTGATGCTTGTAATGAGGAACAGCCCCTTTCACAGTCATTCCCTGCACATTGGCATCATGGCCTCCACTGTGCAGCGGAACGACAGCATAGATCCAGAAAAGTGAATGGGCTTAGCTGCAGTTCTCCTGCACAGTGAATATCCGGGTAGCTGCCCCACTCCAGCATATTCTTTAAAAAGGGCAGCGGGGTTACTTCCAGGCTGCAGCCCCCTTGTTCTTGGAGTCCAAGAAGTTGGATATCCTATATCTTTTGTAAGATGGGATTCTAAAAAAAGTAAATGCATGCATTAAACCTCAAAGTAACCCAAACCTTTCAACTTCTGAGATGAGGGACTTGCTTGGAGTTAGTGACGCGCCCCTGGGCCTGCTGTGTCGCGTAGCGTCTCGCACACGGGGGCTTAACCGGAGCCGGATCTGTTGAGGGTTGTAGTCTCGTGGCGGTGACCCGGTCCGTGCCCAGGGAGTCAGACTAAGTGGCGATGTTATAGCAGTAGATGTTAGATGACTACGCCACCCGTTGAGTGCAGCCAGGGAGCTGCTGCTGCAGGGCAGACCGCTGAGGCCGGTGGTAGGATTGTGCAGCGTGGATGGTATAACCCCCAACGGGAGGGGTATGGCCTCAGGGCAGCCGACGTGGATGATGGGGGTAGCAGGAACCACTCGGAGACGGTACTGTGTAGTTCAGGGTCTTTACTGGTGACAAAGATAGACCCTCCCGGAGTACTGGCTAGCGATTGGGGCCTGGTCAGTCCTTGAGCAGATGGGATCTCCCCTGGCCAGGCGGAGTTGTAGGCCTCCCAGACTAACTGTACTCTTCTGGCTACCTTGCTAGAGGCGGGTATAAGTAGCCCACATCCCTGAGTGTACCGTGTGGTGCTCACCCGTATGGCCGGTGACTCAGGGCCTTCTAATGGCTTCCGCTCCACGATGGCGGTGCTGGTCCCACGCGTGTGACCGTGCCTTCGGGCTTCTGGGCCAGAGGACCTGAAATCCTCTGCCGGACGGTTTCTGCTGCTGGGTAGGAGTTAGTCCCCACAGCCTCGGACTCCGGGTCCGGTAAGAAATCTTCTCTGTCAGGGCGAGCTCTGCAGCTGCCAGCCCCTGACTCGTTGTAACACTGCTCCCCACAGAGCTCCTGATGTTTCTTGCTATGCTGCTTCTCTTCTCTACTCTTGTTCTGTCTTCTTTCTCCAGGCTCAGGCCCCAGCCAGGGCCTGCCTGTGGAGCAGAGCCCATAGAGCAGCTCTGCTCCCTGTCTTCTTCTCTCAGAACTCTCTAACCCTGCCTCAGCCCCGGGTTTATATAGGGGAAGTCCTTCCCCTCCCAAGACTGGGCAGGAGGTGTGGCATGCACAGGATCCCTGACCAAAGGACCTCCCACCTGCTCTCAGACATAACATTACATTACTGTGGAAACCAGACCCCTGGGGTGCCACATTAGCTGGGAGGGTCTGTAGGAAAAAAATAAAGAACATAAAGGCAAAATAGTTAAAAAAAAACCAAAAAAACAATGTCCACAATGTTCTTGCACCATAACAAGCCATTCTGTAACTTCCCCCATCTGTTGGGTATAACCCATCACCACGAGGAGTGGTGCTCCCCCATCTGTTGGGTATAACCTATCACCTCAAGGAGTGGCGCTCCCCCATCTGTTGGGTGTAACCCATCAGCACGAGGAGTGGCGCTCCCCCATCTGTTGGGTGTAACCCATCAGCATGAGGAGTGGCGCTCCCCCATCTGTTGGGTGTAACCCATCAGCACGAGGAGTGGCGCTCCCCCATCTGTTGGGTATAACCCATCACCATGAGGAGTGGCGCTCCCCCATCTGTTGGGTATAACCTATCACCACAAGGAGTGGCGCTCCCCCATCTGTTGGGTGTAACCCATCACCACGAGGAGTGGCGCTGCCCCATCTGTTGGGTATAACCTATCACCAGGAGGAGTGGAGCTCTTCATACTTTGTGTCCCTAGGGGAAATGTGGTATTATAAGACATCCAATCAATTGAATGGCCGACCATGTACTGCATAGATGAGCGAGGAACATCAGAGAAGCCGCCGATGCTCAACAGCAGCCTACTCTGTCGTCTTTTACAGACTGTATGCCATAGACTTGTACCTTAGAGTTGGGACATTGTGTCCATTCCCTGAATCATCGGTTTTGATTTGGTTCTGATATTCTGTTCAAAAATGGATCCCAGGAACTTCCGATTTTTCAGCATTTTCCACTCTGAAGGGAAACTATAGATGATTAACAGGGTCGGACTGGAACTGAAACTCAGCCCTGGCATGTGAGAGCACGCAGGCCCGTCCGACGCGCGTTGAATGTGAAATATTTTCGTGAATGATTTGGGTATATGTCACAATAAAAATTGCTGCAAACTGCACTTTATCATCGATAGACAAAAACTGACATAATGTAAAATATAAACTTCCCTCCAGGAAAATGTTAATTTCTTTCAACTGGAGGGACGGACATATTTGTAATATAGAGCTCCAAGTTCCCAAAAATGCTATGTTTGATAGTACCAGGAAAAGCAGGAATAGTGAATCCTTGCAGATTTGAAGCAGTTTCATGTTTATTGTTTCAGTATTTTTGCAGCGTTTCTAAAGAACGGAAAAAAAAAATCTCAAAAAACGCAATATCAAGGGGATTTTCCTGCCGAGCGACACGTTTTTTGTGCAGAAATGTTCTTCCCTTGACAGTGTCCGATCGGACGATTCGACGACGATTGGTAAAAGCGGAGTTAAGAGCCAGAATACCAGGTAAAAGCCATTTTTGAATGCCTCACAGCGTCAGAAACGTCTGCAGTGGGCCAAAGAACATTGTAAATGGACCACTGAACAATGGAGAAATGTTATATGGAGCGATGAGACACGCCTACCCATGTTTGGCAGCGACGGTGTCTGCTACGTTCGACGACGACCTGGAGAGGACTGGTTGTCAGAGGGTACAGTACCCACCATGAAGCATCCTCTGAGTGTTATGGTAGGGGGCTGCGTGTCCAGAGATGCAGGTGGTAGGCTGCAGGTAATTGAAGGAACAGTTAATGCTGAAAAGGACATCAAGGAAGTCCTTCAGCCTAAACTCATTCCTTCGGCACATGATGTATTTAGTGAAGGGACACCGTTTATTTTTCAGCAAGATGGAGCCCCATGCCATACAGCTAAAAAATGTCTCTCTTGGTTCAAGGACAAAAATATCCAGCTATTGAATTGGCCAGGAAACAGCCCAGATCTCAATCCTATTGAGAATCTCTGGGCTCGCCTCAAAAGAGAGGTGTCAAAACAGCGGGCTTCACACAAGCAGGAACTCATTGCAGCCATCATCAAATCATGGCTTCATATCATCACACCATCTGATTTACACAAACTGGTAGATAGCATGCCAAGTAGATGCCAGGCAGTCATCAAGGCCAAGGGCTGTCCAACTGAGTAATAACATTTAGTGTTAGATATGAAAATAGGATAAATAAATGGCTTTTCTCCCACAGTCATCTGAGTGACAATAGTGTCCAATTTGTTGACAAATGAACAAATTTCCTGCTAATATTGTGTTTCTATATGAGATTTTATTTCTACTTAAAAACTTTACTGTGAAATCAAAAACATTCATGAAATTTGTATTTGTATTGGCAAAATGCTAAAAATTCGTAAATCTTGGGGGTGTTGACTCAATTTTGGCCACTAGTGTATAGCGTTCCTCAGTATATTTATATGTTGTTCCCCATCACCTTTTTCATCTCTCCTTACAAGTATGCCTTGTATCTTAGCTAAAACATGGTAGTAAGTAGCATATTACCCTTTTATAATGGGTAGTGTAGAATCGCTGCATATTTCAGGGTTATGCGCTCCTGAGGACTCATTAGTGCTGCCCTCCTCAGGCGAAACCTGGTTGTGACCTCGTATAATATGGGGCTAGCCGGTCTCACCTACCAGTTTGGGTCACAAACCCTTTTTCGTTTGCTTTGATGTTTTACTCATTGTTTATTAAGTTTACACCCCAAATCTCTCCTAATCCTGGAGATCAAACCTATGAAAGCAATTTATGAATGATCATAACACCTCTATGAAGGGTAATTATCATCTCCTTCATAAATAGACATTTATATGTATAAATACATATGTGGTCAATGCATAGTACTGGCACATGACTTATCACTTTCCAGGACCTTACAAAGCACCAGGAACATTCATAACAAGCGGAGGTGAGGCGAATCTGGCAACTTAATAGGAAAGGATTCTTTACAGATAGAGCAGTCAGACTGTGGAATGCCAACCACAAGATATAGTAATGGCAGATAGTATAACAGCATTTATAGAAGGGCTGGATACTTTTTTAACAAAACATGACATTGTGGGTTATAAATAATCTAGTAATAGAAAATGTATAACTTTGGAGGTAGACCTAGGACATTAAAGTTCAAACTTTTTCAACCTATGCAACTATGCAAGTATGTAGAATGCACATTAGGAAAATGCTTGAAATGCAATTCCCTATAATATTATTTTACAAGTAATTTCCTCTTAATTTTTGGCTTTGTACAGTGCTAGTTATAAGCCCAATCTATGGATCTAAAAAGTGCAAAACACTCCTGAAACACTTGTACGCATGTTCTATAATCTGTATTTCTTATGGTGCCTAAGGGAAGCCGTAATGATAAGACTTCTGCTTGGTAACAAGTGCAGTTAGTTGCCTCCATAATGAAAGTGAATTACCAATGATGAAAGGGTTAATACTTGGATCCTGCATCAGTAATAGCCTTTGTAGTAACCATGACAACTATTGTGAGGGCATAAACAAGTGTCATAAAGAAGATTCCATAAAAGAATGCCGCGCTGCCACGATCAGCGCCATTACTGATGATGCGCCTGAGGACCTTGAGCTTGACCACCCCACGTAATGTGCCAACGTTGGTGTAATTTGGAGGTTCTAGCAGGGAAAGGGGTTGTCTTCTTAGACACCCCGGGGGCATGGGAAGGTAACAGAGGGGGGGTCCCCAAAACAGGATCCCCTTCTGTTACTATGTACAAAGAGCTGCTCTTCTTTGGGAGTTCATGGATGGATCCTTGACTTTAATGGGTGATAAATTGGGAGGGGAAGGGGATACTCATCCTATTAGGGGTTATCCATAATGAGCAACCCCTTTAACCAAGTACCCAACTTCTTGAGAGACGGAGCTGGATCTGTAAGGGAGAAGTGGTAGATCCACCTGGGAAATCAGATCAACTAAATTCGTTCCAGCAATAAATGTGGTGACAGATATCGCAGCCAGATCTCTCCCACATCCAGTTTATCACAATTATAGTCTATATTTGTTATGTCGTTCTCTGTAAATATGTACAAATTCTAAAACTCCGTCATATATCGGCACTAACTCTCTAAGCGCAAGGGAAGCGCAGCCCTCCAGCCATGGTTCTCTAGAGGTTTCCTCCACAGGGGGTTTTCCTCTCCTGAGCGCTGGAGGGTGACTCTTCGTGAGTCGAGGGTTGTGCCATTTTCGGTGTCATGTAAATTTAAATAAAGTTGAGAACGTTTGACACCTAATTGCAATGCTTTGTGTATTTATTTTGTATGTGTCTGATTCATTTTGTTTGGGATTTGGGGTCCATCAAACATCACTGAGTCATACGTCTGGACATCTGCCGCCAGCAGTTTTGCCCCAGGGGTTGCCCCTGCTCTGGGGAGTTTGATGGAGCAGAGAAGACAAGAATTACAGCACTCATCCTCAGAATAAGGACTTCTATTACAGTATTACAAGCAGCTTCCTTGCCTCATTCACACAGTGAGTATTTTTGGCACTAATTTACATCAGTATTTGTAAGCTGAAAACCAGAGGGGAACAAACACAGTGAAAAATAGTAACTGAAACACTTTCACCTCTTCTGTTTTGGATCCATTCCTGGCGTCTGCTAACAAATGCTGATGCAAAATATCACAATGGAAGTGCCCTAAATTCTTACTGACTGATTCGACTGTTTGAGTTGCAGTCAAGAAACAGAGGTTGCAAGCGTTAAAAGAGTTTTCTGGTATCAAAAACCCCTGTCCCCCTTGCCATTTTTCTCTATCCTGAACCTGTGCTGCCTGCCCCGATCTCAGACTGTCTGACCTAGTCTTTATCTTAGCTCTCCTGTATTTGGTACCCTGGTACCTCCGGAATGCTGCTGCAGTCCCGGGGACTGCCCTGAAGTGGTACCTGGTGTCTACCGGCAGCCCAGTCTATCCTCACCACCAGAGGTTCTAGTGGAGACCCAGTAGACACCTAGTCACAACCCTCCTGTGGGGCAGTGGGTCTATATCCACCAGCGTTACACCCACATAGCAAATGTGGTACCAATATTCAAGAAGGGGATAACATGTGAGCCTGGAATTTATAGGCCGGTAAGTTTAACTTGTACTGTGGGCAACATCTTTGTGGGTTTTCTAAGAGATACTAACCTGGAGCACCTCAATAAGAATAACCTATACATATGATTATGAGGGATCTGTCCTGCAAACTAATCTGAAAAGATTCTATGGGAGGTAAGTTCTAGGTTGGACCAGGGAAACTTAGTTGGTGTTGTCTATCTGGACTTTTCAAAGGCATTTGATACGGTGCCATACAACAGGTTGGTACATAAACATTTTCAATATATTATATGGTAAACTTGCTCCATGAAGGAACAAGTCCTTGTGTGGTCAATGGAAAAATCAAGGAAAATATCAGTGATGTGGTCGTTACCTCTTGACAGCTCCATTTCGTACTTGTTCTCTTGTCCATCCATGGCCACGGTGATAAAAAATTCCCTGAAAAGCTCATTATTCTAATAAAAAAAAATACAAAGTAAGGAGCTGACACAAAGGAGAGCAGACAGCTCGTATGTCAGAATAAGCAATTGCAGTTACCTTAATTTTCTCAAAGAAGGTGCCATTAATCACTATGTCGTATGCCGTGCAGCCGCCTCCACCTGTAGGACAAAGTGCACCAGGACTTAGATACTTTGCGGTGCCGACTCACCCACTGACCTTAGTAGGGCTGCTATGAATAAGTGGTATAAGTTCTTAAAGGGGACTCCAAGTAGTGGACAATCCCTTTAAGTCCCAAATCTAAACCAAAAAAGTTCAAAAGTCAACAACAAGATGTCAAACTGAAGTGGACCTACCAGAACCTGTGGAGATGGCACCTTTGACCATTGAGGATTAGTAAGTTGTAATACTTGCTATTTTAACCCCTTTAAGGATATCTGTGGTCTACCTCTTTAAAAAGAGACGCGCTGTATTAAATAAAAAAAAACAAAAAAACGTACTATTATCAACTTCAACGTGGGGCTCTCCAAGGCTCATGGGGACTCGATAGCCGGAGGGATCATCAGATTCCAGGATGCTGACTAACTCCTGCTCCATCAGGTCCGGGGGCGCTGGGATCTGGTTCGACTTGCAGATGTTAATAAAGATTTCGGTATTTTTGGATGTGCGAGTTTTAATGCAGAAACCTAACACAAAAATAAAAACAAAAAGTGAACAAAAACACAATAAAATCGGCAAAAGCCAAGCAGCATTTACATGTAATCAACTGCAAAAGAAAAAACAATGTGACCCCCACATTGGTTGCATCATGTGACCGTTGTAGTCAATAAGACCCCACTGCCCCACTGTGGTATCTGTCACATAATATGCACAAAGTAATCTGGATAATAATCAGAGGACGCCCAACTCACCCGGCTGGGGTCTGATCTGTCTGCTTTCTGGTAAGTTCGGTATTCTGCTCTGTATCTCCTGTTTGGCCTGAAATGAGGCAACAAGTGAGAATCAGTGAGTAACATGAACAGGATGGTTCTGCAAACTGATTTTTCCTGCCCCAAAATAGTACAACTATGAGGGGTCTAAAGCCAACAATACACATTAGGTAAATGTTGGAGACTGTAGCGCCCCCGGCGGCTGACGGAGGAGACATTCACCCGGTGATTGCTGGCCTCTCCAATTCATCTTTCGTACCTTCATCAGCATCTGTTCATACAGCGCTTCCTCCATGCTTGTGTTCATTTCTGCAGACAGCAGCGACTTGTCAGACGCCATTTTTTCGGTCAAAGGCAGAAGCTCAGGGATCTTGTTTTATAAGAGAAAATCTGAAAAATTAAAATATGTATTAATCTTCTCCACAGACAACGACAAGGGGAGAGTGCGGGAGCCTGACAGCCCACGACACGAGGGGGTGCGGGAGCCTGACAGCCCATGGCACGAGGGGGTGCGGGAGCCTGACAGCCCACGACACGACGGGGTGCGGAAGCCTGACAGCCCACGACACGAGGGGGTGCGGGACCCTGACAGCCCATTGCACGAGGGGGTGCGGGAGCCCGACAGCCCACGACACGAGGGGGTGTGGGACCCTAACAGCCGACGACACGAAGGGGTGCGGGAGCCCGACAGCCCATGACACGAGGGGGTGCGGGAGCCTGACAGCCCACGACACGACGGGGTGCGGAAGCCTGACAGCCGACGACACGAGGGGGTGCGGGACCCTGACAGCCCATTGCACGAGGGGGTGCGGGAGCCCGACAGCCCACGACACGAGGGGGTGTGGGACCCTAACAGCCGACGACACGAGGGGGTGCGGGAGCCCGACAGCCCATGACACGAGGGGGTGCGGGAGCCTGACAGCCCATGACACGAGGGGGTGCGGGAGCCTGACAGCCCACGACACGAGGGGGTGCGGGACCCTGACAGCCGACGACACGAGGGGGTGCGGGAGCCTGACAGCCGACGACACGAGGGGGTGCGGGAGCCTGACAGCCGACGACACGAGGGGGTGCGGGAGCCTGACAGCTGACGACACGAGGGGGTGCGGGAGCCTGACAGCCGGCAACACGAGGGGGTGAGAGACCCTGACAATATTGGGAGTGGGATTCTGCACACCTACATCTAGCTACTTATTGTCCTGAATGTAGTAATCACCTTGGTACAGTCCCATCTTCTTACCTGTAGTACAGACGCCAAACACCACTACTCTGACTGCAATCACCCAGCTACAGCGTCACCACGCCTCAGCAACAGGGGAGCGTCTAGATTGGAGTAGATTTCTTGAGGGGGAGGAGTGATTTCATGGAATCATGACGTCACCGGAGGGGGCGGGGCCTTCTCAGTCCAGTGGATATTAGCCATGCAGCCGCAGCAGTGTGTACGTTGTGCTGGACGGGAGGACTGGTGATGAGGAGCTCCTGTAGTTGCTCCTGTAGTTACTCCTGAGTTGTACTGTGGAGAGGACTCCAGGACTCGGCTGAGGTTCCTGTACTGAGCTGTGTGCGGAGAGAGCTCCTGGGAAGGGAGGTTTGTTTTTCCATCTGGGACTTTTTGTCTGCCCCCTTCCCAGGAAAGAAGGCTCAGAGTGGGACTGGCCTCCGGTCTAAGCCGGCGGGGGGTGGGAGGAACACCAACCAGGCTATGGCTGCAACATCAGGCCGAGGCAGCAGGGGTTCCAGCATGAAGACCCGGAGGACCCCCGAGGCTACGACCGCGGCAGCTCCTCCCTCTGGAGGTAGGTCGAGTGCCAGCAGAGGTGCTGCAGCGGTGCCCCCTGATTGGGGTACCAAGGTGGCGAGGGAGGCAACCGTCACCTATGCCTCCCGTGTCCATGCGCACCTCTGTGAGTATGAGGACACCGCAAAAAAGCTAAGTTCCCTCTGGGGGGAGTTGAGGGTAGCTCAGGAGAGGTCCGAGAGGGCCTCTGGCACCAAGAAGCCTGAGCTATCCGCCGCGGTCCGGAAAATCAAGCAAGCCATCCAAGAGCTGCAGGACCGCAGGAGCACCATATTGGCAGGCAGTGGACCCTTCATGGAGAAGCTGCGGAATGATGACCAGTTCAGAGCCATGACCGGTGTGGCTCTGGAGGGGTCGCAGGGCCCCGGCCAGGCGGTGGAGGAGGAGGAAGAGGTATGCATGGAGGAGGTCGCACCCTACCCACCGCCTGGTGGCCTGGTAAGTGATCTCCAGGCATCACATAGCGGGATAGCCCCTGAGCAGATGGCTCTCCCGTCTGATTCTAGCCCTTCAGAGGGCAGCGGGAGCGAGGGGGAGGATGAGGAGGATGGGAGTAGCAGCAGTGAGGGGGGCTGCCTTATCATGCAGCAGATCCAGCAGATCGAGTCCCCGGTACGTTTTGGTCAGCTTACGTTCGGGGATGAGATCTGCGAGGATGAGGCACCCGGGAGGGGGACGAAGAGAAAAGCAAAAAAAAAAAGAAAACATCTATTGCACATAAATTTGTGTATGTCCCCCTCTCTGGGGCCCCCTTGTCCCGTTGTGCGGCACCCGCCACCCACCCCGGCTTGGACTCTGTTGTGGGTCCACAGCGAGGGAGCGGGGAGAACATAGGCCATGGCACGCAGAGCGCTGCCTCTGTTTGTGGTAATGGAGGCAGTGGGTCCGAGGTGTTTGATAAGGAGCATGGCGCGGAGGGCGGCCCGACGGTGGGTGTCATTGGTGGTGGTGCTCGTGCTGGAGCCCCTGTAAAAAGGGAGTCTGGCCTGGCACCTGGTGCTCCTGCTGGCGTGCAGGAGGCGGCGTGTACATCTGCCGCTGCCTCCTGCGCTGTCGGCGGCGCACCGACAGCCGGGGCCGCGTCTCCGGCGGCGTGTGCTGGGGTGTCTGGGTCCCTCACACACGGATCCACTAAAAAATCTGGATCACTTTTAGGGACCCAGAAACCTGGTAAGGTAAAGGGCGCGGGGCCTGCGGCTCCGGCAGAGCCGGCTCATAAGCGTAAGGTGGGGCTTGCTCCCCTGGCAAAATCCGTGGTGAGGTCAGGGCCCCCTGCGCAGGGGCCCGGTAATGGGTCAGCGCGGGGGGCTCCACCGCCGCTGGGTGCCGAGGGGGAGTGGCCTAGCCTGGGGCCGGCCGCCGGAGCTGGGGTGGCCAGGCTTTTTGTGGCAAAGGGTGTGACGGTAGGGGGTGCTATGCCCCTGAGAGCTGGTGCCGCTGGTCCAGGGGCCCCTGTGAGTAGACCCGGTTCTCGGTCGACTTCGGGGGTCCCGGCGCGGCCGGCTTTGGGGGGCGTAGCCTCCCAGCCGTCCACGGCGCCAGTGGGAGTGGCCTCTGGGGTTCCCACCGTGCTGCCTGGTGCGGGGGGCGTGGCCTCCCTGTCACCAAAGGCACCGGTGGCAGTGGCCTCTGGGGCCCCCACCGTGCTGCCTGGTGTGGGGGGCGTGGCTTCCCTGTCATCCACGGCACCGGTGGGAGTGGCCTCTGGGGCCCCCACTGTGCTGCCTGGTGCGGGGGGCGTGGCCTCCCTGTCACCCACGGCACCGGTGGGAGTGGCCTCCGGGGCCCCCACCGTGCTGCCTGGTGCAGGGGCGTGGCCTCGCAGACAAAACCCGCCCACTTGGGCGTGGCTCCGCCCGGAAAGGGGCGGGGCTTAGCGTTGGCAGCTGCTGGGAGCAGTGGTGCCACAGCTGTAACAGACAGCAGAGGTGGTGCCTGCCTGTCGGTGTCCCCTGTGCTCATGGGCTTATCTGGGGCAAGGGCACCGGCAAAAGTCTCAGCACCTGGCTCCCAAATCCCCCCGGCAGGGAAGGTGCTGCCAGCAGGTGGCAGCAGTGGAAAAACTGCTGGCAAAAAATGCTTGCAAAAAATGAAAAACTGTGACCCCAGTGTGCATGTGAGTGAGAGTGGCCCAAGTGGGGTGACTGTTGACATGGATGGGGATGGCGTGGGTATGAATGTGGCTGTGGTTGAGGATACGAATGTTGGCGTGTCTGTGGCCGGGGGTAAGAATGGTATGTCTGTTGGTAGTGGGGGGAGTGGGGACAGGGCTGGTCCATCTGCCCCCCCGGCTGCTGGTCCTCGGAGTTTTGCGGGGGTAGTAGCCGGGGCCTCGGGGTCTTCTCGGGGGGCTTCCTCACCTCTGGACCTCAGGGATGGTGACTTGTGACGCCGTTTCCTGGAGGCCCTCAAGAAGGGAGAACGGACGATCCAGGTAGAGGGAAGACAGGTGGACCTGGCCTTTTGGCTGGATAGACACGGCCTGGCCGCCTTCCAAGATAAAAGGGAGGGGGAGACAGTGTGGTCCCTCCCGACAGCCGGGCAGGGGGTGGCCAGGAGGAATGTAGTCCGTCTTCGGTGGAGGGGCAGTGAAGCGTGCCCGCCAAGAGCGAGGGTCGTGGAGCTCCTCCTGAAGATGGACTTCAGGGCGACTGACATCTTTGCCCTGATCCATCCTTTTGGTACCCCTGTCTTCGACATCAGTTTTGTTCGACCGGAGGGCCTAGAGCTTTTCTGGTCGAATTTTGAACTCGTGAAGGGGGAGCCCGGCTGGCGAGACTTTGCCGTGCAGGCGGTGTCCCGCCAAAATGGCGTAAAGAGGGTGACCGTTCTAACCAATAACGAGTCACTCTCTGGGGTCGATATCTTGACGTAGCTTTCTCGCTATGGGGAGGTCACGGACGTCCCAAAAAAGAACAGGGACGAGTTTGGCATTTGGTCAGGGGGCTGGACCTTCATGATGAGGTTGAAGGTCTCAGGCGGTACTGTCACCCACATCCCTTCCTCAGCATTTCTGGGGAGAGACAGGATCCTGATCTTCTACCAGGGGCAACCGAAGGTCTGCCACAGGTGCGGTGATCCCCGTCACTTCAGCGCGGGCTGCAAGGTGCAGAAATGTGCCTTGTGTGGTGGGGTAGGTCATCTTGCCGCAGCCTGTGGTGACATTAGGTGTCATCTGTGTGGTGACCTAGGTCACCCGTATAGCCGCTGCCCCCGCTCCGTTTCTAACACCATCTCTGGTCAGGCGGGGGAGAGCCGTGGGGGGGTCCCCAGCGGTGCATCCTCTGCTGGAGCTGGAGGTGGGGGCGGGAGAGGAGCTGAGGGGCCAGTGAGGGAAGGCGAGGCCAGTTCATCTGCCCACCAGTGGCAACAGGTGAGGCACCGTAGGGGTAGGGGGCAGGATAAGCCTCAGGCGACTGGGGTGATGTCTGTCCCCAGCCCAGAAGCGGCAGCCGGAGCCCCTGAGGCCCTGGGGGAGGAGGCGGTGAACGAGGAGATCAGGAGGATGGAGAGGGAGGAGGTGGCTGCTTCTGAAGATTCCTCCCAGTATGAAAGTCTGGACGAGGAGGTGGTGGAGCAGCCTAAAAAATCAGGTGACGGTAAGACCATTAAGAGTCGGAGGAGGAGGAACAAAAAAGGGGCAAAAACATCTAAAGCCCCCCCCCGGCCGCTAAGGTGCCTACGGAAGGGCTCACCGGCTCCCCTCTGATCCCCCTCTCCAACCGGTTCCATGCCCTCAATGACTCTGCTGTGTCGGAGGTCAGGGGCGGGGGACCGGCGGTAACATCTGAGGTGCCTTCAGGGAGCGGCGGGGTCCATCCTCCGGGGGCTCACTTTCCTCTGGGGGGGGGGGACTGCCCTGGGGTCCAGGGGTGAGGAACCCAGTACTGGGAAGGAGGTGGCGGGTACCATGGACACCTCGGTGTCACTGAAGAGGAGGGGAGAGTCTGGCTCCTCCTCTGAAGGTGAGCGGAAAAAATCGGGGGGTACGGTCAAAAAGAAGGCCGTCTAACTCAATCACCCATGATGGCGGAACCTACCCCGTTGACTCTGGCGTCGATTAATGTCGCCAGTATAAAGTCAGATACGGCCAGATTTATGGCCTTTGATTTTTTCAACCGAGTTGAGGCTGACATTTTATTTTTGCAGGAGACCAGACTAACGGACATGGGGGCCATTTACAAAGCAAGGAGGGAGTGGAGGTGCGGGCCCTCATACTGGTCTCTTGCGGCCGAGCCGTATAGCGGGGTAGCGGTCCTTTTTAAGGCCGCTTCGGTGGAATGCAGACGGGTGATCGAGGTAGAAATGGGGAGGTGCTTGGTCCTTGACGTCTTCATGGGGGGACAGGAGCTCCGGCTCATTAACATCTATGGTCCACAGTCAAGGTGGGACCGTAAATGTCTCTTCCTGAAGATCAAGCCCTATCTTTTTACCAGCCGGCAGGTGGTCTTCGGTGGGGACTTTAATACTATAACTAGATCCCGTGATAGGGGAGGCCCCGGAGACCGAAGGCTGGATTTTGATAGTAATACTCTTAATAGTATAGCAAGCGAAGCTCGCCTGCTGGATGTCCACATCCGGCACACCCCAGGTCACGGAGGTTTCACCTTTCATAGGGGTAGTTGTAGGTCTAGGATAGATAGGTTTTTTTTAAAGGAGGAAGCCGTCTCTTCTGCAGTGTCCGCTGTTGTGGAATTCTCCGATCACTGTTTTATTTTCTTTTCCTTGAATGTTACAGAGACTCCCCGGATAGGGAGAGGCCTATGGAAGCTGAATTCGTCCCTGTTGGAAGAAGCGGATGTAAGACAATCCTTTGAGGAATTTCTTCAGAGCCAGGTACCTCTCTTGGGTCTCTGTAGCAGTAAGTCTGAGTGGTGGGAGATCTTCAAAAGAAGGGTTGCGGGGTTCTTCCGTCAGCTCTCGAGCCTCAGAGGCCTGAACAGGTACCGCCTGTATCGGGAGCTGGGGAGGAAACTCGAGCAGCTCGTCTCGACTGGAGGGGACCGTGAGGAAATCTCCAGGGTGAAGGCCTTGCTGAAGGGGTGCCAGTATGATAGGCACACATCCTTAGTTTTTGAGAGGGATTTCGGGAAGTACCGCTCGCCCGACCCCTACAGGAACTGCAGGATGTCAGTGAGTTGCAAGATGGTAACAGGACTGATCGACAGTACGGGTTCCCTGAACAGATCCAAATCAGGGATCCTGGAGGGGGTCAGATCCTTCTACTCGCACCTCTTGGGAAGGAGGGATCCAGATCGGGATGAGATGTCGGCTTTCCTGGCTGAAACCATCCCTGAGCCAGGGGATGACCCCCTCTCTTCATGTTTTGGCAGAAGCAATCAGGGAAGAGGAAGTGAGACGGGCCATTGATGGGCTCCGGCCCAAAAAATCGCCCGGTCCGGATGGCTTAACATCCGAGTTTTACAGGACTTTTAGGGACTCCTCGGACTTTCTGCCCGGTTCAATGAGGAAGTCCGCCCTGATTATTCTGTCAACGGGTAAAGACTCGTCCCGTATTGAGAATTGGCGTCCCATAGCACTTCTCAATACGGACCGAAAGGTTCTGGCAAAGGTGCTTTTCAATCAGTTGGTGAAGTTTGCACCCCGGCTCCTTTCAGGGGCCCAGCACTGCTCTGTTCGAGGCCGCAGTACTTTTAGTGCTGTGCTCGGTGTCCGGGAGGCAGTGGAGCAGAGCAGGGCAGGTCACTGGAAGGGGTACTTGCTGTCCTTAGACCAGGCGAAGGCCTTTGACCGGGTTAACCATGAGTACCTCTGGTCCGTCCTTTTGAGGTACGGTCTGCCCGGGAGGTTTGTTGATTGGTTGAGAGTATTATACAATGGGGCAGAGACTTTTCCGCTTGTGAACGGTTGGTTCGGACCCCCTTTTGAGGTGAAGTCTGGTGTCCTTCAGGGCTGTCCTCTGAGCCCACTGTTATACGTGTTCGCGATCGACCCCTTTTTAAGGAGAGTGGAACGCGGACCGTTGGTGGGAGTCGGGATGGACCGGGCGGAGCCAGAGACCACCTTGAGGGTAGTGGCGTACGCCGACGACGTTTCCCTTTTTGTATCCTCGAGAGAGGAGGCAGACTGGGTCATGTCTGAGGTTGAGCGCTACTCTGTGGCATCTGGGTCCATGATCAACCGGGATAAGTGTGAGAGTCTCTGGCTGGGAGGGGGAGCTCCTAGTTTTGATCTCCCGGACACCCTTCCAGGGCCTCAGGCCACAGCAAAAATTTTAGGCATCAGTTTCGGCCCGGGGGACTATCCCCAGCAAAACTGGGAGGGCAGACTTAAGATTGCCGCCCAAAAGGTGGATCAGTGGAAGGGTTGGTCTTTGACCCTGAGGGAAAGGGTTAACCTGGCCAAGGGGTATTTGCTCCCTTTATTAATATACCTGGGCAGCGTCTGCATCTTGCCAGAACCTCTTTGGACACGGGTCTACAGCCTGTTCTTCCAACTATTATGGGGGAATAGGCTGAACCTAATAAAGAGGGAGGTCACGTACCGCACGAGGAGACTAGGAAGGTTGGGTATGGTCAACCCAGTGGTGTTTCTAGTAAACACCTTTCTTAAGGCAAACATCGCCAACCTCTGGTTAGAGAGGGCTCCTCCGTGGGTATTCTCCTGTAGGGGGTGGTTTCGGCCTTTCTTCCAGCAATGGGAGACAGGAGGGCGGGTGAAGGACCTTCGCACGCCTCATGGGCATCTTCCGGCTTATGCTACCCTGGTTGTGAAGGTGATCCGCCGGTGGGGTCTGGGAGTGTGGGAGATCAGGACCTTGTCAAAGAGGTTACTTGACAATAGGGTTCTGTTGACCCACTTCCAGAAGCCCCTGGCCCTCAAGGATTGCCCAAGCCGGGATCTGGAGGTGGGGCTCTGGTTATTAAACTCTAAGCGGATCCCCTTGAAGTTTTGGGACTTGGCTTGGCGCTGCTTCCATGGGAGACTGTATGTGAGGGACAACCTGAAGTACAGGAACTCTGATGACCGGGATTGTCCCCGCGAGGAGTGTGGCGGCATGCTTGAAAGCATGGAGCACTTCCTGCTTCGGTGTCCTTTTAATACAGAGGTCTACAAGAGGGTGGGTGCTTCCATTGGCTGGCCCAGGCTGGCAGGCCTTTCCTATGCGGAGTGGGCCTATGGGGCATTCAGATCCCTTGGTGGCCGAGATCGGGGCACTGTTTTCTTACTTAGCTTAGTGACTAGGTTTTACACGTGGAACGCACAGTGTTTAGTGTCCACCCAGCAGAAAGTCCTCCCATGGGAAGAGGTGATTAGGAACATCCTGGGTGACCTGGCAAAAGTGCGCTCGCTGGAGTATGAGAGGCTGGGTGCAGGGAGGGCTTCCCTTCTATGGAGGGGGTTCTCATTTAATGTGCCCTAGGGAGAGTTAGGGAATGTGTGTCTGTGATAGGGTTAGTTTAGTCCCTTTCTATATTTTATATTTATTTGTAGGGTCAGATAGATGTGTAGGGTCAGGGAGGGACACGTAGGGACAGTCTTTAGGGACAGGTAGTTAGTATTAGGTTGGTAGTGAGGGACAGGTAGGGACAGGTAGGGAAAGATTGGTAGGGTGGTAGGGACAGATTTTTCTTTTTCTTTATTAGAGAGGGATAGGATTCTGTGTGATAGATTAGGGTGAGAGCCTCTGTAGTCTCCAGTTCCCGGTGGTGGGCTGTTACCCTCACGTGTAGTTTTTTGTTTTATGGTATTGGAACCCGTATATAGGGCTTGCAAGCACCGAACTTGGGTCTGATTTTGGTTCATGGTTGTTGTATATGGTAATGTGATTAAGTTTTTTAGGTTTATTGTAGTGTTATAAAGTTGCGTATATTATTTTTTATATGTCTGTGCATTATGATGTGTGTTTGGGGGGGGTTTAGTGTAGGTTGGGTGGGGGGGAGGGGGGGAGGGGTTTTGGTGGATGGGTTGGTGGTTTGGACACCCTAAAATGGATGGGAAAAAAGGCAAAAGGACTTGGTATCTTTGTGGGCCACAAACTTTAGTGGGACCCTGGTGTGATGAGGCCACAGACTATCGTGGGACCTTGGGTGTTGGGAGTGGGAACAAAAAAAAAAAAACTGGGCCAGTTTGTTGTTTTGTTTTGGGGGTTTAGGTATGAATGTGGAGTGAATGTTGGAAGGGGATATTTTTGGAAAAAAAGGGTTAAGGTCTTCCCTTGCTGGGGGGGACTTTTGGAAATGACGTTTTATGTTCCATGAACATTGCAGGACATTTTTGCCTTTTAATTCATACTGGACATTATAATTTGGACTTGTTTGTGTTTTGCAATTTGTTCTTTGTGCAGTGTGTTTTATGGTTTGTTTTATACTTTTCTAATAAAAAGAGTTCCAGTACTCGGCTGAAGTTCCTGTACTGAGCTGTGTAACAACCTGTGCCCTGGCTATGGCTCTGCTGAGGAGCTCGTGTTCAGCGTTCTGCTGTGAGGACTGATGCTGATCCGGAGTGGACTGAGGTGGGGAGAGCTGACCATGTGAATAAATGTTGTAGAGGCCTCCAGGGGGCAGCGTGGCTGGTGTGAGGGGGGCATGGGCTAGGTAGAGGGGCATCCAGGGGTGCTGCGTGGCTGGTGTGAGGGGGGCATGGGCTTAGTAGAGGGGCATCCAGGGGGGCTGCGTGGCCGGTGTGAGGGTGGCCATGGCAACGAGTCCTGGTTCCCTGTCATGCGTGGTTCACCTTGATGGCCGTGCGTGACGTATCTGGCTCGGGCGGTTCAGCGTGCATGCGCTGATGGTCCAGGAGATGATTAGGGCCTGCGGTCACGTGACTGGAACGGACCAAAAGTATATTTAAAAAGACATGGAATGTCCTATTAAACAATCCCCCCCGAGGAATCCATAGGATATACCACGCGAAACACGCATTGAGGTCCTTGTTTATTCTGGGTACTGATCTAATATGGGTAAGAGTGCAATATATTTCTTTAGCTTTTTTTCATAGGGCACTATAGGCCATATGGCACGTGGTACATATCCATAGTGATGAAATATGCCATAATTTTGTACCAGTGCATAAATGACTTGAATACTAGCACTTCTTGTACTTTATCCCAATAGATATTTAACATCTATTATTATGTTGTATATGTGTCACCCAGTTTGGTTGTCTGTGTGTCGTCCTTTTTAATCATGTATGTCTTTTCTGTATATTGTTTACAATAAAGTTTTTTGATTCTTTGCCATATACTCTGTATTTGGTTCCTTTTTGCTATATAACAGCAGAAACAAGTCCAGGGGCGCCTCCGGCCAGGGAAAATATAGAAATAGTCCTTGGATAAGTTCAATGGATCCAGCAGATGAAGGACACAACACAGTCCCACGTGGCGGCTTCTATCAATCCACACACGCCAGGAGGATCTGGCCGCAGCCTGAGACCCTCCAGCATCGGGAGGCCCCACACAACTGACTGGGCCAAACATGAGTCTATTGTTCTGTCTACTGGGATCAGCCCCTGGATGGGGGAAGGGTTCTGTAGCACCCTGAGGATTCGGCTGCTACAGGAGTATTGCACCTCAGCCAGAGGTGTGATATTCCACTCCCGGGTAAGGATGGAGTGTGGAACTGAGCTCGGAGCGCTGCATGCACTACACACATCCCATTTCCGAGGGGCAGGCCGACGGTACTCCCACTTAGAAATGTGCAGGTACGACCGTGTCTGTCCCTGGCTGGAGTGGGAGGGGGGTGGAACATCCCTGTAGTGTAGGGGCAGATAGAGGGAGCAGTCTGGGTAGAGATAGGAGCTCATTGGGTGCTGGTCACCTGAGCTCACACATAGAGGGTTATATAAGGTGGGAACCATCTTAGATCAGGGTCAGTCTGTCAGAGTCAGAGAGTCAGAAGGAGAGGTCCAGATGAGCCTGCAGAGAGAGAGAGGAGAAAAGAAAGAAAGACCCAGAGGGGGAAAAAGAAAGGACTCTGAGATCCCAAATCCAAACATCGGGTGAAGAGTTGGCAACAGGGTACCGGATCCCAAACTGGTGGGGGCTACAGCACACCTCAGCCAGAGACCGGAGGCCGTGGGCAGCATCTGCCACGGCCACCCACCACATCCACCCCGAAGGCAGACCACGAGTAGGGTCAGGGAACCCAGGGCCAAGGGTCTCCCAACAGAAGGCCCGAGGGAGCTGGACCTAGGTGGATCCCTGGTGGGGACGGCCAGAGGACAGGACAGAAAGGAGGGCTCAGGGCCACGCTCCGGACTTGCTTGGGGGTTGGCCGAATCCAGGACCTGGTGGACGCAGCACGGCTCGGGTGGTCACTTGAGGCCGGAGTGACCGGAACATCTGCAGTAAGTAAACACCCTGAACTGCACAACCCGACTCTGTCTCTGATTATCATCTACACTGCACCACCACAACCCCCATCCTCTGCACCTGACCCCCTGAGGCTATTCCCCTCCCGTTGGGGGTTATACTATCAAAGCTGCACCAACACCATCAGCCTCAGCGGACCCTGCTGCAGCGGCGGCCGTAGTGACCGCAATACAACGGGTGGCGTAGTCGACATAAAGAACTTTATAACATCTGTAGGACTGCCACACACACTGAGCTTGACGCCCTGGGCACGGACCGGGTCACAGCCGCTCGGAGACTACAACCCCCCATCTGATCCGGCTCCGGGTATTCTCCCTAAGAATATGGCCCAGGGGGCGCGTCAGTTCACACCCTCTAGATGCAACAAGAGATGTTGACCTAGGCCTGATAACATTACAGTCCATGAACACAGGGGAGGGACACGCTGTTAGGCTGTGTGCCCACGATGCGTTTAAGCACCGGCAAAAACGCTGCAGAAACGCTTAAATGCATGGTAGAAGGCCTGCCATGTTCCCCAATGATAATCCGTGCTGTGCACATGCTGCGTGTTTTTCCGGAATGATAATCCGCAGCATGTCCATTAATTTTGCGGACACGCAGCGTAATTGCCGCCATTGACTTGCATTGAAACGCATATCATCTGTGTCCGCACATTTGCACACATGGATAATATGCGTTTCTATGTGCGGATGGCACCCGGGTGTGGAGGACAGGAGACTCTCTTCCGGACCTGGGTACCATAGAACCTGTGAAAAAAAGAATAAAATAAAAAATAAATATTATTCTTGCCTTCTGATGGCTCGCGGTGTCCCTTTCTTCACTTGCCGGCAGCGTGCTGTGGACTGAAGGACCTGCGCTGACGTCAGTCATATGACGGCAGGTCCTTCAGTGTACCGCGCGCTGTCGGCAGCCAGGACGGAGCGAAGCAAGACAGCGGGGGCCATCAGAAGGTAAGTATAGATTTATTTTTTACCATTCTTTCGGTCACACTATAAAAATCCATGCCGGTTGCATGGATTTATATAGTGTGACCAAGTTGTCAAGCACTTTCCAAGTGATGTTAAAATCGCTTGGAAAGCGCTTGTCAACCCGCATGCGGAAATGCAAGTGAAGAACGCTTCACATCCGCATGTGCAATCCGCATGTGCAATCCGCATGCGTTTTTTCTGCCAGGGAGATGCGGAAACTGAGCATTTCTGCATCGTGGGCACATAGCCTTACACCCCTTACACTAAAGCAGGTTACATTACATAGAGTACATGAACACAGGCTGGGGAGGGACACACTGTTACTGTCATATTGGATAAAATATAAGTTGCTGAGGTTAGGACCACCAGGGACCCCAATGTTACTTAGGAAAGACTATGTCCATGTTTGATAAAATAATTTTCACGTATGCTTAGCACAGGTCGGTCCGTCCATTTATGGATTCTGTATAGGACTAATAAAAATAGGCCATCCCAGCACTCGGCTATGTCATTTATGTACATAAATGCATACAAAATATTAACTACTCGAGCTAAATTGCTGCATTGTCACCTTAAAGAACTATGCACCTGATTAATGTCTTGATGAGAGGGCGGAGGTGAAGGACGCAGCTCCTGATTCATTAAGAGACATATTCATCAGAAGCGTCTGATGGCTGGACAGCGCCTCCATGCGCTATGCCACTTACTGGAGGAAGATTTGTAGCGACCACCGCTGCTCATGATGAAGTTGCCAAACAGCAGTCATCACAACCCTGCCCACTTACCGATAAAAATGCCATTAGAAAGGAAAAAGTTGCAACATTTTTACATAGTCTTCAGTTGCATCCAAATTATACGATTGAGCATTTTATAACAGAATTCTGGAGTAAAAACTATGATGAATAGGGTCCTATGGGTTTTGTTCTGTTTAAGCTGAGTTGATGCAGGTCTGTGCTATGACGTCAATTCAAGTTAAACCCTTTTATCTACAGGTGCATCTCACTAAATTAGAATATCATCAAAAAGTTAATTTATTTCAGTTCTTCAATACAAAAAGTGAAAGTCATATTATATAGAGTCATTACACACCTGAACAAGGGATGTATAAGCGGGGCCCAATTGCAAGACTAGACAAGCAACAGAAGATTAGACCCCTAAAATATAACTTTTATTCGAATATGCTAAAAAGGACTCAGTAGTCACCATAACAACAAACACAAAAACAAGACAAAATGCCAGGGAACAGGGATAAGTCACACATCAGTCAGGAAGGATTACGGGCTCTATCTGTCCCTATTTTGTCCCTAAATTCTCTCCCTTGGGTCTCCTTAAATGCATATCTATGATGAATTGTCGGCTTCTTAATCTGTACGTTCACTTTTCTCTATCTTTTATTCACGATTGTGGTTTTTTAAATATAAAGATAGATATTTACCAGGGATATTAGGGACACCAACGTTGAGCGGGGGCGCCACGGAGCAAAAATTAGGGTGCCAACCTCCGCTGTCAGGAAGGGAGAGAATTTAGGGACAAAATAGGGACAGATAGAGCCCGTAATCCTTCCTGACTGATGTGTGACTTATCCCTGTTCCCTGGCATTTTGTCTTGTTTTTGTGTTTGTTGTTATGGTGACTACTGAGTCCTTTTTAGCATATTCGAATAAAAGTTATATTTTAGGGGTCTAATCTTCTGTTGGTTGTCTAATAGAGTCATTACACACAGAGTGATCTATTTCAAGTGTTTATTTCTGTTAATGTTGATGATTATGGCTTACAGCCAATGAAAACACAAAAGTCATTATCTCAGTAAATTAGAATACTTTATAACAGCTTGAAAAATTATTTTAAAATCTGAAATGTTATCCTACTGAAATGTATGGTCAGTAAATGCCCTCAATAATTGGTCTGGGATCCTTTTGCATCAATTACTGCATCAATGCGGCAATGTGGCATGGAGGCGATCAGCCTGTGGCACTGCTGAGGTGTTATGGAAGCCCAGATGGCTTTGATAGCAGCCTTCAGCTCGTCTGCATTGTTGGGTCTGGTGTCTCTCGTCTTCCTCTCGACAATACCCCATAGATTCTCTATAATAGATTCTCTATGGGGTTATGGTCAGGTGAGTTTTCTGCCAATCAAGCACAGTGATACTGTTGTGTGTAAACCAGGTACTGGTACTTTTGGCCGTGTGGACAGGGGCCAAGTCCTGCTTGAGAATGACATTTCCATCTCCAAAAAGCTTGTCGGCAGAGGGAAGCATGAAGTGCTGTAAAATGTCCTGGTAGACGGCTGCGCTGACTTTGGTCTTGATAAAACAGAGTGGACCTACACCAGCAGATGTCATGGCTCCTCAAACCATCACTGATTGTGGAAACTTCACACTAGACCTCCAGCAGCTTGGATTGTGGCCTCTCCACTCTTCCTCCAGACTCTGATACCTTGTGGAGTGTGTCAGTGACTGCCTTCTGGACATCTGTCAAGCCAGCAGTTTTCCCCATGATTGTGGAGCCTACTGAAACAGACTAAGGGACCTTGTTAAATGCTTAGGAAGCCTTTGCAGGTGTTTTTTGTTAATTATTCTAATTTACTGAGATAATGACTTTTGTGTTTTCATTGGCTGTAAGCCATAATCATCAACATTAACAGAAATAAACACTTGAAATAGATGACTCTGTCTGTAATGACTCTATATGAGTTTCACTTTTTGTATTGAAGAACTGAAATAAATTAACTTTTTGATGATATTCTAATTTAGTGAGATGCACCTGTATTTTTAGAATTATCACACCAGTACACCTGTTTTCTCATTTGCAAGACTTAAGTAAACCTTGTATGATATCTTTTTCATTTGTGAATGTCCTTATACTTTCAAGCAGAACCTAGCCACCCCACAATGCAATAACCCATCGATCAGTACAAGCCCTCCATTTTCCATGGATATCCATATTATGGACTGTGTATATGACGCGCCCCCTGGGACATATTCCTTTTTGAGGGGAATACCCGGCACCGGATCAGATGGGGGTTGTAGTCTTCGAGCGGCTGTGACCCGGCCCGTGCCCAGGGCGTCAAACTCAGTGTTATGTGGCAGTCCTACAGATGTTATTAAGTTCGTTGTGTCGACTACGCCACCCGTTGTGTTGTGGTCACTATGGCCGCCGCTGCAGCAGGGTCCGCTGAGGCTGATGGTGTTGGTGCAGCTTTTGGTAGTATAACCCCCAACGGGTGGGGTATAGCCTCAGGGGGACAGGTGCAGAGGATGGGGGTTGTGGTGGTGCAGTGCAGACGGCAATTAAAGACAGAGTCGGGTTGTGCAGTTTAGGGTATTTACTTACTGCTGATTTTCCTGGTCACTCTAGCTCCAAGTGACCACCCGAGCCGTGCTGCGTCCACCAGGTCCTGGATCCAGCCAACCCCCAAACAAGTCCGGAGCGTGGCCCTGAGCTCTCCTTCTGTCCTTTCCTCTGGCCGTCCCCACCAGTGATCCACCTAGGTCCAGCTCCCTCGGGCCTTCTGTTGGGACACCCTTGGCCTTGGGTTCCCTGACCCTCCACGTGGTATGCCTTCGGGGTGGATGTGGTGGGTGGCCGTGGCAGATGCTGCCCACGGCCTCCGGTCTCTGGCTAGGGTGTGTTTTCTGCCCCCACCAGTTTGGGATCCGGTACCCTGTGCCGACTCCTCACCCGGTGCTTTAATTTGGGTTCTTGGGTCCTCTCTGTTTTCCCCTCTGGGTACTCCTTCTCTGCTCCTCTCTCACTCTTCAGGCTCAGGTCTGCTCTGCTCTTCCTCTCTGCTTGCTGATTTGCTCTGCAACAGACTTGTTCTCTCCAACTCACTGACTTGCTCTCTGCAACTGACCCTGTTCTTAGTTGGTGCCCACCTTATATATCCCTCTATGTGTGAGCTCAGGTGACCAGCACCCAATGAGCTCCTAACTTTACCCAGGCTGCTCCCCCTATCTGCCCCTACACTACTTGGGATGTTCCAACCCCCTCCCACTCCAGCCAAGGACAGACTCGGTCGTACCTGCACATTTCTAAGTGGGAGTACCGTTGGTCTGCCCTCCGGAAATGGGATGTGTGTAGTGCATGCAGCCTACCGAGCTCAGTCCCACTCTCCATCCTTGCCCGGGAGTGGAACATCACACCTCTGGGTTGAGGTGCAATACTCCTGTAGCAGCCGAATCCTCAGGGTGCTACATTCCCCCCTGGTAAATCACAGCACGTCCTCGGGCTGCAAAAGATAAAACCACAAAAACATACAATTTTTTTCATAAACATATAAAACATATAAAACTTCAGCATCAATAAAACTTTTTATATAAAACTTTCTCGTCGTCTCTTCTCCTCCTCCGGTCACTGTGCAACGTGTGACCGGGAAAAGTGCAACAGTTTCTTTAGAAAAATGGTTTTCCTATAAAACCGGTAGGGGGCGCTTTAGGACGCGCAACTATATACAAGGGGAAGGTGGCCGCTCTCAGTCCTCGGCCAGGTAAAGGGAAGGGATTGGCTGTTCACAGTCCTCAGCCTGTAGGATTAAGGGTAAACCGGGCGAACAGTTCACATCTTGCTGGTCCCAACGGGGACTATATTTACTTTAACAGTTTCTTTGTACCCCGACGGGTAACTATATACATTCTCCTTCACTTCCGTCCTCAACGACGGCGTCCTCCTGCTCTCTTCTTGTAATCAACTGTAGCTTCAGACCCGTCCGGGTCCTCCTGCTCCTCCCCCTCGCACCGCAACTCCTCCTCCGTCAGGCGGTGTACGTGGAGGGCGTAGGGTCCTTTGGCACACTTGTGCCGGGTGAAAGTGACCTCGTCTCCGATGTAGAGGTCACGACCTCTGTGACCCTCCGGCAGATGGGATTCAACGTCTCTGCGCGTTACAAAAACGTCACCGGAGGTGTTGTGGTCTCGGATGAAGCCCCACCCATGCTGCTGGTTGAACTTGATCACTGTCCCGATGGTGCGGGGACAATGCGCTGCACGGGGGTCCCTCCTGGTCCGGCTCTTCTGCTCGGCACTCCTTATTTGGGCCTGTTGTTCTCGGACCCGCCTCTCTTCCCGCTCCCTTGCAAACTGTTCGAGCTGCTGGCGGCAGCACTCAGCACGTTCTGCTGCAGCTGCCCGGGTCTCTTGAGTGAACCCCATTAGGTCTTCTCCGGTGGGGTCCCACTCAAATTGGGTTTCTTCCAGCGGGGGCGAGATCCGGGTCACGGGCTTCGGAGCCGGAATCAGGGGCTCACACATGGGCCCTACTCTCTGCTGCCGCTCCAGCTCATAGTATTCCTCGGGCCAGATGAAGGGCCGCCCGTCCGGCCATGTGAGCTGGTTGAACAAGTCCTCTCCCAGACGCGGCACCCTTGGTTTTACGGGCGCGGGCGCGGTGGTGGCGGCGCCCGGGTTGCCCAGGCCTTGCGGCCAGGCCTGGGGCACCTGGAAGGTGAAGGGCACCGTTAATACGGCGGCGCCCTGGGCTACCTGGCCCTGCGACCAGGCCGGTGGCCCCGCGGAGGTAGGGGGCGCTGTTGGTGGTGCGGCGCCCGGGAATTCTAGGCCCTGCGACCAGGCTGGTGTTGCTTCCTGTTTGGCCACGCTCGGGGTCGTTGCGCATGGCGTCACAGGGGTCGCGGCGGCGGCTTCCGGTTGGGGCCTAGTCCGTAGCGGTGACATGGCGGTTACGGGCACAGCAGGGGGACTTTCGGGCTCTGCGACGGGGAGCTGGGGCAGGTACGCGGTTTCCCGGCTTGGGGTATAGGCGTCCCCTTTACCTGCCTCCTTGCATCCGGCTCCCTTTTCGGCGCCGTCTCCGGCCTTGGGTCCTCCCGCGCCATCCTCAGAGGCGGTCTGTTTCCTCTTCCAGGGTAGCGTGCTCCGTTCACGGGTCTCGGCTTGCTGTGCCATCTCCCGGCTCCACGCCGCCAATGTCTCTCGCTGTACCCGGGCCATCCTCCGTGCGAGGCCCTCCAGGGCAGTCTGTGCACACTCCCGATCTCGGGGGAGCTGTGCAAGGACCTCCACTAGGCCTAGTGGGGTCGTGGTCTCCAGCAGGCTCCTGACCAACGGGTCGGTGCTGCTCTGCTCTTCTCCCGGCAGGCTCCTGGCCAGCGGGCCGGTGCTGCTCTGCTCTCCTTCTTCTGTCTCTAGCAGACTCCTGGCCAGCGGGCCGGTGCTGTTCTGCTTTCTCTCCATCTCCGGGTAAGCTCCTCCGCTACTCTTCTCCAGGCTTCTTGCCTCCGGGTGCGCTCGCTCCAGACTCCTCCAGGCGGCACCCATCTTCGCTCTTTTCTTTCGTCTCCTCCCACTTCGAGGGCGGTCCCGGGGCAACTCGGTGACTGTCAGCTCCAGGGGCAGTTCTTTCACGCTGACAGACACCTCTAGCATCACAGTCTCTGTTGGTGGGGGCGGTTTCCACTTTTGGCGCCATTTTCGGTCCCGGCCCACGATGGGAGGTGGCCTCTTACCATCTTCTGGCACGCCCATAATGGCGTCCGCTGCTCTTCTAAGGCGGGAAAATGGCGGGAATCGCTTCCCAGTGGCGGGAAACTCTGCAGATGGCGGGAAAAAGCTGGAAATGGCGGACAACCGGCGGGAATCGACTGGTGATGGGGTCCGATGGCAGGGACCCTCCGGAACCAGCAGGAGACTTCTTTCTGAGGTAAACTTGCACTTTTCTTCAGGCACGCAGTACCCGGTTGTTGCGGGCACGTAATCCTGCCGACTACGCCAAAGTTGACGCGCCCCCTGGGACATATTCCTTTTTGAGGGGAATACCCGGCACCGGATCAGATGGGGGTTGTAGTCTCCGAGCGGCTGTGACCCGGCCCGTGCCCAGGGCGTCAAACTCAGTGTTATGTGGCAGTCCTACAGATGTTATTAAGTTCGTTGTGTCGACTACGCCACCCGTTGTGTTGCGGTCACTATGGCCGCCGCTGCAGCAGGGTCCGCTGAGGCTGATGGTGTTGGTGCAGCTTTTGGTAGTATAACCCCCAACGGGTGGGGTATAGCCTCAGGGGGACAGGTGCAGAGGATGGGGGTTGTGGTGGTGCAGTGCAGACGGCAATTAAAGACAGAGTCGGGTTGTGCAGTTTAGGGTATTTACTTACTGCTGATTTTCCTGGTCACTCTAGCTCCAAGTGACCACCCGAGCCGTGCTGCGTCCACCAGGTCCTGGATCCAGCCAACCCCCAAACAAGTCCGGAGCGTGGCCCTGAGCTCTCCTTCTGTCCTTTCCTCTGGCCGTCCCCACCAGTGATCCACCTAGGTCCAGCTCCCTCGGGCCTTCTGTTGGGACACCCTTGGCCTTGGGTTCCCTGACCCTCCACGTGGTATGCCTTCGGGGTGGATGTGGTGGGTGGCCGTGGCAGATGCTGCCCACGGCCTCCGGTCTCTGGCTAGGGTGTGTTTTCTGCCCCCACCAGTTTGGGATCCGGTACCCTGTGCCGACTCCTCACCCGGTGCTTTAATTTGGGTTCTTGGGTCCTCTCTGTTTTCCCCTCTGGGTACTCCTTCTCTGCTCCTCTCTCACTCTTCAGGCTCAGGTCTGCTCTGCTCTTCCTCTCTGCTTGCTGATTTGCTCTGCAACAGACTTGTTCTCTCCAACTCACTGACTTGCTCTCTGCAACTGACCCTGTTCTTAGTTGGTGCCCACCTTATATATCCCTCTATGTGTGAGCTCAGGTGACCAGCACCCAATGAGCTCCTAACTTTACCCAGGCTGCTCCCCCTATCTGCCCCTACACTACTTGGGATGTTCCAACCCCCTCCCACTCCAGCCAAGGACAGACTCGGTCGTACCTGCACATTTCTAAGTGGGAGTACCGTTGGTCTGCCCTCCGGAAATGGGATGTGTGTAGTGCATGCAGCCTACCGAGCTCAGTCCCACTCTCCATCCTTGCCCGGGAGTGGAACATCACACCTCTGGGTTGAGGTGCAATACTCCTGTAGCAGCCGAATCCTCAGGGTGCTACATATACGTTTCTTTTGCCTGAACTGCGCACCCCTCGGTGAAGACAGTGAGTTTTTTGGGGGCAGCTTATGGTCGGCTCAGGATATGAACACCCCCTGATCTGCTTGAAAATATAACTGAAATAAAATGTTGAGAAAAAATTTCAAATATCACGTTGACCCTTCAAGTCACTGTCTTGTAAATCTGTATCACTTCTACACAGAATAGGTGATTGGTCTGAAATCACTCGGGGTGTAAAGAGAATCTGTCATCACAGAATAACTAATCAAACCAATCGCAGCCCCTCAGTATATCATGGCACCCTGTATCTTGATTGGCAGCTGTAGCTTTATAGACTCGAGTGGGGGTCTCAAACATTTGGCCACAGAGGCTGCTTCATGCAGGCCGCAGGCACCATACACCTTGAGGATTGTGGCACGTCAGCACTTTTTCAGTGGAACATATTGCAGGCGCCGTGCACAGACAAGCTCTTTGCTCAGCTATACCAATGCCAACTGTGGGTCAATCACAGGCCAGCAGCTAATGTCTGCAGGGGACCAGGATGGGAACAGTACTAGAAGATGAGGATCAGGATCTTGACATTACTGCAAAGAGACATTACTACAAAAAGGGGACCAGGAAGGGACACGTTACTGTGAGATAGGGAGCCAAATGGTGAGATTGCTACAAAAAGGGGACCAGGTAAGAGGATATTTCTACAAGATGGCCATGATGGGAGACAATAAAACAAGATGAGTACCATGACGGGGGACATAAGCACAAGATAGGAACCATGATGGGGACAACCCCACTAGGCCTGGTGGAGATCCTGGCACAGCTCCCCCGAGACCGGGAGTGTGCACAGACCGCGCTGGAGGGCCTCGCACGGAGGATGGCCCAGGTGCAGCGAGACACGCTGGCGGAGTGGAGCAAAGAGATGGCCCAGCAGACCGGAACCCGTCAGCGGAGCACGCCACCCGAGACGAGGAGACAGACCGCCTCTGAGGATGGAGCAGGAGGAGTGAAGGCCGGAGACGGCGCCGAGGAGGGAGCTGAACAGACGGAGGCAGGTAAAGGGGACGTCACTACCCCAAGCGGAGAAACCGTGAGCCTGCCCCAGCTCCCCGTCGCAGAGCCCGAAATTCCCCCTGCCGTGCCCGTCGCTGCACTGTCACCGCTCCAGACTAGGCCCCAAGCAGAAGCCGCGGCCGCGACCCCTGTGACTTCACGAGCCTCAACTCTGAGCGCGGCCAAGCAGGAAACACCACCGGCCTGGTCGCAGGGCCGAGCGCCCCCGGGCGCTGCAGTGCCAACAGCGCCCTCTACCTCCACCGTGCCACCGGCCTGGTCGCAGGGCCAAGTAACCCCGGGCGCCGCCGTCCTAACGGTGCCCTTTACCTTTAGGGTGCCCCAAGCCTGGTCGCAAGGCCTGGTCAACCCGGGCGCCGCTACCATCACCGCGCCCTCAACATCTCGAGTGCCGCACCTGGGTGAAGATCTATTTGCCCAGCACACGTGCCCGGATGGGCAGCCTTTTATATGGCCACAGGAGTACTACCAACTGGAACTCCAAAAAGCAAGGCCCCTGTGCGAGCCCCTGATTCCGGCTCCGAAGCCGGTCAGGAGAACCCCGCTCCCGCTGGAAGGAGTGTAGCACCCTGAGGATTCGGCTGCTACAGGAGTATTGCACCTCAGCCAGAGGTGTGATATTCCACTCCCGGGTAAGGATGGAGTGTGGAACTGAGCTCAGATAGCTGCATGCACTACATACATCCCATTTCCGAGGGACAGACCTATGGTACTCCCACTAGGAAAATGTGCAGGTACAACCGTGTCTGTCCCTGGCTGGAGTGGGAGGGGGGTGGAACATCCCAGTAGTGTAGGGGCAGATAGGGGGAGCAGTCTGGGTAGTGCTAGGAGCTCATTGGGTGCTGGTCACCTGAGCTCACACATAGAGGGAGTATATAAGGTGGGAACCATCTTAGAAAAGGGTCAGACGTCAGTCAGTCAGTCAGCCAGTCAGTCTGTTTTAGTGAAGACTTTGCAGAGCAGTGGAGGAAAGCAGAGGAGCAGAGCAGCCCCAGGCCCAGAGAGAGAGAGGAGAAAGAAAGACCCAGAGGGGAAGAAAGAAGGAACTCTAAGAGCCCAAATTAAATCAAAGGGTGAAGAGTTGGCACAAGGGTACCGGATCCCAAACTGGTGGAGGGCACTTATCCTCAGCCAGAGACCGGAGGCCGTGGGCAGAATCTGCCACGGCCACCCACTATATCCACCCGGAAGGCAGACCACGCATAGGGTCAGGGAACCCAGAGACAAGGGTTTACCAACAAGAGGCCCGAGGGAGCCGGACTTAGGTGGATCCCTGGTGGGGAAGGCCAGAGACGAGGACAGGACAGAAAGGGAGCTCAGAACCACGCTCCAGAACTACTTGGGGGTTGGCCGAGTCCAGGACCTGGTGGACGCAGCACGGCTCGGGTGGTCACTCAAGGCCGGAGTGACCAGTACAAGAACAGCAGTAAGTAAAAACCCTGAACTGCAGAACCCGACTCTGACTCTCATTACCATCCTCACTGCACCTCCACAACCACCATCCTCTGCACCTGACCCCCTGAGGCCATACCCCTCCCGTTGGGGGTTATACTACCGAAGCTGCACAAACACCATCAGCCTCAGCGGACCCTGCTGCAGCGGCGGCCGTAGTGACCGCAATTCAACGGGTGGCGTAGTCGACATAAAGAACATCCAGTAACATCATAGGACTGCCACACACTGAGCTTGACACCCTGGGCACGGACCGGGTCACAGCCGCTCGGAGACTACAACCCCCATCTGATCCGGCTCCGGGTATTCCCCTAAAGAATATGGCTCAGGGGGCGCGTCAACTTTGGCGTAGTCGGCAGGATAACGTGCCCGCAACAACCGGGTACTGCGTGCCTGAAGAAAAGTTCACCGTTACCTCAAAAAGAAGTCTCCCGCCGGTTCCGGAGGGTCCCCGCCATCGGACCCCATCACAAGTCGATTCCCGCCGGTTGTCCGCCATTTGCAGCTTTTTCCCGCCATCTGCAGAGTTTCCCGCCACTGGGAGACGATTCCCGCCATTTCCAAAGATTTCCCGCCTTGGAAGAGCGGACGCCATTATGGGCGTGCCAGAGGATGGCAAGAGGCCGCCTCCCATCGTGGGCCAGGTCGAAGAATGGCGCCAAAAGCGGAAACCGCCCCCACCAACAGAGACTGTGATGCTGGAAGTGTCCATCAGCGTGAAGGAACTGCCCCTGGAGCTGACAATCACCAAGTTGCCCCGGGACCGCCCTCGAAGTGGGAGGAGACAGAACAAAAGAACGAAGATGGGTGCCGCCTGGAGCAGTCTGGAGAGAGCGCACCCGGAGACAAGAAGCCTGGAGCAGAGTCCAGAGAAAGCTTACCCGGAGATGGAAGGCGAGGCGGGCAGCACCGACCCAGTGGTCAGGAGCCTGCTGGAAGCAACAAGTCCACTAGGCTTAGTGGAGATCCTAGCACAGCTCCCCCGAGATCGGGAGTGTGCACAGACTGCGCTGGAGGGCCTCGCACGGAGGATGGCCCAGGTGCAACGGGAGGCGTTGGCGGAGTGGAGCCGAGAGATGGCCCAGCAGACTGAAACCCGTCAGCGGAGCACGCCACCCGAGAAGAGGAGACAGACCGCCTCTGAGGATGGCGCAGGAGGACTCAAGGCCGGAGACGGCGCCGAGAAGGGAGCCGAACGAATGGAGGCAGGTAAAGGGGACGTCTTTACCCCAAACCGGGAAACCGCGTACCTGCCCCAGCTCCCCGTCGCAGAGCCCGAAGTACCCCCTGCCGTGCCCGTCGCTGCAACGTCACCGCCGCAGACTAGGCCTCAACCGGAAGCCGCGACCCCTGTGACGTCACGCGCCTCGACCCCGAGCGCGGCCAAACAGGAAACACCATCGGCCTGGTCGCAAGGCCTAGTACCCCCGGGCGCCGCAATACCAACAGCGCCCCCTACCTCCGCGGAGCCCCCAGCCTGGTCGCAGGGCCGAGTAACCCAGGGCGCCGCCGTCCTTACGGTGCCCTTTACTTTCAAGGTGCCCCAAGCCTGGTCGCAAGGCCTGGGCAACCCGGGCGCCGCTACCATCAACGTGCCCTCAACATCAAGAGTGCCGCACCTGGGTGAAGACCTGTTCGCCCAGCATACGTGCCCGGATGGGCAGCCCTTTGTCTGGCCAGAAGAATACATCCAGCTGGAGCTGCAAAAAGCAAGGGCCATGTGCGAACCCCTGATCCCGGCTCCAAAGCCCGTAAAGAGGATCTCGCCCCCGCTGGAAGAGACCCAGTTTGAGTGGGACCCCACCGGAGAAGATCTCATGGGGTTCACTCAGGAGACTCGGGCAGCCGCAGCGGAGCGTGCAGAGTGCTGCCGCCAGCAGCTCGAGGTCTTCGAGAGGGAGCGGAGAGAGAGGCGGGTCCGGGAACAGCAAGCCCAAATAAGGAGCGCGGAGCAGAAGAGCCGGACCAGGAGAGACCCCCGTGCAGCGCATGGTCCCCGTACCATCGGGACTGTGATAAAGTTCAACCTGCAGCATGGGTGGGGTTTCATCAGGGATCACCACACCCCCGGCGACGTCTTCGTGACCAGAAGAGACGTTGAGTCCCACCTACCGGAGGGACACAGAGGTCGTGACCTGTATATAGGGGACGAGGTCACCTTCACCCGGCACAAGTGTGCCAAAGGACCCTACGCCCTCCATGTGCATCGCCTGACGGAGGAGGAGCTGCGGTGTGAGGAGGAGCAAGAGGACCCGGACGGGTCTGAACCTGAAACGAATCAACCAACAAGAAAGAGCAGGAGGAAGCCGTAATTGAAGTACGGTATTGTGAGACTGTAAAATAGTTACCCGTCGGGGTACCAAAAACTGTTGCTGCTATTATAGTCCCCGTTGGGACCAGCGAATTGAACTGTTACCCGTGTGTCCCCTATCCATTACCTGGCCGAGGACTGAGAGCGGCCACTTTCCCTTGTATATAGTTGCGCTTCCTAAAGCGCCCCCTACTGGTTTTATAGGAAAGCCGTATTTATTCTTCAAGAGACAATTGCACTTTTCCCGGTCACAAGTTGCACCGTGACCGGAGGAACCAGAAGCAAGAAGAGTTTGCCAGAATGTTGTTTATGAAAAGTTTAATATGAAAAGTTTTAATGCTGCTAATATATGACGTTTTATATGTTTTATTATGTTGATGTTTATGAAAAAAAAAAAATTGTATGTTTTGGTGTTTTGTTTCCTTACAGCCCGAGGACGTGCTGTGGTTTACCAGGGGGGAATGTAGCACCCTGAGGATTCGGCTGCTACAGGAGTATTGCACCTCAGCCAGAGGTGTGATATTCCACTCCCGGGTAAGGATGGAGTGTGGAACTGAGCTCAGATAGCTGCATGCACTACATACATCCCATTTCCGAGGGACAGACCTATGGTACTCCCACTAGGAAAATGTGCAGGTACAACCGTGTCTGTCCCTGGCTGGAGTGGGAGGGGGGTGGAACATCCCAGTAGTGTAGGGGCAGATAGGGGGAGCAGTCTGGGTAGTGCTAGGAGCTCATTGGGTGCTGGTCACCTGAGCTCACACATAGAGGGAGTATATAAGGTGGGAACCATCTTAGAACAGGGTCAGACGTCAGTCAGTCAGCCAGTCAGTCTGTTTTAGTGAAGACTTTGCAGAGCAGTGGAGGAAAGCAGAGGAGCAGAGCAGCCCCAGGCCCAGAGAGAGAGAGGAGAAAGAAAGACCCAGAGGGGAAGAAAGAAGGAACTCTAAGAGCCCAAATTAAATCAAAGGGTGAAGAGTTGGCACAAGGGTACCGGATCCCAAACAGGTGGAGAGCACTTATCCTCAGCCAGAGACCGGAGGCCGTGGGCAGAATCTGCCACGGCCACCCACTATATCCACCCGGAAGGCAGACCACGCATAGGGTCAGGGAACCCAGAGACAAGGGTTTACCAACAAGAGGCCCGAGGGAGCCGGACTTAGGTGGATCCCTGGTGGGGAAGGCCAGAGACGAGGACAGGACAGAAAGGGAGCTCAGAAACACGCTCCAGAACTACTTGGGGGTTGGCCGAGTCCAGGACCTGGTGGACGCAGCACGGCTCGGGTGGTCACTCAAGGCCGGAGTGACCAGTACAAGAACAGCAGTAAGTAAAAACCCTGAACTGCAGAACCCGACTCTGACTCTCATTACCATCCTCACTGCACCTCCACAACCACCATCCTCTGCACCTGACCCCCTGAGGCCATACCCCTCCCGTTGGGGGTTATACTACCGAAGCTGCACAAACACCATCAGCCTCAGTGGACCCTGCTGCAGCGGCGGCCGTAGTGACCGCAATTCAACGGGTGGCGTAGTCGACATAAAGAACATCCAGTAACATCATAGGACTGCCACACACTGAGCTTGACACCCTGGGCACGGACCGGGTCACAGCCGCTCGGAGACTACAACCCCCATCTGATCCGGCTCCGGGTATTCCCCTAAAGAATATGGCTCAGGGGGCGCGTCAGAAGCACAGTTCGAGTGGGACCCCACCGGAGAAGACCTCATGGGGTTCACCCAAGAAACACGGGCAGCCGCAGCGGAGCGTGTGGAGTGCTGCCGCCAGCAGTTGGCAGTCTTCGAGCGAGAACGGAGAGAGAGGCGGGTCCGTGAGCAGCAGATGCAGATACGGAGCGCGGAGCAGAAGAGCCGGAACAGGAGAGACCCCCGTGCAGCTCATGGTCCCCGTACCACCGGGACTGTGATTAAATTTCAATTGCAGCACGGTTGGGGCGTCATAAGAGACCATCATACCCCCGGCGACGTCTTTGTCACCCGCAGAGACGTAGAAAGCCATCTGCCGGAGGGACACAGAGGTCGTGACCTATATGTAGGGGATGAGGTCACCTTTACCCGGCACAAGTGTGCCAAAGGACCCTACGCTCTCCATGTACACCGGCTGACGGAGGAGGAGCTGCGGTGTGAGGAGGAGCAAGAGGACCCGGACGGGTCTGAAGCTTACCAGCAAGAAGGAGCAGGAGGAAGCCGTCATTAAAGTACGGTAAAGAGAGACTGTATATAGTTACCCGTCGGGGTACCAGAACTGTTGCTGCTTTAAATATGTTCCCCGTTGGGACAAGTGTGAACTTTAACCCGTGTGTCCCTATTCCCACTGACCGAGGACTGAGAGCGGCCACACCTCCATTGTATATAGTTGCGCTTTCTAAGGCGCCCCCTACTGGTTTTATAGGAAAGCTGAGTTTTTCAAGAAGAGACTGTGCACTTTACCCGGTCACAAGTCGCACCGTGGCCGGAGGAACAAGAAAAAAGTTTTATGATATATGATGTTTTATATGTTGATGTGTTATGAAAAAAAAAAAAAAAAATTGTATGTTTTTGGATGTTTTATTCTCTTACAGCCCGAGGACGTGCTGTGATTTACCAGGGGGGAATGTAGCACCCTGAGGACTCGGCTGCTACAGGGGTATTACACCTCAAGCCAGAGGTGTGGTATTCCACTCCCGGGTAAGGATGGAGTGTGGAACTGAGCTCAGTAGGCTGCATGCACTACATACATCCCATTTCCGGGGGACAGATCGATGGTACTCCCACTAGATATATGTGCAGGTACGACAGTGTCTGTCCCTGGCTGGAGTGGGAGGGGGGTGGAACATCCCAGTAGTGTAGGGGCAGATAGGGGGAGCAGTCTGGGTAAAGATAGGAGCTCATTGGGTGCTGGTCACCTGAGCTCACACATAGAGGGAGTATATAAGGTGGGAACCATCTTAGAACAGGGTCAGACAGTGAGACAGTCAGTCTTGTGTAGAGCAGAGGAGAAGAGCAGAGAAGCTCAGCCAGCTCCAAGGCCAAGAGAGAGAGAGAGGAGAAAAGAAGGACCCAGAGGGGAAAGAAGAAGGAACCCCAAGAACCTAAAATCAGACCAGAAGGGTGAAGGGTTGGCAACTCGGGTACCGGATCCCAAGCTGGCAGAGGCAAAGCACACCTTAGCCAGGAACCGGAGGTCGTGGGCAGGATCTGCCACGACCCTCACTAAATCCACTGAGAAGGCACACCGAGTATAGGGTCAGGGAACCCAGAGAAAAGGTTTAACCAACAAGAGACCCGAGGGAGCCGGACATAAGTGGATCCCTGGTGGGAACGGCCGTAGAAAGGAAAGTCAGAAAGGGAGCTCAGGATCACGCTCCAGAATTGCTTGGGAGTTGGCCGAGTCCAGGACCTGGTGGACGCAGCACGGCTCGGGTGGTCACTCATGGCCAGAGTGACCAAAAGAACAGCAGTAAGTAAAAACCCTGAACTGCACAGCCCGACTCTGAGTCTTCTTACCATCCACACTGCACCTCCACAACTACCATCCTCTACATCTGACCCCCTGAGGCTATACCCCTCCCGTTGGGGGTTATACTACCACAGCTGCACACATACCACCAGCCTCAGCAGACCCTTCTGCAGCGGCGGCCGTAGTGACCGCAAATCAACGGGTGGCGTAGTCGACACAAAGAACATCCAACAACATCTGCAAGGACTGCCACACACTGAGTTTGACACCCTGGGCACGGACCGGGTCACCGCCACTCGGAGACTACAACCCCCATCTGATCCGGCTCCGGGTATCCACAAACAGCACTGGCCCAGGGGGCGCGTCAATTATACAAGATTACAACCACAATTCATGAAGAAACAAATTTTGCATGCCAGTATTTAATAAAATGTGAGAGGTAGAAAGCTTTTTTTTTGTTAAATTAAAAAATTTGTTTGTTTTTTATATTATCACTTTTCATAGTTTAAAAACTTACACAAAGCTCTGATTGTTCATGTTTGATCAAATTTTACTTTTCTTGTTTGTCCACCAGTCCTGGTCAGCACCAGCATTATGAAGAGCGGCTGGACATTATCATAATTTATATCACAAATGTGGCAGAAATGATCACATAAATGTTGTCTAGCTCCGCCCACTCTTCAGAAATGTCGCTGCTGTGGCTGGGACTGGTGGAAATACAGTAAAAGTCAAATTTGGGCAAAACTGAACAATCAGTGCTGTTTGTAATTATGTATGTCACAAAAAGTGACAATACATACATACATTTATAATTCCTATGCCATGAGATTGGAATCTATGAGGAGCTCCTGGAATTAACTCCATTCTGGAGGTTTCAGTCATGAGCCGTCTAGATTGGATTTGATCCTATGAGGACATCGCTCCAGCAACTCCATTCTACTCAGGTCACCAATGAACTGTACAGAATAGAGGCTACAGGGAGATCATCTAAAAATCCACACCGATCTAGACGGCTCACTAGTGAATCAGATAGAATGGAGTTGCTCAAATGAGGTCCTCAAAAAATCCACTCCAATCTATACGGCTCACTAGTGAATCAGCTACAATGGAGTTGCTCAAATGAGGTCCTCAAAAAATCCACTCCGATCTATACGGCTCACTAGTGAATCAGCTAGAATGGAGTTGCTCAAATGAGGTCCTCAACAAATCCACTCCAATACAATGTTGTAAATTATGAGGACTCTGTTGCTGCGCTCTGTTATGTTTCTCCCTGCGAAGCTCCGCTCACTCTTTGAAAAACTCGATTCCAGTCACCTCAGCACCAAACAGTACAGTTTGGAGGCTACAGTGAGATCCTCAAGAAATCCACTCCGATCTATACGGCTCACTAGTGAATCAGCTAGAATGGAGTTGCTAAAATGAGGTCCTCAAAAAATCCACTCCAATACAATGTTCTAAATTATGAGGACTCTGTTGCTGCGCTCTGTTATGTTTCTCCCTGCGAAGCTCCGCTCACTCTTTGAAAAACTCGATTCCAGTCACCTCAGCACCAAACAGTACAGTTTGGAGGCTACAGGGAGATCCTCAAAATACCCACTCCGATCTAGATGGTTCACTAGTGAATCAGCTAGAATGGAGTTACTAAAATGAGGTCCTCAAAAAATCCACTCCGATCTAGACGGCTCACTAGTGAATCAGCTAGAATGGAGTTACTAAAATGAGGTCCACAAAAAATCCACTCCGATCTACACGGCTCACTAGTGAAACAGCTAGAATGGAGTTGCTCAAATGAGGTCCTCAAAAAATCCACTCCAATACAATGTTGTAAATTATGAGGACTGTGTTGCTGCGCTCTGTTATGTTTCTCCCTGCGAAGCTCCGCTCACTCTTTGAAAAACTCAATTCCAGTTGTGTCACCCTGGCCTGGATGCCACAAGTGTAATTAAAGCTGTGTCTGAGAGCAAGGGGGAGGTTCTCTGGTCAGGGGAACATTAGCATGCAATGCCTCCTGTCTCAGGCCAGTAGGGGGAGCAGGCTGCCCCTATAAAAGCTGGTACTGGGGGCAGGGTTTGAGAGAACTTGATGGCCTGTCTCAGCACTGAGACTTGTCCCAGAGCAGAGCAGGGACAGACAGTTGCACTGCACCTAAGAGGAAGTGTGGCAGGAGGAGAGCCACAAGCCAGAGACAAGAGGCGAAGAGAGCCTGTCTTGGCAGATAAAAGACTTACTTTACCAGACTTTGGTGTCTGAGGCTGGGAGGATTCCACATTCTCCAGCAGATAACCAGTTCGCAAGGGACTGTATATTCCTTGGCCTAAGAAGCCTGGAGGCCCTGCCACAACCGAAGGGACCAGTAAAGCCGTACAAGGCTGGGAGCAGAAAGGAACCCACGTCGCAGGCCATACAGGCGAGAATACACGGAAAGCTCGGAAACGTGGGCTGTTACCCTATAACGAGGAGATAGCCAGAAGGAGCGCAGAAGCACGGTAGGCCTACACCCTCACCCTGACCAGGGCTAATTTCCCCGTTGCTCTCAGACATCCAGGTCCCCTCCTAGCCGGGACTGTTTATGGGTCAGTTTACCTGTTTTAGTAAAGACCCTGGACTGCAACTTGTTGTCTGTGTGCTCCTTGCTCCTCCAGCACTATCGGCACCGGGACTCTCACTACCATCACTCCCACCATCCACCACACTGCCCTGGGGCCGCACTCTTCCCGTGGGGAGTCACACCATCCCAGCTGCATATATCATCAGCCCCAGCGGTCTGCCCTGCAGCGGCGGTTCCTAATGACCGCAAATCCACGGGTGGCGTAGTCGGACATAATCAATAGCACATAACGGACTACCACTGGCCTGACCACCCTGAGCCACGGAACCGGGTTGCCACTACTACCCCCATCGTTCCCTATTGCCCGGATCTGAGTGCCCCACGGCCCAGGGGGCGAGTCACAGTCACTTCAGCACCTGTACAGTTTGGAGGCTACAGGGAGATCCTCAACATACCCACTCCGATCTAGACGGCTCACTAGTGAATCAGCTAGAATGGAGTTGCTCAAATGAGGTCCTCAAAAAATCCACTCCAATACAATGTTGTAAATTATGAGGACTGTCGGCTGCACTCTGCTATGTTTTTCCCCGCGAGGCTACAGGGGGCGAGTCAGCTTTGGCGTAGTCGGCAGGATTTCGTGCCCGCAACCACCGGGTACTGTGTGCCTGAAAAAGACTTTTGTAACTTACCTGTGGCGAAGTTTCCCGCCATCCGGAGCCGATTCCCGCCATCAGACGCCATCTTGGACCGTTTCTCGCCGTTTTCTGCCGTCTTCCCGCCATCCGCAGCTGCTTCCCGCCATCAGACGCCATCTTCAGGACGCCGCGCGGGAAGAAGAGGGGCGTGGACGTCAAAACCGCGTGAGATCCGAAGCTCCGCCCCACGCACCGACGCTGCGCAAGGTCCTGGAAGGGAGAGAGAGCGACTCTGACGTCATCGGAGCGCGACGCCAGGTACTCGTCCATAGCAGCATCAGTGGAGCCGCGGCCTACAGAAGAGGTTCGTCGGAAGGTAGGCCACGCTTAACTAGGGGGGGAGAAAGATGTCGTATACAGAGGCGCCCACTACCACCAACAAAGCTGCAGCAGCGGTGATGCCCTTTTCCCTGCCCTACATCCCTGGAGCGGCCTGGCTGCCCAAATACTCAGGGGAGCCCCATGCCCTAACTGACTTCAAGGAAAGGCTATACAGTTTGTTCCAAGTTTACCCCCTGACAGAGGAACAGAAGGTCAGCATATTAACAGGGCAGTTAACTGGCGAAGCCCAGAGGGAGGTAAAATCATGGCCCACTAAGGAGAAAAGAACTGTGAAGGGTATTCTGGCCCGGCTGCGGGGTACCTTTGACACACGTACCTCCGCTGAAATTAAAATGAGGTTCTATGGGTGTAAGCAGCGGGCACAGGACAGCATCAGAGACTATGCCCTAAATCTGCAGGAAGCCCTGAGGGCTATTCAACAAACTGACCCTGGCAGTGTGCAGGAAACGGATAAGCTGCTAACAGAACAATTCATAGAAGGTCTGCTGTCTAGCGCCCACAGGGCCCAACTGCGCCTCATGTTCTTTCAGAACCCCGACCTGACCTTTGCCCAATTTAAGGACAGGGCCATAAGGGTGCTCCGTGAATCTGCAACCAGTGGCGCTATAAACCCCCGGCGCCCTGCTCTCACCAACCACCAGGAGGCGGCGCCCTCCTCTATGGATCCCGTGGGGGCTGATGCACAGGCCCTGAACCAAGCCCCGTCGAAAGACCTGCACCACCAAGTCCAGGAGCTGACCAGGAGCGTCGCGGCGTTGACCAGGACCGTCCAGGCGTTGCAAGTGGACCCGTCAAGACCCATCGAGCTGGCTTCAAGTCCGGAGGATGTCCCGTGGCGTCGACAGAGGAGGATCCCGTCGTTCCGAGGGAGGCCCACAGACCGCTACGCAGAGGGTGGACAGCCCATTTGCCGTCGATGCAACCAGCCCGGACACATTTCCAGGTACTGTAATTTAAACGGGTCCAACCTGGGGCAGAGGGCCAACCCCCAGGCATAAGATCACCAGGCCCTTACAATTGGCGTAATAAGGACGTTGGGGGGCGCCCGGTTTTACCCGTGGTGCTGGACGGTATCCCCATGAGCGCCTTGCTGGATACTGGGTCACAAGTAACCACTATCCCTTATGTACTTTTTAAGCAGCATTGGACTGATGCTGATATCACACGGTATCCAGACAGTAACTTGAGCATCATCGCCAGTAATGGCTTACCCGTGCCGCAGATGGGGTTCAAGGAGATGACCATTAAAATTGGTAAAGTTGAACTACCGACACAGGGAGTGATTATTGTGGACATTGACCGTCGTGAAAGTCACCCTAAAATAACTGTGGGTACTAACGTGATTGAAAATTGTCTTTCAGAGGTAATTGTAATCTTACAACTGGTGGCGGTGAATGCTAGTTCCAGCCAACAGAGAGTCCTCAACAAGGAGATAAAAGCCCTGATGAGACGGCAGCAGGTAGAACTGTCTGGTGGTGAGATCGGTAGCGTAAGACTGAGTGACCCATTCCCCATTTCCATGCCTCCCAAAAGTGAAATGATGATCTGGTGTCGGACTGCAATCGGGTTGAGAGGTAGAGACTACCAAGCCATGGTAGAACCCGTGTACTCAGACAGCAGGCCCACCATTTTGACAGCCCGGGGGGTGGTTGATGTCTGTCATGGGAGGGTGCCCATCCGCATTCTCAACATTGGGGAGAGGGAGGTACACTTACCCAGGTACGCTACACTCGCCAAGCTGTTTGTGGTCGAACACAAAGCTATCAGGGCCGTGGAACCCTTGCCTCCATCTCCTCAGGCGGAGGGTAATGGCTCCCAGAAACAAAAGGAGGACTGGTGCCAGAAACTCCACGTGGGTGCTAACTCCACTCCCCTGCACCAAGAACAAGGAGTCTACCGGGTGGTACAGGAGTACGAGAGAGTCTTTAGTAAGCACCCGCTAGACTTCGGCAGAGTAAAAGGGATAGAACACCACATCCCCACAGGGAGCCACCCACCAATAAAAGAGAGACACAGACCTGTACCCCCTGCACATTATCAGAACGCAAAGGGCATGCTAAGAGAAATGAAAGAAGCTGGGGTCATTCGAGATAGCTGTAGCCCCTGGGCAGCCCCCTTGGTTCTGGTGAAAAAGAAAGACGGCACCATGAGAATGTGCGTGGACTATAGACAAATCAACCGTATCACCCACAAAGACGCATATCCGCTGCCTAGAATAGAGGAGTCTTTAGCCGCACTAAAATCAGCTAACTTCTTTTCTACTTTGGACCTTACTAGCGGGTACTGGCAGGTTCCTGTGGCAGAGGCTGACAAAGAGAAGACCGCCTTCACCACCCCGATGGGACTGAGCGAATTCAACTGCATGCCTTTCGGGCTCTGCAATGCACCAGGGACCTTCCAGCGGCTGATGGAATGCTGTCTAGGGCACCGAAACTTCGAGACGGTTCTCCTTTACCTGGACGACGTGATCGTCTATTCGAAGACCTACGAGGACCACCTAAAACACCTGGCCGAGGTGTTCGAAGCCCTGGCAGGCTATGGCCTGAAGGTGAAACCATCGAAGTGTCACCTGCTGAAACCGAAGGTCCAGTATCTAGGGCACGTGGTAAGCGCGGAAGGAGTGGCCCCCGACCCTGACAAGGTCACGGCAATCAAGAGCTGGCCAAGCCCCTCGAACATCAAAGAGGTGAGACAGTTTCTCGGGTTGGTAGGCTACTACCGAAGGTTCATCCCCGGGTTCACTAAGATGGCAGCTCCTATGCAGGACCTCCTGATCGGACAGTCTAAGTCCAGAAGTCAAAAGCCACCCTTCAAGCGGGATAAACCGGAAGAGGAGTCCTTCCGCCAGCTAAAGATGGCCCTCACGGGGGATGAGATCCTGGCCTACCCTGATTACGGCCAGCCTTTCATTCTCCACACAGATGCCAGTAATGTGGGACTGGGAGCCGTACTGTCCCAAAACCAACAGGGCAGAGAAAGGGTGAACGCGTACGCCAGCCGGAAGCTGAGGCCCACCGAGAGGAACCCGGAGAATTACAGCTCCTTCAAGATAGAATTCTTGGTGGTGGTGTGGGCCGTGACGGAACGCTTCAAGCATTACCTGGCCTCCGCAAAGTTCACCGTGTACACGGACAACAACCCGTTGACACACCTGGACAATCCAAGACTGGGTGCCCTAGAACAGCGGTGGATGGCCCGTCTCTCCAACTATGACTTCGTGATCAAGTACCGGGCAGGCAAAATCAATGCCAACGCGGACGCCCTATCAAGGATGCCTCACTTACCTGAAGGTGACGAAGACCCAGAAGAGCTGGAGGAGGTAGAACTCCCCGCGTTTCACCGGTTTGGAGCCGCTCAATACTCTCACCGCGTGAAGAAGGAGGATCTAACAACCGTGATGATCAATCCCCTACCTCACCACAGCTGGGCCGAGACCCAAGATAGTGACCCTGCAATCCGCCTGGTGAAAGATCTGCTGACCCGGAAAGTCGCCCGCTTAGATCCAGATGCCCCAGAGAAAGCCAAGCAGCTATGGAAAGAGAAGAGCAAGCTGTTCCTCTACGAAGGCAAGTTGTGCAGAAGGATTGTCAACCACCGGACGCACGAGCTGACCTGGCAAGTCGTGGTCCCAAGGCAAGATGCAGCTATGGTCCTGGGGGCTTACCATGACAGAGCGGGGCTCTTCGGTTGGAAGAAACTGGAGTTCCTGCTAAGAGGAAGATTCTTTTGGGTCGGCATGAGAGGTGCTGTAGAAAAATGGTGCAGAGACTGTGGCCCTTGTCACCTAAGGAGGAAGGACCGCACCAGCCAGAAGACACCCTTGAGGCCCATCGTCACCACGCAGCCTCTTGAGCTGGTAGCTCTAGACCATGTCAAGTTGGCTCCAAGCCGGTCAGGGTACATCTACGCCCTGACAATCGTGGACCACTATTCCCATTTTCTCGTGGTGGTCCCGGTAAAAGACTTGACAGCCCAAACAGCGGCCAGAGCCTTCCAGCAATATTTCTGCCGTCCACACGGGTATCCGGAACAGGTCCTGACAGACCAGGGTCCTGCGTTCGAGGCTGAAATCTTCCAGGAGTTCTGCAACCTCTATGGCTGTAAGAAGATTCGTACAACGCCTTACCACCTCCAAACCAACGGGATGTGTGAGAAGATGAACAATATAGTCATTGATCTCCTGAAGACCTTGCCCCTGGAGGAACGCAGCCTGTGGCCAGAAAAACTGCCGGACCTGATAGACCTATACAACAATATCCCGGTGAATGCTACAAACTGCACCCCGGCTTACCTGATGCGAGCTAGACCAGGTAAGCTGCCCGTAGACCTGGAGATGGGAGTCCTAATACCTGAGGACACCTCCCCGGATGCGGACTGGGATACGGAAAGGCAACTGCAGTACAAGAAGGTACAGGAGAGTGTGGAGAAGAGCCTGGCCCAGGTGAGAGAGAGGCAAGAAAAACTCTTCAACCAACACGCCCCTGCTGGTCCCCTAGAACCTGGTGAGCAAGTCCTGAAGCGGAAGAGAAGGCTACATAAGTTGGACGACCAGTGGGAAAGGGAACCCTACACCGTACTGCAGTCTGACCACGACAACCCAAAGGTGTGCGTAATCACCAAGGACGGAGGAGAAACCACTAGTGTCGTCTCCAGAGACCACCTCAAAAGGTGCCCCGAGCAACTCCGTAGTGCAGAAGAGGATCAGAGTGACCTTGAACCCGCAGAGGTCAAGGAAGAAATGATCAGCACCGTTCTCGGAGAGTTCCCTCAGTCCTGGACTCGCATAAATGATGCCATAGTGGTACCTGTCCTGCATTTCCTGCAACCGGCACAGCAACAACCAACACCAGAGCCGGAAGGTGAAGAGGAGCAAGCGGTTCCAGAGGCAGAAGAGCCTGTACCAGCAGCCCAGGAGAGTCAACCCTCTGCTGACAGTGAGCCTGCCATGCCTGCGGTAAGCCAAAGGACCCGCAGACAGCTGCCTGCCCTACCTGTACACCCAGCTGGTAGCTGTACCCCTAACGCTAGTGGGGAAAGCCAGGTTGGTCCACCACCAGATAGTGGGCTAAGGAGGTCAACCAGGAGCACAAAGGGGCAGATACCGCTCGCTGGAAAATATAGAGCGCGCTAAGATTGTAAATAACCCTGTTGCCAAATGTTGAATTGTTTGCCAAGTTACATGCATGTCTGGTAATTCTGTGTTTCAGTTTCTTGCAGCTACCGTAAGGACTCACAGGTTATGGACTTTTTATAACCAGGACCTTGTATGGACTGCGTTCGGAGCCTAACCCAGGAATGAACTAAGACTGTAAAGGACTTGGGGTAGGACAGACCCCCACCTGGTTAAGGCTCCCCGTTGTATTGGTGATATGGACACCCGGTCAAAGACCACACTGTGACCTTAAGAACTCAATCTGTGCGTCACTTTCCTGATAATGTTTTATAGTTATGCATATTGTCTTTGTTTACTGTTTAGTCCCGGAGTACTAAATTTTACTAGGGGGGAATGTGTCACCCTGGCCTGGATGCCACAAGTGTAATTAAAGCTGTGTCTGAAAGCAAGGGGGAGGTTCTCTGGTCAGGGGAACATTAGCATGCAATGCCTCCTGTCTCAGGCCAGTAGGGGGAGCAGGCTGCCCCTATAAAAGCTGGTACTGGGGGCAGGGTTAGAGAGAACTTGATGGCCTGTCTCAGCACTGAGACTTGTCCCAGAGCAGAGCAGGGACAGACAGTTGCACTGCACCTAAGAGGAAGTGTGGCAGGAGGAGAGCCACAAGCCAGAGACAAGAGGCGAAGAGAGCCTGTCTTGGCAGATAAAAGACTTACTTTACCAGACTTTGGTGTCTGAGGCTGGGAGGATTCCACATTCTCCAGCAGATAACCAGTTCGCAAGGGACTGTATATTCCTTGGCCTAAGAAGCCTGGAGGCCCTGCCACAACCGAAGGGACCAGTAAAGCCGTACAAGGCTGGGAGCAGAAAGGAACCCACGTCGCAGGCCATACAGGCGAGAATACACGGAAAGCTCGGAAACGTGGGCTGTTACCCTATAACGAGGAGATAGCCAGAAGGAGCGCAGAAAGCACGGTAGGCCTACACCCTCACCCTGACCAGGGCCAATTTCCCCGTTGCTCTCAGACATCCAGGTCCCCTCCTAGCCGGAACTGTTTATGGGTCAGTTTACCTGTTTTAGTAAAGACCTGGACTGCAACTTGTTGTCTGTGTGCTCCTTGCTCCTCCAGCACTATCGGCACCGGGACTCTCACTACCATCACTCCCACCATCCACCACACTGCCCTGGGGCCGCACTCTTCCCGTGGGGAGTCACACCATCCCAGCTGCATATATCATCAGCCCCAGCGGTCTGCCCTGCAGCGGCGGTTCCTAATGACCGCAAATCCACGGGTGGCGTAGTCGGACATAATCAATAGCACATAACGGACTACCACTGGCCTGACCACCCTGAGCCACGGAACCGGGTTGCCACTACTACCCCCATCGTTCCCTATTGCCCGGATCCGAGTGCCCCACGGCCCAGGGGGCGAGTCACAGTCACTTCAGCACCTGTACAGTTTGGAGGCTACAGGGAGATCCTCAACATACCCACTCCGATCTAGACGGCTCACTAGTGAATCAGCTAGAATGGAGTTGCTCAAATGAGGTCCTCAAAAAATCCACTCCAATACAATGTTGTAAATTATGAGGACTGTCGGCTGCACTCTGCTATGTTTTTCCCCGCGAGGCTACACCTTCTCTTTGAAAAACTCAATTCCAGTCACCTCAGCACCTGTACAGTTTGGAGGCTACGGGGAGATCCTCAACATACCCACTCCGATCTAGACGGCTCACTAGTGAATCAGCTAGAATGGAGTTGCTCAAATGAGGTCCTCAAAAAATCCACACCAATACAATGTTGTAAATTATGAGGACTGTGTTGCTGCGCTTTGTTACGTTACTCCCCACGAGGCTCCGCTCACTCTTTGAGAAAATTCGATTCCAGTCACCTCAGCACCTGTACAGTTTGGAGGCTACAGGGAGATCCTCAACATACCCACTCCGATCTAGACGGCTCACTAGTGAATCAGCTAGAATGGAGTTGCTCAAATGAGGTCCTCAAAAAATCCACACCAATGCAATGTTGTAAATTATGAGGACTGTGTTGCTGCGCTTTGTTACGTTACTCCCCACGAGGCTCCGCTCACTCTTTGAGAAAACTCAATTCCAGTCACCTCAGCACCTGTACAGTTTGGAGGCTACAGGGAGATCCTCAACATACCCACTCCGATCTAGACGGCTCACTAGTGAATCAGCTAGAATGGAGTTGCTCAAATGAGGTCCTCAAAAAATCCACACCAATACAATGTTGTAAATTATGAGGACTGTGTTGCTGCGCTTTGTTACGTTACTCCCCACGAGGCTCCGCTCACTCTTTGAGAAAACTCGATTCCAGTCACCTCAGCACCAAACTGTACAGAGTGAAGGCTATAGGAAGGTCCTCAAAAAATCTACTCCGATCTAGACGGCTCAGTAGTGAATCAGCTAGAATGGAGTTCCTAAAATGAGGTCCTCAAAAAATCCACTCCGATCTAGACGGCTCACTAGTGAATCAGCTAGAATGGAGTTACTAAAATGAGGTCCTCAAAAAATCTACTCCTATCTAGACGGCTCACTGGTGAATCAGCTGGAATGGAGTTACTAAAATGAGGTCCTCAAAAAATCCACTCCAATACAATGTTGTAAATTATGAGGACTCTGTCGCTGCGCTTTGTTACGTTTTTCCCCACGTAAAACTGAACGATCAGCGCTGTGTGTGATTATTTATATTACAAAAAGCGATAATAAAATGCAAGTTTGATTAATCATGAAAAAAATAAAATTTTGCCCTTTGGAAATACGTAATAAATATAACAGTTTGAGCAAGTACTTAAAAAATAAAAACATGAAATCATTAGAATTATAAGGCTGATATATATCTACAATGTGTGTACATTCCAATTCCACTACATTGCAGGCTATGAGGATCCGGGAATCTGCTCCATTCTGGACATTGGAGGTGATTTTTTGAGGAACTTCAGTGTAGAAACTGAACTGTCTAGAATGGAGAAGCTGCAGAGAGATCATCAAAAGATCAACTCCGATCCAGTCACCTCACCAGTGAATCAGCTAGAGTGGAGATGTTGGAATGAGGACCACAAAATATCCCCCCGATCCAGTCACCTCACCAGTGAATCAGCTAGAGTGGAGATGCTGGAATGAGATCCACAAAATATCCCCCCGATCCAGTCACTTCACCAGTGAATCAGCTAGAGTGGAGATGCTGGAATGAGATCCTCAAAATATCCACTCCGATCCAGTCACCTCACCAGTGAATCAGCTAGAGTGGAGATGCTGGAATGAGATCCACAAAATATCCCCCCGATCCAGTCACTTCAGTAGTGAGCCGTCTAGAGTGGAGCTGATAAAATGAGCCCTCAAAAAATCAACTCCAAACTAGACGGCTCAATGGTGAATCAGCTAGAATGGAGTTGATTGTTTGAGGACCACAAATAATCAATTCCAAACTAGATGCAACCGTCTCTTTTGCACGCCCCATGCGCTCCAAGCACAACCGGATATCCGTGGTCACCGGAAACACGTGACAGGAAGCACGTGACCGGAGAGTCAGTATGCGTTCCACACGCCGGAACCACCTGGCCGCCATTCTCCCAGTCAGAGCATGTGACCAGCACCGGGATCATGTGATCATGGACACAGTGAAGCCGCCTCGCCGCTGTCACCTAGATTTCAATGCACAGTCAATCCTGGAACTTTACAGCTGAGTGCGTTCCATGACATATCATACAATCTATATGCCTATTGCAAACATTGTCATTCTGATAAGGGCATACTATACTCATAAGGCTTCTCAAATAAATAGTACAAGCGACACTCAAATATATTGGGCATGGGAGTTCACAATAGGCTATAATTGCATAGAGAAGACCCTTAGTGGGCCAATTTCATGTACTAATGCTATACCATGCAGATTTACATACTTGACCTGCAAATGATTCCTCTAGTTGTCAGTAGAGGGCAGCCTAAACATAAAACAATCTAGTGAGCGACAGATGTGGCATCTTCTTTGGTGCATGGGTCGGCGTCAACTAATCAATGAGCATTAACATTTTTTTTACACTGCCACAATGATATTAAGTGAAATTAACACCGAAATTTGAACCTTACTTGCTCGCATATAAATTTTTCACTGCACCCCTTAAATATTTAAGCACGTATATTAAAGGGGGCGGCCATTTACACTTATTAGTGCAGCTTTCCTCACACACTGAGCAGCATTCTGTCCATACAATGGCCGCTGGTGGAGGAGCAGTGACCAGACCTGTCCTCAGCCTCCAATACTAAAACTCCTCACATAGGAGAGCTGCTTGTCTGTTGGAGGAGGCTGATACGATAGGCTGATCTGGTCACATGATCCTCCCCCAGCGGCCATTTTATGGACATAAGTGCTGCTCAGTGTGTGAGGAGAGCACGTGGAGTAATCTAGTCTCCTCTATCAGTAACAGAGAGCAGACAATGTTTTCACCTAGTTTGACAAATTAAAAAAAATAGATTTGCAGCAACTCAGATCTCCTCAAATTGCAAATACTTGAAGAAAATCTAAATTTATTGCTATCAATAATGGTGTCCTCTTTTTCCTTATAATAATACTTATATTCACTGGGCTACGTTATAATAATAATGCCCCCTATACTGACTAATAATAATAATAATGTCTCATGACAGTGGTGCCCTGTGTATCCTTATAATGCCCCCCGGGCCTTCTTATGTAATAATTGTGTCCTAGGAAACCAGAAACATATGCTAATACTTATCACCCCCTCTCTCCCACGCTGAGGGGTGATATTCTCCTCCTCACTACAGTCTAGGTGCAGCAGATGTTGAAGTGAGGTCATTGCATCGCCTGATGTCCCTCATGTGGTGCTGACCTCTTTGAGTTCATAAGACATAAGCAGTCTACGGCTTTTCTGAGCAAGTGGCAGAGCAGGGAGTCCATGGCTCTCTGCTCCACCTCAGTTGTTAATGGTTAATGATATCCACATCCTCAGAAAGTGGATACTGTCAACAAGTGTCCACACCGGCCCATCTGGTATTTGTTGGAACTTCCAGATGGACAGTCAGGCCCTGCGGGGGCCCTTGCAGTTTAGCTCAGTTGGTATAATAGAGTCATATCTAGAATATTATTTAAGCTTAACTTTGAAGGGCCCATGTTAGTGACCCTCATACATAGCGTTTTTCTGTGTTTTTTACTGCAACAATAAAAACTTGTCTTGGCAGTAAAAACACTGTGTTCAAAACCCCTGGTTTTCCTCATGTTCCCTGCATTTTTGTCACTTTTTTGTAGCCTTTTTTTGGGTGTGGATTACATATGAGCTTTGTCTACAGTACATTTTTAATAAAGTTAGTTTCATTCACCACAACCGCTGTCAAAACGCTGTAAAAAACTTGCATTTTTTACAGCATTTTTTCCCCCTTTCATTTCTTTGTAAAAAAAAAGCTACAAAAACACTGAGAGAATTGACACGCTGTGGATTTTAAAAACGCTGCATTTGTCAAATTCAGTCAGGAAAAAAAATCAAGCATATGAGTGAAATTTCTAAAATCTCATATCTTTTGCTGATACTGTAAAACGCAGCTTGATCTGAGGTAAAAATGTCAGACATGTCAGGTGCTCAGGTACTAGAAGTACAGGAGTCTGTACAGAACAATAGGCAGGGCCGGCGTCAGCACCCGGTCAAGTGCCAGGGCCCTGAGCAGGCGAGAGGGCCCACTTGCGGTCGGGCACCACGCCGGGCTATGGGCGAAGGAGAGCGGTGCCAGCGCCCGCCCTTCTCCCCCACTTGCTCAGGGCCCCGGCAGCCGGATACTTACCTCTCCCCATGCCTCCGCAGCTCCGCTGTCTTCCCGCTTTGCGCTCCCTGTGATGTCTCAGGTTAGAGGGCGCGGTGACGTCTTTCCACCGCACCCTCCCAGGAGCCATCACAGGCAGCGCAGAGCGGGAAGATGCCAGCAATGGAGTCCGGACCTGAGCAGTGGCAGCAGGTGAGGAGGAGTGAGGTGAGGGTGAGTATTTGATTTTTTTTTTTTAATGTATGGAGGTGTCGTCACTGAATTTTGGGTCTTCTATCCTTTGGATTACGAGCTCGGAGAGAATGAAGACACAGGACAGGATGTTTGTGTCTAAACATACTCTAAAAACTTTATTACAAAACACAGGGCTAATATACACCCTAAAGGCAGGAAACGGATTTGCCATATATGGTTCGATTATACAGTTTAGCTGAACAAGCGAAAAAAGCTAGTTTCTGTATGCTTTAAAATATTTAATTAGACTTATCTAGTTAGCAAGGTCATTTCATCTTTCTGCAAGAACACATTATTGCTACACTAGAAGAAACATCTGGCCAGGGAAAATCACTTTATCTTCTCAAAAGGACACGCTATTGATACAAGAAGGAACATTCATAGCTGTTGTTTTCACCTAAAATAACTATCAGACTTATATAGCATAGATGGGGCCTTTAAACTTGAGGGACTCCATCTTCTGCTATAACATTCCATCCTTTTGTTCCTTCATTTATCAATATGAATTTCTATGTTTTCTTTTAGTACAACGCTGAATACACATTAAAAAAAACTTAAAAACCAAATAAACCGCAAGACACATTAGCAAAACCTGTAAAATAGCTTGTACTATACCAGCCAACCACCCACCAATACCTTTAAACCAATTTGCGGGATTTAGAAATGAAAATCTCTGTGTGGAATTATTGGCCAAAGTATCTGAACAGTTCACTCAAAAGTTTATCTCTTCCCATGAGACCGGGACAGCGAGAAAGGGTATGCTAGTGGACGTCACAGGGGCATGTGTACATATCCAACAATTAGCAATGGTCTGGTTTTGCTCCTTTAGTCCATCGATTAGAGCAAGATGGTGTCTAATGAATCTATTGTCGTCTCCATCCATGGTGCCTAACCTAGTCCATGCACCTGTGGTCGCAAGTATGCAGGTAAGTATAAACAATGTCATCATTCTTTGTCCGCTGGTTCTCCTAGTATCTTTTTGCAATGGGACGCGTGGATCCAGGTCTCTTTTCCCTCTAGCTTAACGGCTGTACTTGTGGTCAGCAGAACTTGAAAGGGTCCGTCAAACCGTGGATCTAGGCTTTTCCTCACGTGTCTTTTTATAACCACCCAGTCTCCAGGTTGCAGCGTATGGCTGCTAGAGTCTTGATCTGGATCTGAAAGAGAACTGAAGACATTATAATGTACTTGCTTAATCTTTTTGTGTAAAGCCCTCACATAGGAACTTAGCACATGGTTGTTCATTTCTAATGCTTGCGGATAGAAACACCCTAGGCCGGGTACGATGCCAAACAATATCTCATATGGAGAGAGTCCAGTCTTTCTATTAGGCGTGTATCTTACTGAAAACAGAGCAAGTGGTAAACAGTCCGGCCATGGTTTTCCTGTCTCAGCCATGGCTTTCTGAATTTTTAATTTCAATGTCCCATTCAGTCTTTCCACTGTACCACTACTTTGTGGGTGATATGGGGTATGGAATGCTTGTTGAATTCCTAGAGCTGACATGACTTCATTCATTATTTCACCTGTGAAGTGTGTACCTCTGTCACTCTCAATTACCTCTGGTACCCCATACCTGCAGACCACCTCCGCAAGCAGTTTCTTTGCGGTTGCCGTAGCCGTGGCTTTGGCAATCGGGAAAGCCTCTGGCCATCCTGAGAACAAATCAATACAGACCAACACATATTCCCATGATCCTGACTTTGGCAGCTGAATATAATCAATTTGCAGTCTCTGGAATGGATAGAGGGGCCGGGGGGTGTGTTTGGGTGGTGTTTTAACTACTCTACCCTGATTATGTGTAGCACATATCATGCACCCTTGTACCAGGTTTTCAATACAGGTGGAGAATCCTGGTGCCACCCAATGTTTCTGCATCACACTCATCACACCCGTTTTAGATTGGTGTGTCGGCCCATGTAGTACCTGGGCAGCTGCTGGGTACAGTGCCCTTGGAAGGCATCATCGTGTCCCTTTCCCCCATACCCCATTTGCTTCATTCAGGCATGCACCTTCCTTTAACCACTTATCAACCTCCTCCTTTTGAGCCTGCGCCTGCATTTGGGATAAGATGTCCTCCGACACAAAGGGGTTTTTAGGGGCACTTAACTGACGTACTGTTGACCCTTGTTGCGGCTTACAGGCTGCTGTTTTTGCTGCTGCATCTGCCATCGCGTTTCCTCTGCTTACCTGGTCGGTGCGTCTGGTATGTGCTCTTACCTTTATGACAGCTACTTGTTTAGGTAGTTGTAGCGCATCAATTAATTAACTGCTGGACCGCATCAGCATTCTTAATGGGGTGTCCTGCTGCCGTCAGGAAACCTCTTGACTTCCATATTGGACCAAAATCATGCGATATACCGAATGCGTACCTAGAATCTGTGTAAATGTTAACAATACTACCTTCCGCTAGTTTACAGGCCTCGGTTAGGGCCCTAAGTTCAGCTTCTTGAGCCGACTGGTGTGGGAGCATTGGTTCTGCCTTGATTACTGCATTGAGGGAGACAACTGCATATCCAGTATGGAAGGTACCTGAATCGTCCTGATGACGGGATCCATCTACAAAAAATTCAAAATCTGCATTTTGTAATTCATGTTCAAATACAGTAGGTAAACCTGCCGTTTCTTGTGCCATCATTTGTACACAGTCATGAGGAACTTCCTCTCTTGGATCTTCCTTAAAAAGCACAGTACCTGACTCCTCCTTTAGATCCGAGAGAGGTAACAAAGTTGCTGGATTCAGGGTAGTACACCTCTGTAAAGAAACATTGGGAGGCATTAACAGTGCACATTGTAACCTGAGATGACGTGCTGCTGAGAGGTGAGCGGGTTGCACTTGATTCAATATAGTGTAGACATCATGAGGTGTTAGAACGGTGAGCGGGTGGTCAAGAACAATGTCTGCGGATTTATGGAGTAATAGTCCAACAGCATGCAGAGCACGTACGCAGGATGGTGCACCTCTGGCTACCGCATCCAATCTGACACTAAAATAGGCAACAGGTCTCTGATTATCACCGTGTGTTTGAGTTAAAACTCCTGCTGCATGTCCAGCTTGTTCATGAAGGTACAGAGTAAATGGGAGCTCATAATTAGGTGTACCCAAAGCTGAAGCGGCCAAAATACGGTTCTTGAGAGAATAAAAACAGTCTATTGCCTCTGATGTTAGTACAAAAGGTGTTGGGGTAAGACAGTCATAGAGGGGCTGCATTAAAACAGAGGTGGCATGAATCCACTGTCTGCAATAGGAAACAAGTCCAAGAAAAGTTCTGAGGGCTGCAACATTAATGGGGACGGTGAATGCCTGTACTGCTAGTTTACGTGCATTTGTTAAATGACGAGCTCCTGGTGTAATGCAATGTCCCAAAAAGGTGACTGAAGATTTACAAAACTGAAGCTTATCTTTCGATGCCTTGCAGCCAGCGTGATAGAGAAACAACATAAGCGATATAGTTGCACTATGACATTGTTTCCTGGAGGGGGCACAAATGAGCAGGTCATCGACATATTGCAAAACAACGATATGTGGTTCAGACCATCCCTCCAGTATTTCCTGCAGACTTGCAGTGTACATTGTGGGTGAATTCTGGGCACCCTGTGGCAACACTGTCCATGTATATTGACTGCCCTGGAATGTGAAAGCAAACAGGTACTGGCAGTCAGGATGTAATGGTACACTGAAAAATGCATTTGCCAAATCGACCACTGAAAAACAAAGAGAGTTAGAAGGTATCTGTGACAGAAGAGTATGCGGGTTGGGCACAACTGGTGTTAGAAGTTCTGTGGCTTTGTTAACCAACCGGAGGTCATGGACCATTCTATATGCGGCTGGTTGTCCTGGCACACTCTTTTTCTTTACTGGGAACAGGGGAGTGTTGCAAGGGGACTGGGTTTTGACTAGGACTCCTCTCTGTAGTAATTTTTGGACCTGCTGGGCTATGGCATTCTCCTGAGCCGAGCTAAGGGGATACTGCCTCTGTTGAGGCAAGATGGCTCCTGGTTTTAATTTCACCATTACTGGTTGAACTCTTAACCTACCAACATCTGTTTTGTCTGAGGCCCAAAAATCATGTGGTACAGCCTGCTCCAATATCGGGGGAAACTCATTTGTCTCTTCTATGCTGGCAATATCTAGTGACATAATTTTGCAAAGGGTACTTGGTTTTAAACCTGGGGTCATGGTGACAGTGCCATCGGGATGATACTCAATATGTGCTTGTAATTGGGACAACACATCATTTCCCAAAAGGTTACATTGGCCTCGGGGCGATACCATGAGCTTGCTATGTACAGTGGCTCCTTGAATTTGCAGGGGAATTCTTTTAGTGACAGGAAGCAGGACAGACGGGGAATTGAAGGGGGTGGCAATGACATGATGTGAAAAATCAGTGTCAATGTATGTGACGCGCCCCCTGGGCCTGTGTTGTGCAGGGAATACCCGGAGCCGGATCGCTGGGGGTTGTAGTCTCCGTGGAGGTGACCCGGTCCGTGCCCAGGGTGGTCAATTCAGTGGCAGTCTTAGTGTAATAACAAGTGTCCGACTACGCCACCCGTGGATTGCGGTCAATGGAGACCACCGCTGCAAGGCAGACCGCTGAGGCCGGTGTTATGTGTGCAGCTAAGAATGGGATGACTCCCCACAGGAGGAGTACAGCCTCAGGGCAGTTAGCGTGGATGATGGGAGTGATGGTGGAGATAGTCCCAGTACCAATAGTGCCGGAGGAGCAAGAAGTCACAGACAACGTGTTGCAATCCAATGTCCTTTACTCACAGTTTGTATTCTCCAGGTCACTCTCGCGAAGCAGTGACCACCCAAGCCGTGCTGCGTCCACCAGGCAAGGGACTCGGTCAACTCCCAGGTCTTTTTGGAGTATGTCTCAAAGCTCCCTTCCGTCCTTTCTCTGGCTCGTGCCCCACCAGTGACCAAGCTTATGTCCAGCTCCCGCGGGCCTTCTCTTGGGAGGGCTACGTGCCCATGTCCCTGACCCTATATGGTATGCCTTCCTAGCAAGGTGTAACGAGGGGTCGCACCAAGGGCTGGTCACGACCTCCGGTTCTTGGCTGAAGATGATTCGCTTCCACCAATTTGGGATCCGGTACCCTGTTCTGCCAACCCGTCACCCGCAATATCCTGGGTCCTTAGGGTTCTCTCTTCCTTCTCGTTCCTGAGCCTTTCTGTTTCACTTGTTACTTCTGTTCTGGTCTTGTTCCCTTTTCTTTTCCACTGTTCCTTCTCCTCTCTCTCTCTCTGGCCCCGGCCTCTGTGCTAGGCCTGCCCAGGGAGCAGAGCCCATGCAGCAGCCCTGCTCCCTGCCTTCTCCACTTCTCCTCACAGACTGAACTTCTTCTTCTTTCTCTTTCAGTGCTGGCTGGGCCTCACAGGCTAGGCCCGCCTCCGGAGCAGAGCTCCACAGAGGCCCTGCTCTGTCACTTCCTCTCTCAGACTGAACACTGTTCTAAGATGGTGCCCACCTTATATACCTCCCTCTGACCATGAGCCCAGGTGACTAGCAACCAATGGGCTCCTTCCTATGCTCCGGACCCAACCCCTATCTGCCCCTATAGCACTGGGTATTCCACCCCCCTCCCCACTCCAGCCAGGGACAGATGCTGTCGTGCCTGCACTTCTGTCTAGTGGGAGCACCGTTGAGCTGTCCCTCGGAAATGGGGTGTGTGTGCTGTATGCAGCCTACTGAGCCTTGATCCATACTCCATCCTTACCCGGGAGTGGGATATCACACCTCTGGATGAGGTGCAATACCTCTGTAGTGACCAAGTCCTCGGGGCGCTACATTCCCCCCTGGTAAAGCACAGCACGTCCTCGGGCTGGAACAGAGCAAAAACAATTCACAGGGTATGCAAAAACTTTTTCATTAACTGCTTACATCAGGAAACAGACACACTTGTACAATTCCCTTCATGGGAAACACTCTGATGAAACACTTTTGGTTATTACTTCCGGAACTCTTTTACCATAAAACACACTATAAAACTTTTGCAAGTAAAACATTCTTCAAAAACGCATTCTTGACTTCTGGCCGCTGGACAACCTGCGACCAGGTGTTCACTTTCTCTCTCAAAGGTGCAACAGTCCATTTAATTCGTCCTGAGGTAGACGTTGCAGTTCTTTTAAAAAACCAGTAGGGGGCGCTTTAAGAAGCGCAACTATTTACCAGGGGTTGGCCGTTCCCAGTCCTCGGCCGGTTGGAAAGGGGATGGCTGCTCTCAGTCCTCAGCCAGGTAAGAAAGGGGGTATCTTGGAAACGGGTAACAGTCTTTTAGCTGTCCCAACGGGGACCACACTTATTAACAGTTCAAAAGAAAAACAGTCCTTGTACCCTGACGGGTAACTTTGTACAGTTCCTTACTTACGCTACTTTCTTTTAATAGTTATGTCCTCCTTGAGCTCCCTCCTGAGGGCAGTCTTCAGACCCGTCCGGGTCCTCTTGGCTTTCCTCGTACTGGTGGTACTGCAGCTTCTCCTCCGTGAGCCGGTGAACGTGGAGGGCGTACTGTCCCTTGGCACCCTTGTGCAGTAGGCCTTGCGGCGGGGTCTGGAGAAGGCCGCTGTTGATGACGCCCGGGGTCAGAGGGTGCGACTTTGGGCCTGGGCGCGGGCTGGTGGTGGCGGTGCCCAGGGCTGGAGGGCTCGGCTGCAGGGCTTGTTGCGGGGTCTGGAGCAGGTCGGTGTCTGCAGCGTCCGGGATCGGCGGCTCCACCAGGGGGCCCGGGAGCAGGCTGACGCTGGCAGCGTCCGGGACAGGGAGACTCCTCTTACCTGCTCCCGCGACCGCTCCTGCGTCACCCGTCTTCTCCTGGTGCTGGTCGGGGCCTGTGACGACTGGGGCACTGCCGATGCTGGGCAGCCTAGTCTGCTGCCGGTCCGCCATTTTGCTCTCCGTTCCCGATGTCTTCCCCCCCCCCCGGCGGACCGTGGCCTACCTTGCGATGATCTTCCTCCGTAGGCCGCGGCTCCGCAGTCGATCGTCGGGGTTGAGGACCTTGCGTCGCGCTCCTGTGACGTCAGCGTCGCTCCCTCTCCCTTCCAGGACCTTACGCAGCGTCAGTGCGTGGGGCGGAGCTTCGGATCTCACGCGCTTTCGGCGTCCACGCCCCTCTTCTTCCCGAGCGGCGTCCCGAAAATGGCGTCTGATGGCAGGAAGCTTCTCTCCGGTAAGTGCAAAAGCCTTTTTCAGGCATGCAATACCCGTTGGTGGCGGGTTGGTTTGAATCCTGCCGACTACGCCAAAGTTGACGCGCCCCCTGGGCCTGTGTTGTGCAGGGAATACCCGGAGCCGGATCGCTGGGGGTTGTAGTCTCCGTGGCGGTGACCCGGTCCGTGCCCAGGGTGGTCAATTCAGTGGCAGTCTTAGTGTAATAACAAGTGTCCGACTACGCCACCCGTGGATTGCGGTCAATGGAGACCACCGCTGCAAGGCAGACCGCTGAGGCCGGTGTTATGTGTGCAGCTAAGAATGGGATGACTCCCCACAGGAGGAGTACAGCCTCAGGGCAGTTAGCGTGGATGATGGGAGTGATGGTGGAGATAGTCCCAATACCAATAGTGCCGGAGGAGCAAGAAGTCACAGACAACGTGTTGCAATCCAATGTCCTTTACTCACAGTTTGTATTCTCCAGGTCACTCTCGCGAAGCAGTGACCACCCAAGCCGTGCTGCGTCCACCAGGCAAGGGACTCGGTCAACTCCCAGGTCTTTCTGGAGTATGTCTCAAAGCTCCCTTCCGTCCTTTCTCTGGCTCGTGCCCCACCAGTGACCAAGCTTATGTCCAGCTCCCGCGGGCCTTCTCTTGGGAGGGCTACGTGCCCATGTCCCTGACCCTATATGGTATGCCTTCCTAGCAAGGTGTAACGAGGGGTCGCACCAAGGGCTGGTCACGACCTCCGGTTCTTGGCTGAAGATGATTCGCTTCCACCAATTTGGGATCCGGTACCCTGTTCTGCCAACCCGTCACCCGCAATATCCTGGGTCCTTAGGGTTCTCTCTTCCTTCTCGTTCCTGAGCCTTTCTGTTTCACTTGTTACTTCTGTTCTGGTCTTGTTTCCTTTTCCTTTCCACTGTTCCTTCTCCTCTCTCTCTCTCTGGCCCCGGCCTCTGTGCTAGGCTTGCCCAGGGAGCAGAGCCCATGCAGCAGCCCTGCTCCCTGCCTTCTCCACTTCTCCTCACAGACTGAACTTCTTCTTCTTTCTCTTTCAGTGCTGGCTGGGCCTCACAGGCTAGGCCCGCCTCCGGAGCAGAGCTCCACAGAGGCCCTGCTCTGTCACTTCCTCTCTCAGACTGAACACTGTTCTAAGATGGTGCCCACCTTATATACCTCCCTCTGACCATGAGCCCAGGTGACTAGCAACCAATGGGCTCCTTCCTATGCTCCGGACCCAACCCCTATCTGCCCCTATAGCACTGGGTATTCCACCCCCCTCCCCACTCCAGCCAGGGACAGATGCTGTCGTGCCTGCACTTCTGTCTAGTGGGAGCACCGTTGAGCTGTCCCTCGGAAATGGGGTGTGTGTGCTGTATGCAGCCTACTGAGCCTTGATCCATACTCCATCCTTACCCGGGAGTGGGATATCACACCTCTGGATGAGGTGCAATACCTCTGTAGTGACCAAGTCCTTGGGGCGCTACATATGGCCAATCACCTTGCGTAATTACTGAATTGTCGGCCCCCGTATCTACTTGGAAATCGATTTCATGTCCCCCTGGTAGGTTCACCTGCACTATACAACTGGGAGTTGGGGGTAAGGAGATGAGGGGGTTCATGTGCAAGCTACCCTCATCCTATGGGGGCGTTGTTTGGTCGGCTTGAGGACCCGTACTCTGAGCATTTGGATACGGGTTGGTCCTACAGTTCTTTCTAAAATGTCCTGGCTTTTTACATCCGTAACACAGTTTCTGTCCTCCTCCTTCAGTCCGTCCTCTGCCTCTGTTGTTTCTGGGGGTCGTCTCTACTATATGTATTCTGGCAGCTCTTTTTGCCTGCGCTATGTCATGCTGTGCCCCCTGAGCTATTCTAGCTAAATCTTCTGCCTTCACTGATCTCCAGTCCGGTCTACTTGCTTTTACCTTCTCTGCAATCTCTTTCTTTAGTCCATTCATGAAAGCACTTGCTAATACCCTCTCACTAGTCTTATTCCCGGGGTTGAACCCCATTTCTGACCAGGTTTTCTTTAGTGCATAGAAATAATCCTTAGGATCTTCCTCCTTTCCCTGCACTCTATCTTCTAGTGTAACTTGCTTTTCTGCTTGCCTGTCTTGACATGCTTTTACCAACGCTGCTGCGAATAGGACTCCAGCTGCTGCATCATTAGATTCTGCATCTACGGGTCCGGTCCTATTGGCATACTGTTTTTTTTGTCTCATCTATCAACCTATCATAGCGGGCTTCATCTGCCAATTTTCCCTTAATTACCCCCTGCAGATCTATTCTAGTGGCATGATACGTATCCTGTATGGTGGTGATCATTCTAGCAAAACCCATAGGGGACTGGGACGGATCTGGCAGCTGGGAGATCAGTGCCAACTGCTCTGAAGGGCTCCATGGTCTATACATTAACATTGTACGAGCTTCCTGACCTGGAAACACTGCATCCCCCCCTGCTGCTGCTGCTGCTGGTGCTCCTGGCACAACTACCGTCCTCATTGGGAATAGACTAGCTGGGTGGGGTCTCGGTCCTCCACATGCCACACAGATGTCTACTGTCAAGGGATTCTGCTGTCCACATCTGGGGCAAACCCAACATTTAGGTTCCTGGGAATTCTGGTACTGGGGTGGGGGTGACGTCGGGAGCGGACAGGGAGGAAAATCTGTCATTCCAGTTTTTGTCAGTCTGTAACGTCCGTCTCCTAATTCTTCAATCTTTCCTTCAAAATAAGCGCATGCATTCATCCATACATCTACTGTCCCTAACAGACCCTTATCTTTCAGCCATCCATGATAGGAGTTAAAGAAGGATTTCCATTTCTCTCCATTCATCTCTCCATTCTCATTCATTCCCGCTTTACACAATATTTTGTCAATTCCAATCAGTGCCTGTTTCCCTTCTCTGCGTACCACTAAGTCTTTGGCTATAATGCCTTCCTTGGCATTTTGGTTCCCCATTTTTTCGGTTCTCCTCACCTAGAAGAGACTCCTCAGTCACTTAGACAATGGTCACTTAGACAATGGGCCACAAAGGTTTCTGAACCATTCCACTACTAGCCGCTCTAGGACTTATACGCCAACCAGAAAAACAGACCAAAAACATCAATCCCGGGACACATCCACAACACAATCATCGGATCCATACTTTCATTCTTAAATTCTCCAAAGGATAGAAGGCAGGACTGTCAATTTATCTGAGGGATTCTACTGGTTCAAAGGGACCTGAGCCAGACAACAATCTGTTGAATTACCTGGGGAGCCGACCGCTCGGGGGTGAGGGAGTCTCTTCTATGCAGTGATATAATTAGGTAGAATATAACAGTTATTCTTACCTCAGCGCTGTATATATCACCAACAGAGAGCTTCACTCGTACCACGTCTCGGACCGGTCGAGCACCCTTGGGTAGATTAACTCAAGAATCCAATCTGCGCATGTCTCCCATGGGACCCACATTGTTTTGTCACATGACCGGGGCAAACCTAGTCCGCCCATATCGTGACATCACCGGGCAAGCGCTTTACACTTCTAACACTACGGTCGCTATCTTTTTAATTGGCAAACTCCACCAGAAGATTATTTTCAAATATGAACAAAATGTGCACTCAAATAATTAATCCTATCCTCTATTAACTGCAAGAACGCGCCCACTTTTCATTATCAGGGACACCATCCTATTCATAATTTCTCAATTTATTTATATTATAATAACAGTATCCATACGGTAATTCCTATGTCCATAAATGAACGGAGAGATAATATATTAATACATAACCCAAACACCCTTCCATGGAATTCCCTATCCCTAGGTTCATCCATGGAGTGAAATTAAGAGGTCAGAGGAGGAACCTTCCTCAGGTCCCCACCCCTTTCCCAATCTCAGGCGATAATTGGGAATACATTATAGTTCAATTCTCTCCATAAATAGGAATACCATTTCATAATGTAGAAATATATTTTTATAACTTCATTAGGTGGAAACTTGAATATTTTCAACTACTATATATATAAAAAAAACATTTTTTTAAGAAAAAATCCATTCCCAGAGGAAGTCTCCCTTTCTTTATACGCATGTTGCAGCAGGTCGCGTCGACTCCACAAAATATCATAGTGAGAGTGATTGATCTGCAAGAAACCAAAAATATCCATATATAAATATATTAAAATATAAAAATCCAATTATATTTAAAATACCCCAAATTTCATACACTGCTGATGTCTGAACATACTCCTCAGGTGATACCTGCTGTACTAAATTCAGCATTCAGTCCATTTGGCTTCAACGTATTCAAGTTATGGATCCACTCAAGTTCCTTTCTTTTTAATAATCGTATTCTATCTCCACCCCGTCTTTGTAAAGGGACCGCATCTATAATTCTAAATCTTAATTGTATCACAGTATGTCCCGCCTCCACAAAATGCTTTGATACAGGTAAGTCCATCCTCTTTTTTCTAATGGAATGTCTATGACTATTTATGCGAGTTTTAAAATTGCACGTAGTTTCTCCTATATACCAAAGTGAGCAGGGGCACTCTAACAGATATATTATATAGTCAGAATCACATGTAAAAAAAAATTTTATGTTGTATACTTTTTGAGTTTTTGGATGAAGAAACCGATCACTTTTTAACATAAACGGGCAGTTGACACATGAAAGACATGGATAACAGCCCTTTCTACCTCTACCCTTAATGAATGTCTGAGTCACAGTTTTAGAGGGGCCAATATCTGAATGTACTAGTACATCTTTAATATTTTTATTTCTTCTATAAGAAAAAAGAGGGGGATTTTTAAATTCTGGCACATCCGGGAAACATCTATTTAACATTTTCCAATGACTCCTGTCTATATTTGCCACCTGTTCACTCTCTTCACCATATGTCGATACCATAGGTATTCTATCATCCTTATTATTTTTGGTCATTTTATTCAGAATAATATCCCTATTTAATCCACTGACTTTTTTTTCCTGTTTATTTAACAGTCTCTGAGGGTAACCTCTTGACCTAAGTTTTTTCGTAAGTTTCTGTGCACTCTTATACAGGCCCTCCTCACTACTCTTTATTCTTTTAATTCTTAAATATTGGCTAAAAGGTAATGATTCTATCATGCGTTTTGGGTGGTGACTGTTATACCTCAGGAAATCATTTCGATCCGTCGGTTTAATGAAGAGGGAGGTCAATAATTTTCCATTTTCCTGTGTGATAAAAACATCCAAAAACTGAATAGATTTACATGAACTCACCAATGTAAATTTGACAGTCCTATCGACCTGATTCAAATATCCATAAAAATCCTCCAGTTCCCCTTGTGTACCTGTCCAGAGGAGGAAGACGTCATCTATGTATCGCCACCACGCCATGACATGTCTAAAGTGGTGGGACACATAGACAAAGTTCTCCTCCAATGTAGCCATAACAATATTTGCAGAAGCAGGGGCCATATTGGCCCCCATCGCGGTTCCACATTTCTGGAGGAAATATTCATCACCAAATAGGAAATAATTATGATATAATATGGACTCTAATAATTCAATAATAAATTTCCTATTATTTTCACTAAGATCCGTATAAGACAGTCTCCGTTCAATCGCCTCCACCCCCCTACCATTATCAATGGAGGTGTATAGAGATACCACATCAAATGAGGCCAAAATGACCTCACTTTTTAATTCAACTTCCTGTATTTTTAATAAAAAATCCATGGTATCTCTCACAAAGGATTTAGTATTTTTCGCCAATGGATTTAATATTCTATCAAGATAAATTCCAATTTTACTCGTTAATGAATTTACCCCGGAGACTATGGGTCGTCCCGGGGGATGATTAAGATTTTTATGTATTTTAGGAAGTACATATATCACAGGGGTGGTAGGATTCTCCACATACTGTATAAATAATCATAAAGATCTTTATCAATTATATTATTTTCCAAATCCCCATCCAAAATAACTTTCAAATAATTTAAAAATAGAAATTTTGGATCCTTTTCCAACTTGACATAAACTTCACTGTCACTCAACTGTCTTCTAATTTCTTCAATATACATGACCCTGTCCATGACGACGACAGCCCCACCTTTATCGGCAGGTTTTATAATGATGTCGCTGTCATGGACATGGTCCTGCAAAGCCCGTATCTCCTCTGAACTCAAATTTGGAGATTTCAGTCTTTTATTTGAGTTCCCTCTCAATGCTTTCACATCCCTCTGTACCGCTTCCATAAATGCATTAATTACCGGAGGATTCACAGGTGGCGTAAAGGTACCCCTTTTGGCCACCTGAACCTGTTGTAGACTAAGTTCACTAGTTATACATTTAGGGACAATCACACTACCAGAAAACCAATTTCTCAATTTGACATTTCTAAAAAAATCTCTGGAGATCTAGCTCCAGCTGAAACCAGTCCACATGTTTGCTCATACTAAATGACAAACCCTTATTCAAGACAGTCATCTGTGATATGGTCAAATTTTTTTTAGAGATATTTACCACGAGTTAATTTCTTTTTTCCGTGTCATCACTTGTCTCTGCTGCCGTGGTTTGATTTTGTCCTGTTTTTTTCTGTTGTCTTCGGTGCCGTTTGCCCCCTCTTCTTTTCCGTTGGATCCTCTCTGTTGCTCCTGATCTAGGTCTAAAGGAGAAATTATCACACAATTGTAAATGTCCTTTTATATCATGCTTGTTAGGCCTTTTATCAGTCCTTAAATAACCTCTTTTACTCCATGATGAATTAGATCCACCCTTCTGCCAGTTATAAATGTGACCAGTTTGATAATCCTCCATATCTCGATTCCATTTACGACGTTTTACATCCTCAAATTCCATGCGCAAACCCTGCACCTTAGTCATTATTAAATCCTTGAAGGAATCCCATTCCTCAATTTTGAGCAATGATTTCAATTTTTCCTCAGTATCCACAATGTAAGTTGTCATTTTCAATATTTCCTGTTGTAAAAAGTCAATATTCAACAAAATTATATCCAAGGCATATCTATTGGAGATTTGACAAAAACGGGAGCAAAAAGTCACATTATTTCCAAAAAGATTGGGTCTTATATTTGAACGTAAACCCCGTGGTATTTTCCGAGCTTTATAATACTGTCCCAAAGTAACCAAATGCAGTTGTAGAATAATCATCCTTTTAGAATCACTTTCATATTTACGTTTAAGATCCACTAGGGAAGGTGTACTTAAAAAAGTCCCATCATCCTTCAGCGCACCTAGGATCCGTTCTTCTTCCTCAGCAGTATATGAAAAAACATCAGGCTCTATACCGTCCATTACTTTAGCTCAAAAGAATACATTTTTAAAGGAAAAAGAAAAAATTAAGAGAAAATGTGCATGTCTTCCTGGACATATACAGTACAGACCAAAAGTTTGGACACACCTTCTCATTTAAAGATTTTTCTGTATTTTCATGACTTTGAAAATTGTACATTCACACTGAAGGCATCAAAACGATGAATTAACACATGTGGAATTATATACTTAACAAAAAAGTGTGAAACAACTGAAAATATGTCTTATATTCTAGGTTCTTCAAAGTAGCCACCTTTTGCTTTGATGACTGCTTTGCACACTCTTGGCATGTAAGAGGATACTGGCCTTCAGGGCAAAGTGGCAAAGAAAAAGCCATATCTGAGACTGACTAATAAAAGGAAAAGATTAATATGGGCAAAAGAACACAGACATTGGACAGAGGAAGATTGGAAAAAAGTTTTATGGACAGACGCATCAAAGTTTGAGGTGTTTGGATCACACAAAAGAACATTTGTGAGATGCAGAACAACTGAAAAGATTCTGGAAGAGTGCCTGACGCCATCTGTCAAGCCTGGTGGAGGTAATGTGTTTGTCTGGGGCTGCTTTGGTGCTGGTAAAGTGGGAGATTTGTACAAGGTAAATGGGATTTTGAATAAGGAAGGCTATCACTCCATTTTGCAACGCCATGCCATACCCTGTGGACAGCGCTTGATTGGAGCCAATTTCTTCCTATAACAGCACACCTCCAAATTATGCATGACCTATTTAGGGAAGAAGCAGGCAGCTGGTCTTCTATCTGTAATGGAGTGGCCAGCGCAGTCACCAGATCTCAACCCCATTGAGGTGTTGTGGGAGCAGCTTGACCGTATGGTGCGCAAAAAGTGCCCATCAAGCCAATCCAACTTGTGGGAGGGGCTTCAGGAAGCATGGGGGGAAATTTCTCAAGATTACCTCAGCAAATTAACAGCTAGAATGCCAGGTCTGCAATGCTGTAATTGCTGCAAAGGGAGCATTCTTTGACAAAAGCAAAGTTTGAAGGAGAAAATTATTCTTTCAAATAAAAATTATTATTTCTAACCTTGTCAATGTCTGGACAATATTTTCTATTCATTTTGCAACTCATTTGATAAATAAACGTATGAGTTATTATAGAAAACACAAAATTGTGGGGGTGACCCCCAAACTTTTGAACGGTAGTGTAATATATATATATATATATATGACGCACCCCCTGGGCCTGTGTTGTGCAGGGGAACCCGGAACCGGGCCTGTTGTAGAATGCTGGGGGTTGTAGTCTCCGTGTGGCGGTGACCCGGTCCGTGCCCAGGGTGGTCAAACCAGTGGCAGTCTATTTGTATTGTAATAAGTGTCCGACTACGCCACCCGTGGATTGCGGTCAGTGGGGACCGCCGCTGCGCTGCAGACCGCTGAGGCTGATGTTGTTTGCGCAGCCGAGTATGGGATGACTCCCCACGGGAGAAGTATTGCCTCAGGGCAGCTAATTTGGAAGATGATGGGAGTGATGGTCTGAGGGTCCCAGTGCTAATGGTGCAGGAGCGGCAAGGAATCACAGAGACGGGAGGTGCAGTTTAGGGTCTTTACTGATGGTACAAGGCAGACCCTCCAGGGAGTACTGGCTAGTATAAGGGGCCTGGTCAGTCTGCGAGCAAGCAGGAGTTCCCCTGGCCAGGTGGAGTTGTAGGCCTCCCCGTTTATCTGCACTCTTCCTGGCTACCTTGCTGTCAGCGGTTACAAGTAGCCCACGTCCCTGAGTATACCGTGTGGTGCTCACCCGTATGGCTGGTGACTTGGGGCCTTCTGTTAGCCTCCGCTCCTGGATGGCGGCGCTGGTCCCTTCTTTGTGACTGAGCCTCCGGGCTTCTATGGCCAGAGGACCTGGAATCCCCTGCCGGCTGTTTTCTGCTGCTGGGTGTATATCAGTCCCCACAGCCTCGGACTCCTGTGTCCGGTTTTAGTGTCTTCGTCCAGGGCGAGCTCTGCTCAGCTCCAGCCCCTGGACTTCAGCTACTGCTCCTCCAGAGCTCCTGATCTCACTTTCCCTCTCCAGACTCTGACTCTGTCTGCAGCTTCACTCTGACTACTCTAATCCCGCCCCAGACCCAGTTTAAAAGGGCAGATTCCTCCCCTCCCAGGTCTGGGCGGACCGTGTTGCATGTTTAGGGATCCTGACCAGAGAAACCTCCCACTTGCTCTCAGACATAATATCTCTATTACTGTGGCAACCAGACCCCTGGGGTGTCACATATATATATATATATATATATATATATACACATGTATGTATATGTGTGTGTATATATATTGTAAGGCAGCACTACTTATTATCCTGGGGGATACTCGCTTTGCTGCGTCAATCACTGCACACCAGCAACTACTTTGCCGTGTTTCACAATCCACAGTTTATTACACTTCATAAACCGTATTTCACATACATAATGTCCACGAGCCCAAGTGGCACACCGGCCCACTTGACTCTAATTACAGCCTTCCGCAAGGTAATAAAACAATGTCCATGAAAATGTCCATAACATAAAGAGTATTACCTTTATCGGCTTTCAGCTGCTTTTAGTCCATTTCACCACTGTGACTCTAAGGCTTGACCACACGTGGTCTCCAGACCTCCACCCGTCCAAGACCACTGGCATCTCTCACACACAGATCCAGGCTCTGTCCTCCAGGACGCTTGTGTGGCACTCCGAGGCTTACTGGCATCCCACACACACACACAGGGATCCAGGCTTCACCTCCACCGGAGTCCACCAGGCCTCACCAGGCCTCACACGAGCGGTGCTTGTGTGGCACTCCGAGGCTTACTGGCATCCCCCACACTCTCACAGGGATCCAGGCTTCACCTCCACCGGAGTCCACCAGGCCTCACCAGGCTTCCCACGAGCGGTGTTCCCCACACACAGGGAACAGCCTCGTGCCGCTCACACGGTGCCCACACAGGAGCTCCCAACACCCAGGAACTCCTACACACCGGAACACACCTGTCACAAATCACACAGGGTTTATATATACTGCAGCACACACACAGATAGGACCTTAACTGATGTCAGAGTCATGTGTCCACACCCTCTGTGTGCATAAGGACCTGTGTGATGTCACAGTCATGTGACCAGTCCGTTAAAGAGGAAGGTACATGGTCATTCAAAAACACACCAAACCATTAAAGGGATTGCTGCTACATCACTATATATATATGTATGTGTGTGTATATATATGTGTATGTATGTATATGTATGTGTGTATATATATGTGTGTGTGTATATATATGTGTGTGTATATATATATATATGTATGTATGTGTGTATGTGTATATATATATATATATATATATATATATATATATATATATATATATATATATATATATATATATATATATATATATATATATACATATGTGTGTGTGTGTGTGTTTGTACATACATACATACGTGGTCAAAATTGTTGGTACTCCTCGTTTAATGAAAGGAAAAACCCACAATGGTCACAGAAATAATTTGAATCTGACAAAAGTAATAATAAATTAAAAATCTATGAAAATGAACAAATGGAAGTCAGACATTGCTTTTCAACCCTGCTTCCACAGAAGTTTTTAAAAAATGTAACTCATGATATAGGCCTGGACAAAAATGATGGTACCCCTGAAAATAATGTGACAACAGATACATGTTAAATCAAGTTGTGTCCACTAATTAGCATCACAAGTGTCTACAATCTTGTAATCAGTCAGTGGGCCTGTATATAGGGCTACAGATACTCACTGTGCTGTTTGGTGACATGGTGTGTACCACACTCAACATGGACCAGAGGAAGCAAAGGAAAGAGTTGTCTCAGGAGATTAGAAAGAAAATTATAGACAAGCAAGTTAAGGGTAAAGGTTATAAGACCATCTCCAAGTAGCTTGATGTTCCTGTGACTACAGTTGCACATATTATTTAGAAATTTAAGATCCATGGGACTGTAGCCAACCTCCCTGGACGTGGCAGCAGGAGGAAAATTGATGACAAATCAAAGAGACGGATAATTCGAATGGTAACAAAAGAGCCCAGGATAACTTCTAAAGAGATTAAAGGTGAGCTTCATGCTCAAGGAACATCAGTGTCAGATCGCACCATCCGTTGTTGTTTGATCCAAAGTGGACTTCATGGGAGACGACCAAGGAGAACACCATTGTTGAAAAAAATTTCATAAAAAAGCCAAACTGGAATTTGCCAAACTACATGTTGACAAGCCACAAAGCTTCTGGGAGAATGTCCTATGGACAGATGAGACAAACATTGAAGTTTTTGGCAAGGCACATCAGCACTATGTTCACAGACGGAAAAGTGAAGCATATCAAGAAAAGAACACTGTCCCTACTGTGAAACATGGAGGAGCTCTGTTATGTTCCCGGGCTGCTTTGCTGCATCTGGCACAGGGTGTCTTGAATCTGTGCAGGGTAAAATGTAATCTCAAGACTATCAAGGGATTCTAGAGAGAAATGTGCTACCCATTGTCAGAAAGCTTGGTCTCAGTCATGGGTCTTGCAACAGGATAATGACCCAAAACACACAGCTTATAACACCCAAGAACGGCTAAGAGGAAAACTTTCAACTATTCTGAAGTGGCCTTCTATGAGCCCTGACCTAAATCCTATTGAGCATCTTTGGAAAGAGCTGAAACCTGCCATCAGGAAAAGGCAACCTTCAAACACGATACAACATAAATAAAACTGTTACACTCGTGCCTGGACTGACTGGCGTGAGCGTGATTAGTGATCCCACTGTACCATGAACCGAGGAGTGCCTGGAGGGGCATAACTAAGTATCTACCCGATCCGACCAAGGTCGCACGGAGGCTAACGACTCCGTGAACCAAGGAGGAACCGAGCAGAGGGACCAGGTGCTACTCCAGGTTAGACCCCGGTCACAGCTGTTGACCCACACCGGGGAATGCAGGAACGGGCAGGTTAGGCTGGCACACAGACAGTTGGGTATTGGCAGGCACGGCTGGAGTGCAGACAAGAGGATACTGGCAAGCACGGCTGGTATGCAGACAGGAGGGCACTGGCAAGGCACGGCTGGTATGCAGACAGGGGGGTACTGGCAAACACGGCTGGAGTGCAGACAGGGAGGCACTAGCAGGTTGGAGCGCAGGCTGGATAGGGTCCAGTACAAACTGGGATTCAGGAACAGAACCGCAGATGCGGTAGACAAGCAGAGCAGAGAGGAACCGCTGGAACGGTAGGCAAGGCAGAGCAGAGAGATACCGCCAGAGCGGTGAGCAAGGCAGAGCAGGGCGAAACCGCCGGAGCGGTGGGCAAGGCAGAGCAGGAGGAACCGCCAGAGCGGTGAGCAAGGCAGAGCAGGGCGAAACCGCCGGAGCGGTGGACAAGGCAGAGCAGAGAGGAACCGCCGGAGCGGTGAGCAAGGCAGAGCAGAGAGGAATAATGAATGCACTTGGGCACACAAATCATCAAGATCTGCTGACGGCAACTCCTTTTGCAATGCTCGACCAATGAAGTGCTTGATGGGAGTCAAATCCGGAGATGCTTCTGGCCATGGTATCATGTTTAAGTCAAGCATGCTGCTCACAGTAGCACCTGCAACATGTAGCTTAACATTTCCATGTTGAAAAATAGTTACTGAGGCACGTTTAAGAAATGTCCATATCACTGGTTCCACGACCAAATCAATGTAACACTGAGCAGTTAGTATACCTGGAATGAAGACTAGAGGGGTCCTGCTACCATATATTATTACACAGCACACCATAATCCCGGGAGTACAATCGGTGTGACATTCTTTCTCGAATGCCAGTATTCTAATCTAGTCCAATTCCTCATATATGCCTACACACAGTATGATACCACTTTCATGGCCCCACAGTGGCTATCACACTCAATATGATGCCCCCACGGTCCTATTACACACAGCATGATGTACAGTATGATTCCCCCTGACAATACATTTCCCCACACAGTACATTGAAAGAAGACATCCATTGTGTTCTACCTATAACCTAACATGTTGATACAAAGGAAGGCAAAAGACCCATGAGGCAGATGCTAATTGCCCCCTATTAACGAAAAAATCCTTCCCAACTCCACTAATGGCAATTAGACTAGTTCCCTGGATGAACGTCCTATCACAGAATCTAGTTCCCATAACCTGTAATATATTTTTCAACAAAAGCATCCGGGCCATACTTGAACTTGTTTAGTAAATCAACAATTACAATATGATGTTCCCGAAAGTCTGAATATTAAAAATGGTGAACATTGGACATAATTTCAAAAAACATCACAGTAAAAGATAATGCCTTACCAACACCAGGTCAGATTACCAATGCACTGCAGGATGCAGCAAGCCTCCATGATAAAGGCGGGGGCAGCACATGTGCAAAATACTGATGCAGACAGCCACTCACTAACCTACCAATTCATGGAGGGGGTGGCTGTGTAGTATTATACATGCACACCGATGGAGTCTGCATAGGGCGCCAGTCACACAGATATGTGTGATACACAGTGTCTGGCTTGCAGCCTATTGATGTCTTGCTTGCAGCGTATTGATGACGCCCATAGTATTAGATCAGGCGGGTTGCCCAGAACTATATACATGCACCCCCACAGGACAGACGCCCCAATTCACCCAGCCAACACTAAAGAGGCCTGGCTGCATCCTGCAAAAAGATGTGCAAAAAAGATGAAAAATAGTATATAAGATAAGTACACCACATGAGGTATTGGACGATATTTTGGCCAAAATACGCAAGCTCACAACTCCATCGGTGTGCATGCATAATACTACACAGCCACCCCCTCCAAGAATTGGTAGGTTAGTGAGTGGCTGTCGGCATTAGTATTTTGCACATGTGCTGCCCCCGCCTTTATCATGGAGGCTTGCTGCATCCTGCGGTGCACTGGTAATCTGACCTGGTGTTGGTAAGGCATTATCTTTTACTGTGATGTTTATGTTCCCGAAAGTCCCGTAATTTCACTATTCTTAGAGTAAAGAATCGCCATCTATGATGACTGAGAAACCATCTTTCTTCTAGTAGGAGAGGGTGCCTCCTTGTCATCGTTGAAGGTCTATATGTAAAAAGTTCCTTAATAAGATCTCTATACTGTTTCTTCTTATATTTGTACATTGTAATAAGATCGCCCTTAAACCTTCATTATTCCAAACTGAATAACCCTAACTTTGATAACCTGTCTTGGAATTGCAGTGCACCAATTCCCTTAATAACCTTGGTTGCATTTGTCTGCATACGTCCTAGTTCAACTATGTCCGTCTTATACACCAAAGACCAAAATTATACACAGTATTCTAAATGTGGCTGAATTAGTGACTTGTATACAGACAAAACTATGTTCTTATCATAAGCATCTATGCCTCTTTTAATGCTTCCATGGTTCTATTTGCCTTGGCAGCAGCGGCCTAGCACTGGTTATTAAAGTTGAGTTTGCTGTCCACCCATACACCCAAGTCTTTTCCAGTGATGGTTTTCCCAGTGTTTAGTACATAATTGTACATTGTAATTTGTCCCAAGCAAGAACATTTATCTACATTAAACTTCAATTGCCATTTTTCAGCCCAAACCTCAAGCTTACATAAATCCCTCTGTAATATTACATTATCCTCCTATGTACTGATAACCTTGCAGAGTTTACGATCATCTGAAAATATTGAAATTTTACTCTGTATACCCCCCAAAAGGTCATTAATAATTGTATTAAATAGAAGTCCCAATACTGACTCCTGGGGTACACCACTTTTAAATGTGACCCAGTTAGTGTGTTCCATTAATAACCATCATCTGTTTCTTATCACTGAGCTTTTTTTTGTTTCTTTCGAAATCATCTATACGGTTCCAGACATATGGACCTTTTTAAGTGCTAATGTTTATGGTATTTACCAAAGAAGCAGTCACCCAATGACACTCTTCCTTCAGAGAATCTTCTGGGCCATGGAAACTGGCATGACTTTGGGGTTACTTGTAGTTTTGAATGATTCATTTTACTATTCAATGTACTAAAAATGGGGAAAAAAATCCATTTGTGGTGAAATTGGACCAAATACTGATAGTGGGACGGTAGCCTAAATCTCGGTCTCCTTTGAAGCTCAGCATATAGATGAGCTCCAGAGGAGCACCAAGACAGCGGGCACAGGGCCCTCACTGTCCTAGTGACCCATCAGCCCCCGAGATCATGTCACAGGGCACAGATGGGAGCTGGTAAATGGAAGCAGTGGCACTGGTTACATTTACGTGCTGCTGTCAGAGATTGACAGCAGCATTTAAATGATTAACTTGTCGTAATTAATTGCTGTACTTTTATGTTAGAGGAGCAGGAAAGAAGGAAAAGCCGAGCTGTGGAGTTAGTATCAGAAGAACGTACCAACTCCAACTGCAGGTAGAAAAAAATGTAAATACTTATATAGTGTTAATATTGTATATTATAAATTATTTTCATGCATAAATTGCTGAATATTTACTATTATTTGTTGCAGTATATTTGGTATTAGTAATTATTATAGTTGGAAATTTGACTTACTGACACCACAGCCCTAGTTAAAAGGGTTTTCCACAAGTGAATATATTTATATATATACTAGATGGTGTCCCAATTCTAACGCATCGGGTATTCTAGAATATGTATGCGGCCGACTGGGCGCAATCAGCAGAGTGGTGTTTAAATTTGGCGCCAATCTCGCTGATTGGTTGCGGTCGGCTGGCGGCCGCGACCAATCAGCAGAGCGTTGTTTAAATTTGGCGCCAGAGCATTGTTTAAATTTGGCGCCAATCTCGCTGATTGGTCGTGGCTGGTGTCCGCGACCAATTAGCAGAGCGTTGTATAAATTTGGCGCCAATCTCGCTGATTGGTCGTGGCTGGCATCCGCGACCAGTCAGCAGAGCATTGTTTAAATTTGGCGCCAAAATCGCTGATTGGTCGCGGGCAGCGTCCGCGACCAATCAGCACAGCAGTGTTTAAATTTGGCGCCAAAATCGCTGATTGGTCGCGGGCAGCGTCTGTGACCAATCAGCACAGCAGTGTTTAAATGTTGCGCCAAGATCGGTGATTGGTCGTGGCCGCTATTTAAATGTGGCGTCCAAATCGGTGATTGGTCGCGGGCAGCGGCCGCGACCAATCAGCACAGCGGTGTTTAACTTTTGCGCCAAGATCACTGATTGGTCGCGGCCAGAGACCGCGACCAATCAGCGAATCGTATAGGTTTGGACCGGGGAGCAGAATCGTATTGGTGAGGACCGGGGAGCGCCGCTGCCTGTGTGGCTACTTCCGCTGCGAGAAGCCGGGAGATGAGCGGCTTCTCGCAGCAGAAGTATCCCGACCCGCAGCGCCGCTCCCCGGTCCTCCCTTGACACCCTAGCCGCATGGAGGTCAACGCCACTGCCTGTGCGGCTACTTCCGCTGCGAGAAGCCGGGAGATGAGCGGCTGCTCGCCGGTCGGGGTTCTTCTGCTGCTAGCGGCCGGGAGATGAGAGCCTCGCGCCAGTCATCTCCCGGCTGCATCGCCGCTGAGCTCCGTCCCGCAGATGAGCCTCTAACGGCCGCCATCTTTTTTCTGAAATCCCGCGTCGCTGATTGGCCGCTGCTGGACCAATCAGTGACGCGGGATTTCCCCGACAGACAGACAGACAGACAGACGGGATAAGACGATTATATATATAGATATACGCGGTGTGCAGAATTATTAGGCAAATTGTATTTTAGAGGATTATTTTTATTGTTGATCAACAACTATGTTCTCAATCAACCCACAAGACTCATAAATATCCAAGCTTAATATTTTTGGAAGTTGGAGTGTTTTTTTTAAGATTTGGCTATCTTAGGAGGATATTTGTTTGTGCAGGTAACTATTACTGTGCAGAATTATTAGACAATTTAATAAAAACCAAATATAATCCCATCTCACTTGTTTATTTTCACCAGGTAAACCAATATCAGTGCACAAAATATAGAAATAAACATTTCTGACATGCAAAGACAAAAACCCAAAAAATTAGTGATCAGTATAGCCACCTTTCTTTATGATGACACTCAACAGCCTTCCATCCATAGATTCTGTCAGTTGCTTGATCTGTTTTCGATCAACATTGCGTGCAGCAGCCACCACAGCCTCCCAGACCCTGTTCCGAGAGGTGTACTGTTTTCCCTCCCTGTAGATCTCACATTTTATGATGGACCACAGGTTCTCTATGGGGTTCAGATCAGGTGATCAAGGGGCCCATGTCATTATTTTTTCTTCTTTTAGACCTTTACTGGCCAGCCACGCTGTGGAGTAGTTGGATGCATGTGATGGAGAGTTGTCCTGCATGAAAATCATGTTTTTCTTGAACGATACCAACTTCTTCCTGTACCACTTCTTGAAGAAGTTGTCTTCCAGAAACTGGCAGTAGGTCTGGGAGTTGAGCTTCACTTCATCCTCAACCCGAAAAGGTCCCACAAGTTCATCTTTGATGATACCAGCCCATACCAGTACCCCACTTCCACCTTGCTGGCATCTGAGTCGGAGTGGAGCTCTCTGCCGTTTACTGATCCAGCCTCTGGCCCATCCATCTGGCCCATCAAGAGTCACTCTCATTTCATCAGTCCATAAAACCTTTGAAAAATCAGTCTTAAGATATTTCTTGGCCCATTCTTGACGTTTTATCTTATGCTTCTTGTTCAAAGGTGGTCGTTTTTCAGCCTTCCTTACCTTGGCCATGTCCCTGAGTATCGCACACCTTGTGCTTTTTGATACTCCAGTAGCATTGCAGCTCTGAAATATGGCAAAACTGGTGGTGAATGGCATCTTGGCAGCTTCACGCTTGATTTTCCTCAATTCATGGGCAGTTATTTTGCGCCTTTTTTGGCCAACACGCTTCTTGTGACCCTGTTGACTATTTGCCATGAAACGCTTGATTGTTCGGTGATCACGCTTCAAAAGTTTGGAAATTTCAAGACTGCTGCATCCCTCTGCAAGACATCTCACAATTTTGGACTTTTCAGAGCCCGTCAAATCTCTCTTCTGACCCATTTTGCCAAAGGAAAGGAAGTTGCCTAATAATTAAGCACACCTTATATAGGGTGTTGATGTCATTAGCCAACACCCCTCCTCATTACAGAGATGCACATCACCAGATTTACTTAATTGGTAGTTGGCTCTCAAGCCTATGCAGCTTGGAGTAGGACAACATGTATAAAAAGTATCATGTGATCAAAATACTCATTTGCCTAATAATTCTGCACACAGTGTATATATATATATATATATATATATATATATATATATATATATCACACTATAATACAGTATGTCTTTTTTAGTTGAACAATTGGGATGTGGCTGCTGGGACCCCCAGGATGCCCAGTACTGAATCCAACTGGTTCTTATACATAAACCTTAAGTAGAGCCACATGAAGGTAAAAGGATCAGAGTGCCTGAAAAATGTATGGATCAGAAGGTGTTTTTCCCTGGATTGACTGTCATTCGTAGATGTAACAGAATCACTGGTCTTCTCTTCCACTTTTGGCTGAGGATTAGAGGATTAACATGAAACATGGAAACGATATTCTCTCATCAGACATATATGATGTTTAGTACTGATATGCCATAAATGTCAGTAGTATTACATTAAATGCAAAGGGACATTAATCAATTTGAAATGATTCTTTTTAGTTTTTTTTTTATTAAGAATTACATGGAAAAATGAAGAGATGTTCTTGGAGGGCCTTCTTCTGCAGATGTTACTTGCTGGTCAGAAGGCCACAGGTAGATGGTACAAGTCCTTCCACACAGGTGCATCTTTAATGGTGGACATGCTGTACTAGGCATTAGACATGAAGGGTTTTTCACATTGAGATGTTTGTGTTGCTCCGATGACAGGGAGCAAATATGCAGCTTTGTCTGATGGAGCGAGCAACCCTGGATAATCCACGCCGGCAAGATGATATCAGCCGGCGGAAGGTGGAACCTGTGAGAGGAGACAAAGAGACATAACTAATGTAAGTAATGGGACTACATATTAGAGCAGGGATGTCACACTCAAACACACAGAGGGCCAAAATGAAAAACTTGGACCCCACATAATCCTACATACAGAATAATGGCCCCACATAGTCCTCCGTACAATATAATGGGCCCCACATTGTCCTCCATACAGAATAATGGCCCCAAATAGTGGTGGTGGTTCTGTTGTCGTGGGTCAAATATAACCACCCTGCGGGCCAGGTTTGGTCCACGGGCCAGAGTTTGACATGTATGTATTAGAGGATACTACTGTAGTGTCACTGTGACAGAATGATAGAGGAGTCGTATCCATACAGATGTACGGGGTCATTGTCAGTAATCCTACAGATAATATCTGCTCCACATGACTCCTTCTCACTGACTGACATCATGCAACATGGAGCTTATTGTTACACTTACCTCTTCTACTTCTTCTCTCTTCTACCTTCTCTGTTTTTTGTCGATCTTTCGATGCAGATTTTCTTTTCCCCTGAACTGGTGATTCTGATAAAAAAAACAAGAAAAAGATGTATATTATAAACTCCTAAAAGATTAGCTTTGTATCTTTATATAGAATTCTGTTATTCTTGTACCCTGTAGTCCCGGTAATTGATTATTGCACCATAATAGAGAGAATATGTCATATATACATAAAACCACCTGAGGGTCTGAGAATTAGATTGCCTTGTGAACTGATTAATATGAAACCTGTAGGTTTTCCGATATGTGGTGTCTAGCCAGGGAACTATGTCCCCTTATTAACATGATAACACTGCGGCATCCTGCAAGTAATATCTTAAAATAAGTTAGCTAAAACCTCAGTGCATTCTTAAGGTGATAAGGATCAGTATAGGCCTAGATGGAGCCATGGGTGCAGTATTCAGAATCAGTTTGGCAGAAGACTGAATGGCTTCTTATGCATTAAAAATTATAACCTATGAGGCTATGTGCCCACGTAGCAGATTTGATGCAGAGCGTTTTTGCCTCTCTCTGGCAGAAAAAAACGTATGCAGATTTACATGCAGATTTACATGCGTTTTTTCTGCCAGAGAGAAGCGTTTTTTCAGCATTTTTACATGCGCTTTCGCATGCGTTTTTTCAAGAAGTTTTCCAAACGATTTTGAGCATCACTTGGAAAAGTGCTTGACAAGTTGGTCACACTATTTAAATCCATGCAACCGGCATGGATTTATATAGTGTGACCGAGTAATAGTTAAAAAAAAGAATAAGAATGGTAAAAAATGAAAAAAAAAAGATTATACTCACCTTCCGGTGTCTTCCCGGTGTCATCTCTGCTGCGTCCGGTCTCTTGCAATGCTCGCGGTGCTGTGAAGGACCTGCGGTGACATCATTGAGTCATGTGATGGGTCACATGACTCAGTGACGTCATGACAGGTCCTTCACAACAGCGCGAGCATTGCAAGAGACCGGACGGCGTGGACAAAACACTGGGAGGACATCGGAAGGTGATTATAAGCTTTATTTTTTATTTTAAATTCTTTTCTTTACAGATTCTATGGTACCCAGGTCTGGATGAGAGTCTCCTCTCCTCCAGACTTGGGTACCATCCGCACATTAGAAAGCGCCAATTACGCAAGTACAGATGCAGTCTTGCGGAATTAGCGCGTTCTAATGCAAGTCAATGGCGGCGATTACGCTGCGCGTCCGCAAAATTAATGGACATGCTGCGTATTTTTGAGCGCAGCATAAACGCAGCGGAAAAATACGCAGCATGGGCATTGAAAGTGCGGAATTGCATTGGAGACCATGGGGGAAGGTTTACCAAGCGTTTCCCAAGTGTTTACGCTGTAGAAATTCCGCAGCGTAAACGCTTGAAAAACGCATCGTGGGCACACAGCCTAAGAGTGAGGATTTTTATAAAATGAAATGTTGGGCTGTTTTCACATTACACTTTTTGACACAGGCTGCAATAGAATGACCTATAGAGCTATACATACCTGACAATATGGATGACTGTCTGCCTTCAGCAGTGAAACACTGCTTGTCATCATCAGACTTAGAGGGGGAAGAATCTTTCTGCGTCTGGTTGTCATCAGATTTAGAGGGGGAAGAATCTTTCTGCCTCTGCTTATCATCATCAGATTTAGAGGGGGGAGAATCTTTCTGCATCTGGTTGTCATCAGATTTAGAGGGGGGAGAATCTTTCTGCGTCTGGTTGTCATCAGATTTAGAGGGGGGAGAATCTTTCTGCGTCTGGTTGTCATCAGATTTAGAGGGGGGAGAATCTTTCTGCGTCTGGTTGTCATCAGACTTAGAGGGGGGAGAATCTTTCTGCATCTGGTTGTCATCAGATTTAGAGGGGGGAGAATCTTTCTGCGTCTGGTTGTCATCAGACTTAGAGGGGGGAGAATCTCTCTGTGTCTGGTTGTCATCCTCAGATTTAGAAGGGGGAGAATCTTTCTGCGTCTGGTTGTCATCAGACTTAGAGGGGGGAGAATCTCTCTGTGTCTGGTTGTCAGCAGATTTAGAAGGGGGAGAATCTTTCTGCGTCTGGTTGTCTTCAGACTTAGAGGGGGGAGAATCTTTCTGTCTGTTTGGTAGAAGAAAAACATATAAATTACAAGTGAAAACAATAGATACGGATACAACACCTGTCTGCAAAGCCCATTAGGACATCTGAATAACATGAAGGGGATGCTGTGCTCAAGACCCTCTTCTACCAGCAAGAATGGAGAATCACTAGCAATATTTATTTTCCTGTAATGAACTGGAAATTAAAGCTGGTCATAGTTATCAACTTTCATCACCAGCGTTATCACAAGTCAGAAACATGGTGATCAGCAATCATGTGGTCATCGATACTGGATTTAGTATCGACTTACACTCGTCTTGAATTTGGTGTTGTGAACACATATCAGAATGGACCCCATAAAAATAATTTGCTCACATGTCTGACTGTTTTGCACTTTCTGGTGAATACCCTGGAGGTGACTTGGGTTCTTCATTGTTCATCATCTTGGTATGGATGGAACAGAGCTAATACAAAGAGGAAAAAAAAATATTTTAATATTTTACAATTTTATTTTAATTACAGGTTGTATGGATCTTATTGGTCACATACTTACTTTAGAAAGCCTATGCGAAGATGATAGAAAGTTTTGGCTTTCCGGCCAGTCATTATCTTCACTTGTGTCCCCCTCATCTGAATCAATATGTTGATGTCTGCTACATCGAGCTGAAAAGTACAAGAGTTAATCGAGATTATTAGCATAATACTTTGTCCTGAACAGTCACCATTTGATCATGAATCAAGGTGGGGACTGATTCTCACTTAAAATGAAATACAAGACACACAGCAGCTTTCTGCAGATGATGTCTCATTCTACTTACTGTCAAAGTAGATGGTATCCTCTTCTGACTCAAGATCAGGAATGAACAGTGACTTCTGACTTAGAAGGTTGTCAAAATCTAAGTTACGCAGGAATGGATGAAATTTGATCTCATTTGCTCCTCCTTGAAAAGGAAAACAATGAATAGTGATATAGTTATTGTCAAAGAGACAAGTTTCTTAGGCCTCCTACACATATCCGTGTTTGCACTACATGTGGCATCCATTTTTCTTTCACGTATGCCACCCGTACCCATTATCATCTATGCTGCTGTTTTTTTGTGGCAGCACAGATGACAAGTGCCAATACAAGTCTATGGGACCCTGAAAAACACGTACATCACACAGATGGCATCCGTGTGCCATTTGTGTGCCTTCCTTACGCTGTATCTGTTTAACATTACAAAGTATAAGAGATACTTTATCATTTCTTTTTCTTTGCCGTACCGGAAAAACACTGATGGCACACTGATGGCACACTGATTCAAAACACTGATGACACTAGTACTGTTTTTTTCCGGTACTGGTTTCAGTACTGATTTTATACGGACGTGTGAAGGGGGCGTTAATCTGAACGGTTGACGTAACAGAGCCGAAGTGAAGTAGATGTACTGAAAGTCTTAGCATGAAGAATGGGGAATGGCCAAGCTGGTAGAGAACAAAACCTCAGTGCTGATCCTCATTATTCATTTTCTGTTCACAGAGGTGTAATAAGTCATTAATAATAGTATTATATACATTACCTGTCCCAAGTCTTTGTGCTGGATCTTTTCTGAGCAGCTCAATGATGATATCCCGAGCTGTGGCTGGAAAAGCCGAATTAGTAAGTTTCCAATATATGTCATCTGTTATGTAAAAAGCAAATATTACAGAAAATGAAACATCTTAATTTATTTTATCAAAACAAAAATCTTTTATATTAACAAAAGTAACTAAATCACACAACTAATCTATTCAAATAACAATGACATTACACAGCAATCAGATTATTTTACTTACCCCTGACAATATGGCTGTAAATGTCATATTTGGAAGGCCCATAAAATGGTACACGTCCTACAAGAAATGTATATAGGATGATCCCAATTGACCACCAGTCAGCTGGCCTTCCATAGCCTTCCTTTAAGATAACTTCTGGGGCTATGTAATGAGGGGAGCCAGCAATCTGGAAAAAACAGAGGAATGAGATAATGATCAGAGAACATAATTGTGACAAATAACATCAGTGGAAACGTTTTCTAGATGAGAAAGTATAAGAGAAGGAGAAATGGAGGAGATGAGTAAAGAACAAGTTCCTGCCTACCTCCTTATCATGGAACTCTCTGGTGATGTCCTCAATTGGAGCCTTGTAGATCTCTGATGTTGGTCTCATGAGACAGAGTTTGGAAAGCCCAAAATCTGTAACTTGAATATGACCAGTTGACGTTATCAGGAGGCTGTGAAAAAAAGAGGATGTCAGCCCCAAGTTGCAAATAGATTGTATAATAAACGATATCTTTTTACCCCTTTCTTATACTACAAGTGTCACTTACTTTTCAGGCTTCAGGTCTCTGTGCATTACACCATAGCTGTGCAGATATTCCACAGCTAGAACCGTTTCTGCAATGTACAGACGAGCCAAGGGGACAGGTAAACACCCATAGTTCTTCATAAAACTGCCACAGTCTCCTCCTACAGCAGAAAGCAAATATGACAGGAGAGGGTTTGTTACAATGTAAATGACACATGAGGAGTGTGAATGAGAAATGAGCGGAGACATTGGGGCAGGACGTCATACACAGAGATATACTGTATAATAATGCAAAAAACCCTCCATTGGAGCATACCCGAATAGTAACTAGGACTGCACTAAATGTCTATGAAGCAAAACCACAAAGGTGCAAGAGCTGCACAAATAAGTGCAATGAAGCAACATCCCATATAAAAGCATGAATCTTTATTAGTCACGTGGAATAAATATTTAAAAATAACAAGGTAACTCATACAAAAAAGAGACACTATTCTGGCCAAAAAAGTATGAGCTATATATACTATGTATCTTGCAATAAATAAATATATAATTAGTTAAAGGTGTTAGCAGTCTCATTTGTGGTTTTGCTTTATATACTGTATAAGGCCGGTTTCACACGTCCGGATATTTCTGGTACCGGAAAAACCTGTGTCGGAGATGTCCGTGTGCCGCATCAGGAGCACACATACCGGCGTTTGGGAATCAGTGTACAGTTAGCGTTATTCCCAAAAGCCGGGTACTGAACGCTGCGCTCATCATTTTCCCCTGCCGGCACTGCGATCAGCACCAGCAGGAGTTAATAATGAGAGTTGTAGTCTGCTCCCGGTGTCTCCACCTGTAAAAATAAGAATAAAATAAAAAAAAAACCTTATACTCACCTACCTGTCCTAAGTATCTCCTGCTGTAATCCATGCGACTACTCAGCAGAGGAGCTGGGGAGAATGACTCCTGCAGCGAGCGACGCCAGACCTCAGCTGAGCTCAGTGAGTGACAGGACACCGCTCGCTGAGCTCAGCGCAGATTCGGGGCCGCTCGCTGCAGGTGTCATTCTCCCCGGCTCCTCTGCTGAGCGGTCTCATGGATTACAGTGGGGGACATTTAGGACAGGTGAGGGTATAGATTTTTTTTTTATTCTTATTTTTACAGGTAGAAATACACTGGGAGAAGACAACCCTCATCATTAACCCCTGCTGGTTCTGATCGCAGCGCCGGCAGGGGACAATGATGAGGGCAGCGTTTAGCACCCGGCGCTAACTTTATCGCTAATTCCCAGGCGCCGACACATGTCACACGGATGGCATCCGTGTGCAGTATGTGTTTACACTGAACCATTGACTTGAATGGGTCTGTGTGATCCGTCCTGCTGGCCAAAAACAGACATGTCTACGTGTGGATCACATGGACACACGGTCCGTGGAAACACTGACATGTGCGCACATGTGTCAGTGTCTCCAGTACGTGTGGTAAACTGTCACCTCACGTACCAGAAATACTGAAGCGTGAAAGAGGCCTAATGTAGAGCGTATAAAGCAGAGTGACCCAATATAAAAAGACAGAGCCGTGCCTCATCTGCAAGCCTCTTATTCATTACTCTGTGAAATGCTCATCTATACAAACTGTTAGAATTGAGACAAATCCTCCTTTTATCCTCAGTGGATATTTTTGCCATTCTCAGTGAGGACATTCACCAGAGACTTTCACAGAGATAATGATTTTCCTGGCATCTTGGTAACAGATAACTTATAGTAAATGCAGTATGGACATGTATCCGTCCATGTGGTCACATTCAGATTATGGAGAAGATGCTAGAGATAAGCAGATTGAGGCTGGATATAGGCACAATGGATATGACTTACCTGCTGCATACTCCATGACCATACACAGATGATGAGGAGTTGGAAAGGAGCACAACATGGAGGCCACAAAGGGACAATCAGCAAATGTTAGGATGTCCCTCTCTAGAAAGGCACGTTCAAGTCTTCTTGGAATATTCACGTTCTCCTTGTCCAGCTTCTTCATAGCGAATAGCTGGCTTGTGTATTTGTGTCGCACTAAGTGGACGGCTCTGGAGAGAAGGAAAATCCATGATTTATAATGAATTCTTACTAACATTTTGTCTATAAACCTCATCACATGATTGTCTGGTTACTACTAGATGTCACTAGAAATCCATGTAGAAATCCATCAAGTTACACAACATAAATGATGACCTATGCGAGGTCCTCATCTATGTCACGTCCTAACTGACCTAAATAATGACATATAGATGTGGCCAGTAGACATGAGCTAACACATTTGAGTGGAATTAAATTCTACTCAGATTTTGCAAAATTCTGCATTCACCAAAATGGCGTTTTGTTTTTTTGTTTGTTTTGTTTTTTGTAATTTGCTTACTCATGGATTTAGCAAAATGTCAAGCGTTGGCCACCATTTTCAAAATCTTGAAAGGCCATAAAAAAGTTTAAAAATAAACAAATTTTTATACTCACTTCTACGGCCCCTCCGCCTCAACCGTCCGTTCCTTGCCGCATCCTCAAATCTCTGCTGCTAATGCTGAAATCCAAATGCCTCTCATACTGGGACGGGACTTCCAACATTGATGAGATCTGGGAGGATTATGCACAAGCGCAAGAACAGTCACGGTGTCACAATGTTGTGACTTTTTATGCTCTTGCATAGAACTCTCTCAGACCTTCTCAAAGCCTGAAGTCCTTGCATAGCGTGAGCGGTGGCAAACTGAAGAGGCAGTGAGGACCGGACGGGTGACGGTGAGAAGTGGAGGGGCTAGAGAATTGAGCAGTAAGGGGAGTATAAGTATGTTTCTTATGCTTATTATGTTCTGGGGCCTGGTGAGGCCCCAGAGCATAATAAGGGACATTAATTTCTCCTTGAATCGTATTTTCACAAGTCCACGTGAACAAGCAAATTAGAATTTTGCCTGATTCGCTCATCTCTTGTGGACAGTATGGACTCAGAGCATTTCTCTGTTGTACGGGCTGGGCACAGAGACAGAAGCATTGTCATAAGGAACACTAGCAAATGTATATTATGCAAACATAAAGCTCACCCATAAGCTCCACTGCTGATCAGTTTGATTGGTTTAAAGTCGGTCTTACTAGGACTTGTCTCCAAGTTCAATGATCCGGTCAAGGCCTAGAAATAATAAGAAATGACATTAAGACATAGAATCTGCAGGAAAATAAAAGCTCCAGATGCAGGAACTTCTCCTCTAGATTATGTCCACGCTGATTACATTGCAGCAGATGTAGAGGACATGATGCAAGCCGGACCCTCCACAGACAGTATTATATTTTAAGGGGATATTCCCATGCATAGATATCACTGTACTGCAGGGTATGATAAGGGGCATCACACAGAAGAGGCAGAATAACAATGCCATCATTACTCACAATAGATCTGATCTACATAAAAGCAAAGATATCCCATTGTCATCTGGGGTATAATATTATATGTGTAATTCATACCCCGTTATCTGATGATAAACAGACGTCTCCTCTGATACTTACACTGGCAGATTCGTGGATCTCTGGTGTCTCACATATTCCACCATCAGTACTGGCCGTCGACACAGTTATTTCTAAAATAATGATAAAATAATGAAAAGATGTCATGTATCAGTCTATATCAGTACTTAATATATAACACATCCATATAATGAAGGACATGACAAGATCTCTGTAAATGATATAAAAACTAGATATCTGGTATTCTGCACATACTAAATATACAGTATTTATGGCACATCCAGAGATAGATACACTGGGCGATTGTTCAGGATCTGATTACCGTATTTTTCAAGTTATAAGACACACTTTTTTCTGTAAAATGGGGGTGCGTCTTATCCCAACGTAGCTTACTGAGGGGGGGGGGGGGGTTGCGGTGAAGCGAGGCCCCAGGACGCAGGGTCACTGCTGCAGGAAGCTGGCGGCGGCAGGAGTGGGGCGATGCTGTGGGCCCCAGGCTGGGAGGAGGGGGTGTTCGGCGGTGCAAGGATGCAGCGGCCCCTGGGCTTTCAGAAAATGTCGCCGGAGACTCCGCACTTCCATGATTTTCAGTGTGGTGGACTTCGGAAAAATGGATTCTGGAGATGGCGCATGCAGATTGAGATCTTGTCTCCCGAGATCTCAATCTGTGCATGCGCCACCTCCGGTGGAGATTTTCCCAAGGTCCACCAGATTGAAAACCATGGAAGTGCAGGGACTTCAGTGCAGCATCGCCCCACTCCTGCTGCTGCCATCTTTCCGCCGCCTTTCCCCTAGAAAAGTTACCACAAAATTGGATTATAAGTTGCTCCACCATTTTATTAAAAAAATGTTTTTCCTATTTTCCGCTCCAAAATTTCACCTGCTTCTTATGGTCCGGTGCATCTTATAGTCTTCAAAATATGGTATTTTTGAACAATTACATGATTGGGGATCTATGACCCTCATTTTGGAGCCGAGAAGACCACACAGGCGTGAAGTAGAATTACATGATCCCTCTCCATTACAGGGAATGAAGAGTAAATCTACATATTCTCTGCCATTCTCTATAATATCTGGATATTTGAATGTAAAATATTAGATGATCGGCTTACCTTCAATCAGATCAGTTTTTAGCTCTAACTGACTAATATTAGGGTCAGGCATGTTCACGGTTTGCCCCTCTTCGGAGTCACCTTCGGATGTTTCCTGATGGTTATAATATGTACAATTAGTATAACATTTCACAAATACTAAATTATCATATACAATAGATAGGAAGGACTAAACATTGGATTTACTGGTAATTTCAGTATTGGACGGACTATACACAGCCACTCCCTCCAGTAAATCAACAATAATATATAAGGTACTTGTATATACAACTGATCTCTGTTATCAGAATTGCAGCATTTACAAGAAGGAAGATTGTGATGATCGAGCAAAACAGAGGCAGAAATACAAACTCCCACCGCTGAGTACAGACTGCCATCACAGATGATGGAGCCGCAGGGACAGGCGGTCATGAAATATCCTGTGCCTGCCTGGAGGGGACAAGGACATGTGATATAGAAGATGATGGCTCCTTACCAGGTGCTCCAGTGAGCGGGCCGGACTCTCCAGTATATTCAGGACATATTGGGCCAGTTGTTTAAAAAAGGCCAATTTTCCACTTTGGGCTTTTTCTTCAGCCTATAAAGATGGAAATAAATACAAAAGGAAAATCATGAGAGAAAGTGCAGAATGGAGGAGGCCATTTATGTCACCATTTTACTCCTGTCTATCTGCAGCTACAATTACTACACATTTGGTACATTTTATATATTATATTGGTGTCGATCTAAAGAACAATTTTCTGTAAATAAACTTGTATTCCATTATTATTATTTGATTTGTATTATTATTATTATTATTTTTTATACAGCATAAAAACACTTGTATAATTAGTGGTGGTGAATTATGATGTCATAATAGCAGTGATGTCGTGATGGAATCTTGTGATGGAATCTTAACGGGGCATCTCACCGTGAAAGGAAGTTTCCTAGCAATAGTTAAGGTGGCAAAACCATAGTTTGTGCATCAGTACCAGATGCTTGAATGTAAGAAAGAACTGTGGGTACTTTACATTTCTAATCAGTGAGGCTAGTTCTATGGTCTGAGATAAATTATTAATATTTGTTATACACAATAAAAATCATAATTACATATTTATAAGAAATCCGGATTAAGGTGCTAAATGAAGTGTCTTTACTAAGGGACAAGGACTGGACTAGGAATGAAATCTAGCCCTGACATTTGAATCATACAGGCTCATGCTGCACTTTTACACCCTCTTCCCAAAATGGGGATCTCTATTACAAATATGACCCTGCCTGACACTGAAGAAAGTCTAAATTTTATTACTACCAATAATACCACTATACAGTAAGGGAGACCAACTAGACATAATAATAATAATTTGTGCAGATTGTCTGCTATTTACCTGTTGTACTAATGTCCTGATGTTCTGCTGTAAATGCTGAAGATATTCTGAGGTAATACGACCTTGGTAGTATTTGGTCAAGCAGTCCCGTACAAGCTCCATAACCAGCCGGTAAGTGAAGCTGAGGACGCCATCGGGTAGTGGTAGCACACAGTTAGGGGTATAGGTGGTAAGAATCCCCTGGAGTAGTGCCAACTCCTGAAGTCTGTCTGGAGAAATTCCAGACATTTCAATGAAATGCGCAATCAGTATATCACTAGATAAGTAGCTAAACACTGACAACAATGACACCGGGGTATCAAAGTGACACTGAAGTGTAAACGCTTGTATAAGTAGTGGTTGTGAATTATGATGTCATAATAGCAGTGATGTCATGATGGAATCTTGTGATGGAATCTTACAGGTGCATCTCACCTTATAAGGAAGTTGCCTAGCAACAGCTAAGATGCCATCTACATAGACTGAGCATCAGCATCAGATGCTTGAATGTAAGAAAGAGCTATGGGTACTTCACTTTTACTTTGATAGGCAGGTGAGTATAAGGATTTTTTAATTTTATTCTTATTTTTACACTAGGACACAGCGGGAGCAGACTACTACTCTCATCATTGTCCCTTGGTTGTGCTGATCACAGCGCCAGCAGGTTACAATGATGAGGGCAGCATTCAGCACCCGGTGATTGGGAACAGCGGTAACTGTACTGCTGATTCCCAGGTGGCGGAATGTGCACTCCTGATGCGGCACACGGTTGCCACACAGGTGCACATGGACACGTATATCTCCCGTACCGGTTTTTCCGATACTGGAAATATCAGGACATGTGAAACCGGCCTAACTCTGGACTCTGTAAACAGAAAAAACTGATGGCACTTCTAATACGAGAAATAGGTGTGAACAGGTGCTTACTAGGAGAAGCTACCTCCATATACAATTAACAAATAAAGTAGCAAACTGCAATGCTAAGTATGTAAGCATGAAATATGGAATATAAATAGCATTACTGCTATAGAAAATAGAAATAAATGAGAAATCTTAGCGCATAAATTGGCCAATTCATGTGTACCTGTCCCTTAGAGAGGTATTCACATTGGTAGGGTCCTGGCACTGAGAAACGCCTTACCGAGGCTGCCAGATACACATGAATTGGCCAATTTATGTGCTAAGATTTCTCATTTATTTCTATTTTCTACAGCAGTAATGCTATTCATATTCCATATTTCATGTTTACATACTTAGCCTTGCAGTGTGCTACTTTATTTGTTAATTACTCTGGACTCTGTGTGGCCTCTGTTCAGCGGTGTTCTTTTTATCAGAGGCTCGCAAAACTGTGGCCGACGGCACTTTTATTCACGCCTAATAAAAAGACGGACACCGTGGGATCACAGGCCAGACGGTGCCTCCATCTGCCTCATTACAGGGAATCTTCTGCCGGAGGCTCCGTCTGGATCACGTATTTCAGAGATTTACATGGAAACCCCGGTGTAAGCGCTGAGCGTATAGCACAGGATAAATGTGGGCAGAGCCATATTGCGAACTCTGGGAGGCTGAATGAACAAACCAACAGCAGGTGAAGAATTGGTTTTATTTATTTATTTACACCGTTCCTCGTGCGGTTTAAGTGATTAGATGACTTTATTCTTCGGGTCGGTGCGATTACAGTGATACCAGATTCATATCGGGTTTTTACATTTGGCAGCTGTCACACACTAAACTTTTTTTTTTGCAAAGACTAGTTTTTGCATCGCCATATTTTCAGAGCTATAATTTTTCCATATTTCGGTCGACAGAGTTATGTGATAGCTTGTATTTTGCGGGACAAGTTGATGTTTTTATTGGTACCATTTTCGGGCATGTGACATTTTTTGATCGCTTTCTATTCTGATTTTTGGGAGGCAGAATAAACAAAAACCAACAATTCAGTAATTGTTTTTTTAGTTTTTTTTATGCAGCTCTGCGTGTGGTAAAATTAATAAGGCAGCTTTATTCCTCGGGTCAGTACATTTACAGCCATACTGCATTTATATCTTTTTTTATGTTTTGGCGCTTTTACACAATAAAAACTATTTCATAGAAAAAATCGCTTTATTCTAAGAGCTATAACTTTTTTATTTTTTGGCTGATGGAGCTGTATGGTGGCTTGCTTTTTGCGGGACAAGATGATGTTTTCAGTGGTATAATTTTTATTTATATTCGTCTCTTTGATCGCGTTTTATTCCACTTTTTGTTCGTTGGTATGATGATAAAGCACCGTTTTTTGATTCTTTTTTTTTTACTGTGTTCACTAAAGGGGTTAACTAGTGGGACAGTTTTATAGATCAGGTCGTTCCGGATGCGGCGATACTAAATATGTGTACTCTTATTGTTTTTCTTCATAATAATATTTTATTTTTTTATTATTTTTTTATTTTTAAAAAAATATTTTTACAACTTTTTTTTCACTTTTTTTACTTTATCCCACTATGGGACTTTCACTTTCAGCAGGCTGATCGCAGTTCTAAGGTATAGCAGTGCAGGATCACTGCTATACCTTGTAAACTGTCAGTGCTGCAGACACAAGCTAGTTTGATCATGCACTGCGCATGGTCAAACTAACTTGCTGGTGCCTGGTGACACAGGTGTCGTCATGATGACATCGTGTCACCATGGCAACGATCGGGACCCCGTGAGGACAGCGCAGGGTCTCCGATCCAAGAGCAGAGGTGCTTCTGTCCCTCCACTCACTTGCTAAATGCTGCGATCGCAGCATTTAGGGGGTTAAAGTGCCGGGTGTCAGCTGTCAAAATCAGCTGACAGCCGGTGGCGATTGATCCCGCACAGCCTGTGTCGTAATAATACGTACCTGGTCCATAAGGCCCAGGGCACAGGGACGTATTATTATGCACAATGTCAGAAAGGGGTTAAAGCTTCTGACGCGCCCCTGGGCCTGCTGTGTCGTGCGGCATCGCGCGCACGGGGGCTTACCCGGAGCCAGATCAGATGGGGGTAGTAGTCTCGTGGCGGTGACCCGGTCCGTGCCCAGGGAGTCAAACTGAGCGGCAGCATTTAGCAGTAGATGTTATATTGCTCGACTACGCCACCCGTTGAATGCAGTCATGAGACCGCCGCTGCAGGGCAGACCGCTGAGGCCGGTGGTACGGTTGTGCAGCGGGGATGGTATAACCCCCAACGGGAGGGGTATGGCCTCAGGGCAGCGGATGTGGATGATGAAACACTCAGAGACGGTGCGGTGTAGTTCAGGGTCTTTACTGGTGGCAAAGGTAGACCCTCCCGGAGTACTGGCTAGCGATCGGGGCCTGGTCAGTCCGTGAGCAGATGGAATCTTCCCTGGCCAGGCGGAGTTGTAGGCCTCCCCAACTAATCGTACTCTTCTGGCTACCTTGCTAGAGGCTGGTAAAAGTAGCCCACGTCCCTGAGTGTACCGTGTGGTGCTCACCCGTATGGCCGGTGACTCATAGAATCATAGAATGGTAGAGTTGGAAGGGACCTCCTGGGTCATCTGGTCCAACCCCCTGCTCAAAGCAGGATTCACTAAGTCATCTCAGACAGATGTCTGTCCAGCCTCTGTTTGAAGACGTCCATTGAAGGGGAACTCACCACCTCTCGTGGCAGCCTGTTCCACTCTTTAATCACCCTAACTGTCAAAAAGTTTTTTCTAATATCTAATCTGTGTCTCCTCCCATTTAGTTTCATCCCATTGCTTCTAGTCTTTCCTTGTGCAAATGAGAATAAAGATGATCCTTCTACAATGTGACAGCCCTTGACATATTTGTAGACAGCTATTAAGTCTCCTCTCAGTCTTCTTTTTTGCAAGCTAAACATTCCCAAATCCTGCAACCGTTCCTCATAGGACATGGTTTGCAGACCAGTCACCATTCTGGTCGCTCTTCTCTGAACTTGCTCCAGTTTGTATATGTCTTTTTTAAAATGTGGTGCCCAAAACTGTACACAGTATTCCAGATGAGGTCTGACCAAAGAGGAGTAAAGACCGATAATGACTTCACGTGATCTAGACTGTATGCATCTGTTAATACATCCCAGAATTGTATTTGCCTTTTTTGCTGCTGCATCACACTGTTGACTCATGTTCAGTCTATGATCTATTAGTATACCTAAGTCTTTTTCACATGTACTGTTGCTTAGCTCTATTCCTCCCATTCTGTATATGCTTTTTTCATTTTTATTGCCCAGATGTAGTACTTTGCATTTTTCCCTGTTAAAAACCATTCTATTGGTTGCTGCCCACTGCTCCAGTTTATTTAGGTCTTTTTGAATCCTCTCTCTCTCTTCTCTAGTATTAGCTATCCCTCCTAGCTTTGTGTCATCAGCAAATTTAATCAGTTTACCCTCAATTCCTTCATCTAAATCATTGATAAAGATGTTGAACAATACAGGTCCCAGGACGGAGCCCTGTGGTACCCCACTTGAGACATTCATCCAGCTGGATGTGAAGCCATTTACAACCACCCTTTGAGTCCGATCACTAAGCCAGTTATGAATCCACCTAACAGTTGCCTGGTCCATTGCATACTTGGTCATTTTTTCAATAAGGATGGTGTGAGATACTTTGTCAAATGCTTTGCTGAAGTCAAGATATACTATATCTACAGCATTTCCCTGATCCACCCGGGGCCTTCTGGTAGCTTCTGCTCCACGATGGCGGTGCTGGTCCCTTGCGTGTGACCGTGCCTTCGGGTTTCTTGGCCAGAGGACCTGAAATCCCCTGCCGGGCGGTTTCTGCTGCTGGTTAAGGATTAGTCCCCACAGCCTCGGACTCCGGGTCCGGTAAGAACTCTTCAATCAGGGCGAGCTCTACAGCTTCCAGCCCCTGATCTCTTTTAGCACAGCTCCCACAGAGCTCCTGATCTTTCTTGCTCCTAAAGCTGCTCCACTACAGACCAGACTGTGTCTCTGTCTGTGTTCTCTCACTCTCTTCTAACCCTGCCTCAGCCCCAGCTTTATATAGGGGAAGTTCTTCCCCTCCCAGGACTGGGCAGGAGGTGTGGCATGCATAGGATGTCTGACCAGGAAACCTCCCACCTGCTCACAGACGTAATATTGCTATTACTGTGGAAACCAGACCCCTGGGGTGCCACATTCCCCCCTAGTAAAATTTAGTACTCCGGGACTAAACATATTTTTGTAAAACATAACAAGTAAAAACAGAAACAGTACAATAAAGAAGAACACATTAGGATGGTCACGGCATGTCCGCAACCGGGTGCAGTCTTTGAAGAAAACAAAGGTGTCCATTTCACCAAGAGACCGGGAGCCGTAACCAGGTAGGGGTTTGTCCTGCCCCGAGTCCTTAACAGTCTTTGTCCTTTCCTGGGTTACGCTCCAAACATATGTACAAAGGATTCCGGATAATCCCTAAATGACACCTATAAAATAACTAAAAATACACAATTATTTACAGGTAACAGAAAACAGGTAAATACAAATAAACAGTCTAAACACTTAGATCCTCCAACGTACGGGCAACTGGCCTCTAGTGGCTCTAGTGGACCTACGGAGCTGACTGACTGGTCCTGAGCTACGGGGAGTAGGAGCTGTCAAAGGTAAACTGGGCAGCTGTCTACGGGCTCTTTGGCTCACTAGGGGCACGGCAGGCTCACTATAAGCAGAGGGTTGATCCTCCTGGTCTGCTTGTGTGGGGTTTTCTGCCTCCTGGACCGGCTGCTCTTCCAGCTCTACCTGTTTCTCTGTAGGTACTTGAGATGCTGTTTGGAGGAAGGTGAGGACGGGTACCACAACAGCGCCATTGACTTGAGTCCAAGACCGAGGGAAGTCTCCGAGCACAGTACTGACCATATCTTCCCTTTCCTCTGCGGGTCGAGGGTCTTCTTGTTCTTCTTCAGGGCTTCGTAGCTGTTCGGGACACTTCTTCAGGTGATCTCGGGAGACAATGGCTGTGGTTTCTCCTCCGTCCTTACTGATTATGCAGACTTTCGGGTTCTCATGGCTTGAGGGCAGTACGGTGTACGGGTCCTTCTCCCACTGGTCGTCCAACTTGTGGAGGCGTCTCTTCCTCTTCAAGACCTGCTCTCCAGGTATCAGGGGAACAGCGGGAGCATACTGGTTGTAAGTCTTCTCCTGTCTTTCTCTAGCTTGACAGAGACTTCGCTCCACGCTCTCCTGTACTTTCCGGTACTGCTGCTGCCTTTCTGTGTCCCAGTCTGCTTCTGGTGAAGTGTCCTCGGGTGTCAGGACTCCCATCTCCAGATCAACAGGAAGCTTACCAGGTCTTGCTCTCATTAGGTAAGCCGGGGTACAGTTGGTAGAACCTACCAGGATGTGGTTGTATAGGTCCACCAGATCAGGCAGTTTCTCAGGCCACAGACTGCGTTCTTCCAGGGGCAATGTTTTCAGAAGATCTATCACCACCTGGTTCATTTTCTCGCAGAGCCCATTGGTTTGCGGATGATAGGGTGTTGTTCTTATCTTCCGGCAGCCATACAGAGTACAGAACTCCTGGAAGACTTCCGCTTCAAAGGCTGGTCCTTGGTCCGTCAGCACCTGCTCTGGGTATCCGTGTGGACGGCAGAAGTGCTGCTGGAAAGCTCTAGCTGCTGTTTGAGCCGTTAAGTCCTTGACCGGGACCACCACCAGGAACCGGGAGTAATGATCTACGATTGTGAGGGCGTAGACATACCCAGATCTGCTTGGAGCCAGTTTCACATGGTCCAGGGCTACCAGTTCCAGTGGCTGTCGGGTGATGATGGGCTGCAAGGGAGTCTTCTGGCTGGCACGGTCCTTCCTTCTTAGGTGGCACGGGCCACAGTCTCTGCACCACCTCTCGATGATTCCTCTCATGCCTACCCAGTGGAACCGCGCACGCAGCAGGAACTCCAGCTTCTTCCATCCGAAGTGCCCAGCTCCGTTGTGGTATGCCTCCAGCACCATAGCCGCGTCTCTTCTTGGCACCACTACTTGCCAGATCAGTTCATGCGTCCGGGAGTTAACCATTCTGCGGCACAACTTCCCCTTGTAAAGGAACAGTCGACTCTTCTCAATCCACAGTTGCTTGGCCTCCTCCGGAGCGTCTGGGTCAAGGCGGGCATCTGGCTGAGTCAGCATCTCCTTCACCAGTCGGACGGCGGGGTCACTGTCTTGCGTTTCCGCCCAGTTGTAATGAGGTAAGGGGTTGAACGTAGCGGATTGCTTACTCCTTACACGGTGGGAATACTGGATAGTCCCATGCCGGTGGAACGCGGGAAGTTCAACTTCTTCCAGTTCCTCTGGATCTTCCCCCACGTCCGGTAGGTTTGGCATTCTGGACAAGGCATCCGCGTTGGTATTGGAGCGTCCTGCCCGGTATTTGATTGTGAACTCAAAGTTGGACAGGCGGGCCATCCATCTCTGCTCCAGGGCACCGAGTCTTGCCGTATCCAGGTGTGTCAACGGGTTGTTATCCGTGTACACGGTGAACCGGGAAGAGGCGAGGTAGTGCTTAAAGCGTTCGGTGACTGCCCACACCACTGCCAGGAATTCTAGCTTGAATGCGCTGTAATTCTCAGGGTTTCTTTCGGTGGGTCGCAGTTTTCGGCTGGCGTAAGCAATTACCCGTTCTTTCCCCTGCTGGATCTGGGACAGTACGGCTCCTAGCCCGATGTTACTTGTGTCGGTGTAGAGGATAAAGGGCTGGCTGTAATCAGGGTACGCCAGGATTTCATCCCCCTTGAGGGCCATCTTCAGCTGGCGGAAGGACTCTTCTTCCAACTTCTCCCATCTGAAGGGCGGCTTCTGGTTCTTGGCCTTCCTGGACTGGCCTATCAGGAGGTCCTGCATAGGAGCTGCCTTTTTGGTGAAACCCGGAATGAACCTTCGGTAGTAGCCTACCAACCCGAGGAACTGCCGCACTTCCTTTACGCTGGAGGGGCTTGGCCATTCCTTAATTGTGGTGATCTTATCAGGGTCGGGAGCCACTCCGTCAGCACTCACCACGTGTCCCAGGTACTGCACCTTTGGTTTCAGGAGGTGACACTTGGAGGGTTTCACCTTCAGGCCGTAGTTTGCCAGGGCTTCGAACACTTCTGCCAGGTGTTTCAGGTGGTCCTCGTAGGTCTTGGAGTAGACGATGACATCGTCCAGGTATAACAGGACCGTCTCAAAGTTTCGGTGTCCCAGACAGCATTCCATCAACCGTTGGAAGGTTCCTGGTGCGTTGCAGAGTCCAAACTGCATGCAGGTAAACTCGCTAAGTCCCATCGGGGTGGTGAATGCGGTCTTCTGCCGGTCCGCCTCTGCTACAGGAACCTGACAGGACCCGCTAGTGAGATCCAAAGTAGAGAAGAAGTTAGCAGATCTTAAAGCAGCCAAAGACTCCTCTATCCTTGGTAAGGGGTACGCATCTTTGTGTGTGATACGGTTGATTTTCCGGTAATCTACACACATTCTCATGGTGTTGTCTTTCTTTTTAACCAAAACCAGTGGAGCTGCCCAGGGGCTACAGCTATCCCTAATTACCCCAGCCTCCTTCATGTCTCTAAGCATCCCCTTGGCGTATTGGTAGTGTGCAGGGGGTACGGGTCGGTATCTCTCCTTTATGGGAGGATGGTCTCCCGTGGGGATATGGTGTTCTACCCCCTTTACTCGCCCGAAGTCTAACGGGTGTTTACTAAACACTCTCTCGTACTCTTGAACCACCCGATAGACTCCCTGTTTCTGGTGTGAGGGAGTGGAGTCAGTACCCAAATGTAGTTGCTGACACCAGTCCTCTATTGTTTTCTTAGAGCCGTTACCTTCCTCTGGTTGAGATGGAGGCAAGGGTTCCACGGCCTGTACAGAATTCTGGTTTATGGTGAACAATTTAGCTAGCGTGGCATACCGGGGCAGGTGTACTTCTCTCTTCCCGATGTTTATTATGCGAACGGGCACCCTCCCATGGCGTACATCAACCACCCCCCGTGCTGTCAAAATGGTGGGCCTACTGTCTGAGTAGACGGGTTCTACCATTGCTTGGTAGTCTCTACCTCTTAGACCAATAGCTGCCCGGCACCAAATCATCATTTCACTTTTTGGGGGCATGGCAATAGGGAAAGGGTCACACATTCTCACGCTTCCAATCTCACCACCGGAGAGTTCCACCTGTTGCCGCCGCATCAGTGCCCGGATCTCTTTTTGGAGCACTCGCTGCTGGCCGGAGCTGGCGTTCTTGGCAACCTGCTGTAAAATGAAAATCACCTCTGCAAGACAATTTTCAATCACATTAGTTCCTAGCGTTATCTTTGGGTGACTCTCGCGCTTGTCAATGTCTACAATGATCAGTCCCTGTGCTGCCAGTTCGACTCTACCGATTTTAATGGTCATCTCTTTGAATCCGATCTGTGGCACGGGTTGACCATTGCTGGCGATGATACTCAAGTCGTCGTCAGGGTAGCGGGTTATATCCGAGTCATTCCAGTACTGCTTGAAGAGCACGTACGGGATGGTGGTGACCTGTGACCCGGTGTCAAGTAGGGCACTCATAGGAATGCCATCCAGTACCACAGGCAAGACTGGACGTCCTCCCACATATTTGTCACGCCAGTTCGATGGGCCTGGTGATCTTATTCCTAGGGGTTGGCCCTCTACCCGAGGTTGTGCCAGTTTAAAGGACAGTACCTTGCCATATGTCCGGGTTGATTGCAGCGGCGGCAGATGGGCTGTCCGTCCTCGTTGTATCGGTCGCTGGGTCTTCCTCTGGCCGGTGGGGTCCTCCTTGGTCGACGCCACGGGATGTCCTCCGGTCCGGATGCCAGCTGGATCTTCCCTGGAGCAGCAACCTGCAAAGATTGCACAGTTCGGGTTAGCGCAGCTACGCTTTTAGCTAGCTCTTGGACCTGATGGTGCAGGTCTGGAGCCGGGTCATTGTTCAAAGCCTGCGCATCAGCCCCCACAGGCCCTGCCGACAAGGGCGCCGCCTCCTGGTGGTAAGCGGTAGTAGGGCGCCTGTGGGTCACAACGCCACCCGGTGCCGGTTCTCGGAGCACCCGAATGGCTCTGTCCTTGAACTGTGCAAAGTCCAGATGAGGATCCTGTAAGGCCATTGCCCGCAACTGGGTTCGGTGGGCATTGCAATATAGTCCCTCTATAAATTGTTCGGTCAACAGCCTGTCCTCGTTTCCCACGCCGTCAGGGTCGGTCTGCTTAATGGCTCTCAGGGCCTCTTGTAGGTTTAGTGCATAGTCCCTTATATTCTCATGTGCTCGCTGTTTGCACCCGTAGAATCTAAGCTTAATCTCAGCTGAGGTGCGGGTATCAAAGGTGTCCTTCAGCCGGGTTAATATCCCTGCGACAGTCCTCCTCCCAGGCGGCCAGGACTTTACCTCCCTTTGGGCTGCCCCGGTTAGTTGGGCCACCAGGATGCTCACTTTTTGCTCTTCTGTGAGGGGGTACACCTGGAAGAGGCTATCCAGCTTTTCTCTAAAGTCATTCAGGGTATGTGACTCCCCTGAGTACTGGGGTAGCCAGGCTGCCCCCGGGATATAGGGCATAGTGAAAGGCATGACCGCAGCAGCGGTGGCGCTGGCGGTGGCTGCGGCAGTGAAGCTCTCCTCCGTATCCGACATCTTCCTCCCCCCTAGTGGACCGTGGCCTACCTTGCGATGATCCTCTTCCGTAGGCCGCGGCTCCGCAGTGGATCGTCAGGGTCGAGGACCTTCCGTCGCACTCCTATGACGTCGGCGTCTGCTGGGCTCCTTCCAGGACCTTACGCAACGTCCAGACGTGAGGCGGGGCTTCAGTTCTCGCGGGCTTTTCGGAGTCCACGCCCCTCTTCTTCCTGCGCGGCGTCTTCAAGATGGCGTCCAACGGCGGGAAAACTCCACGGATGGCGGGAAGAAGGCAGAAGATGGCGTCCAACGGCGGGAAAACTCCACGGATGGCGGGAAGGAGGTGGAAGATGGCGTCGGATGGCGGGAATCTTCACCACAGGTAAGTTTAAAAGTCTCTTTTTCAGGCGCGCAGTACCCGGTGGTTGCGGGCACGGAATCCTGCCGACTACGCCAAAAGTTGACGCGCCCCTGGGCCTGCTGTGTCGTGCGGCATCGCGCGCACGGGGGCTTACCCGGAGCCGGATCAGATGGGGGTAGTAGTCTCGTGGCGGTGACCCGGTCCGTGCCCAGGGAGTCAAACTGAGCGGCAGTATTTAGCAGTAGATGTTATATTGCTCGACTACGCCACCCGTTGAATGCGGTCATGAGACCGCCGCTGCAGGGCAGACCGCTGAGGCCGGTGGTACGGTTGTGCAGCGGGGATGGTATAACCCCCAACGGGAGGGGTATGGCCTCAGGGCAGCGGACGTGGATGATGAAACACTCAGAGACGGTGCGGTGTAGTTCAGGGTCTTTACTGGTGGCAAAGGTAGACCCTCCCGGAGTACTGGCTAGCGATCGGGGCCTGGTCAGTCCGTGAGCAGATGGAATCTTCCCTGGCCAGGCGGAGTTGTAGGCCTCCCCAACTAATCGTACTCTTCTGGCTACCTTGCTAGAGGCGGGTAAAAGTAGCCCACGTCCCTGAGTGTACCGTGTGGTGCTCACCCGTATGGCCGGTGACTCGGGGCCTTCTGGTAGCTTCCGCTCCACGACGGCGGTGCTGGTCCCTTGCGTGTGACCGTGCCTTCGGGTTTCTTGGCCAGAGGACCTGAAATCCCCTGCCGGGCGGTTTCTGCTGCTGGGTAAGGATTAGTCCCCACAGCCTCGGACTCCGGGTCCGGTAAGAACTCTTCAATCAGGGCGAGCTCTACAGCTTCCAGCCCCTGATCTCTTTTAGCACAGCTCCCACACAGCTCCTGATCTTTCTTGCTCCTAAAGCTGCTCCACTACAGACCAGACTGTGTCTCTGTCTGTGTTCTCTCACTCTCTTCTAACCCTGCCTCAGCCCCAGCTTTATATAGGGGAAGTTCTTCCCCTCCCAGGACTGGGCAGGAGGTGTGGCATGCATAGGATGTCTGACCAGGAAACCTCCCACCTGCTCACAGACGTAATATTGCTATTACTGTGGAAACCAGACCCCTGGGGTGCCACACTTCCGGCGCAACTTCAGACACCGCTCAATATACAGTGATCGGCAGCTGTAACAACGCCCCGGCACTGACTGACAGCTCAGCAGTACATCAGTACAGATCCGGCTGTCAGTCTTTACAGGGAGCGGTTACAGGGGCCGCTTAGCCGGCTGTCAGTCAGTGCCAGGGTGCGGTTATAGCCGCCGCTCACTATGTACTGAACAATGACTGAAGCCACGCCGGCCGCGCCTCTATGACTGAAAGCTGGAGGCTGCCGTGGGGAATAAAGTGCATTTCCTCCCGGTAGCCGGCCTTTCAGTAAGACGCCCGGCAGCTTTATAAACCTGCAGATTAACCCCATATCTGCAGGTTAATAGCGTTTAGGGACATGACAGGTTCCCTTTAAAGTATAGAGTGAAAACCACCGGTGGCAGAGCTTCACCAAGGACAACTCACCGGCGTCTAAATGATGTGCACATACCCTTAGGCTACGTTCTCACAATGAGTTTTGAGTGAGTTTTTTATGCTGTATATTTTCGAAAAAAATTCAAGTAACCTATTTTACTTAATGGGGCAGAAAATCTGCTATATCTAAAACTCACTAGAAGCTCATTGTGGGGACGTAGTCTTATACCTCGAAAATCAGAGGGTCCGAGTCATCATTTTGCTTGTTTTTTTAACAATTGATAGCATGTGAACCCCTCTTAGTAATCCTGCAAAACCTTTACTAAAATCTGTGCTGTGCCGTCATAGGGCCCAATACAACATTGTATTTTTTCAAGTCCCTTTTCTCTTTTGTATCATTTGATTTTTTTGTGCCAAATTCCTGAAAGTGGCGCACCTGGTTCATGGATTTTGCCCAAAATCAAAACTGTATTTTTTTTGTCTTTAAACCTTTTTGTGTCTTTGTATCGCAAAAAAGTGGCATGCTAAAATGTTGCAAAGTTTGTGCAAAAAAACCTCCCGGACTACAGAACACAAAATCACTTGAAATATATTTGAGTAAAAATGTGACAACTTTTTAAAAAGTCACAATTAGATAATTAGCCGGAAACCCCATAATGATCAATGAAAAAAAAGGGAACGCTGCAGACTTCAAAAAGGCGCAAATTAAAAGAAGAACAAGGCGCAAATGAAAAACACTAAAAACTAGAAAAAAAAGGTGCAAATACACTAATGAATTGTCCCATAGCTTTATAACAGTGCCATAATATGCAGCTTGTGTTGGAACACCCCCCATTATAAAGGGGAACGTGACATCTAGTAGTCAGGTGGTATTACATTTCCAGGAACAGCACAATATGGAGGTCACAGAAGATACATGAACTGTTCCTTCATGGAGGATATTTTATAAAATGAACACGCGGTATCTATACGCTATGGGGGAGTCACTTACATGAGGGTCCGCATGGTCCATAGCAATCTTGTGGAGGTCCAGCAGAGCCTTATTTATGCCCTTTTCAATTTTCAAGGCATTCTCCATAGCATTGGTGCCATTCCCCCATTCATCGGCCTCAGATTTGTGGAGCAAAAATGGACAAAACATTTCATTAATGGCGGATAAATAACGACTTCTATCTACGGATTTCTACGCACAACCTGAAGTGACATTCCCTCCAGGTTTCATAATTTCACCTGATTTGTACCTTACAGTCCAAGTGTTTTCATCATCTAGGTAGATCCAGGTATGGGAGTAAGTTAGTAGCAGCGAGGGCTTCATGCTTCTTGGAGGACCAATACCGGCTTGGGATATTTTTATGGACGTTATTCCATAATGTCTACAAGTCTCAAAAACTCTATTTCTTCAGAGCAGATGTCCGTCCTGACAGACTATTGACCAACATCTGCTAATTGGCTGCAGAGGACATAACAAGTCATAGCAATGTCCGGAAAAAGCGGTGCTGAAGTCCTAAATGTAATAAGCTGGGGATATGCAGTAGTGGACAACCCCTTTAATGAACTTGATTACTTAAAGGGGATGTCCACTAATCAGACAACTCCTTCTAAATCCCTATGTTTCTCCCCAGTAAAATAACACTTATATTCACCTTCGGTGTTGGTGTTGTACCAGCTGTCTCGGCACTGGCTCTCCCGGGGCTCATGTCACATAACAATGGCACTGGCATACCGCTAATAACGGCAGACCCCGCAGCTGCTTTGCAACTGTGAGACAGGTGGCGATGTCAGCACAGGCATCGGGCCCCCCGCATCCAGCATCACACTTTCAACTGTATCCACATTCTGGATGCAGATACAATTGAAAGGAATGATGGAGGAGGGAACCGTCTGCTCCCTCCTCCATCATTCTCCTCTGTGCTTCTGATGTCTCAGCTCAGTGGACGTGATAACGTCCCAAAATCGCGTCCACTGTGCCGAGCTGAGCATAGTTTCAAACCACATGCTGCAAAGACCAGAACAGCAGGGGAATGGGGAGAGGTGAGTATTTTTTTTTTAATTAATAAGTAGTTTGTGAGGGCCATCATATTATTTGGAGGGCAAACTGGAAGGCCATGATACTATTTGTAGGGCTACTTGGAGGCCATCATATTATTTGAAGGGTTATTTGGGGGGCATCATCATATTTGGGGTGCTAAAATACTAATTTTAGGGCTGTCTTGGGGACCATCATACTATTTGGAGAACTATGTGGGGGCCATCATTCTACTATTTGGAGGATTATGTGGGGAGCATCATACTATTTGTAGTGCTCTGTGGGGGCCATTATACTATTTGAATGGCTATGTGTCAGGCTATCATACTATTTGGAGGGCTATGTGGGGACCGTTCTATTATTTGGAGAGCTGTATGGGGACTATTATACTATTTGGAGGCCTATGTGGGGTCCATTATATTATTTGGAGGGCTGGGTGGGGACTATTATATTGTTTAGAGGCTTATGTGAGGACTATTATTTTATTTGGAGCGTTGTGTTTGGGCCATTATACTATTTGGAGGGCTGTGTGGTGAGGGGCATTATACTGTATAAGTGGCTGATGGGGGTCATTATACTGCTTGGGTGGATAGTGGGGGCCATTACACTGTATGAGGACCATTATACAGTGTGGAGGGCTGTGCGGGGTCCATTATACTGTGTGGAGGGTTATGCGGGGGCCATCATACTGTGTAGAGGTCACTGGGGTTTATCATACTTTGCGGGGGTACTGTAGAGTCATCATACTGTATGTGTGGAGGGTACAGTGGAGAAATTCACTGTGGGAGTATCTTACTGTGTTTGGGGGCACATTTTTGGCCATTAAAGGAGTATCTTAGTACGTGGGAACACTAGGGGGCTTCAATTGGGGCAAAATTACTATGGAAGGGTTGCAAACTTGTGAGGTATGCTCTTCTGTGACCCCGCTGAATATTAATGTTTTTTTGTGGGGGCTTAATTATTACTTCTGCTATGGGACCCCATGATTTCCATGTATGCTCAGGGAAGGTGATAAATCATAAATTAGCTGAATGGAGCTCAAAAGAATAAAAACAAGAGTAGTTACTTCTCCAGTCAGATCAAACTCACTGATGATATCCCAGTTAACTCATTCTGCAGCCAGCAATAGAAATCTTGCTTTAATCTGTTCATATAATCTTATATTTGTGATTCTGCTATTACTATGATGTGGCGTTCTCATCGCAGGCGTTGATACCATGTAAAGGCCTCATACAGGGTCGGACTGGGGTGCCTAGGGCCCACCAGGAGAATTGACTCTAGGGGTCCACACTACAGCATCCATAAACGGTTGTATTACTCGTTCATTTTTCGGCCTCTCCCACTAAAACGTGTGCCTTTTAGCAAACTATACAGTGTGTAAAAGAGAACTGTATTGTGTAGTGCACTATATCAAAGTGTTTCTTGTTAACCAACTTATTTATTGTAGTTAACAGAATCTGTAATTTACAATCAGTAGCGGTTTTTCTTACACATGGCCATTCCTTGTCCTAGGTAAACCACCCAGTCCCTCAGCCAACTTAAACAATTTTCAAAGTGAAGAAAAAGTCATAATCACACAGCCTCACTGCGCATGCGCTTTAACGCGCTATGTTCCCAGAGCATGCGCAGTGAATCTGGTAATCACAGAGCCTCACTGCGCAGGCGGCCGGACATCTACAAGTGCGCCTGCGTCCCACAATATCAGCGCTGGTCAGGAACAGGATTCAAATACATGGACGGCGCCAGCAGTGAGTGAATGCTGCGCTCGCCCTTGACTGAATATGACAAGCACGCCCCTATGATTGAAAAGGCAGGTAGGATATAAGTAGGGCCGGCGTCAGCACCCGGCGCACCCGGGCAAGTGCCGGGGCCCTGAGCAGGCAGGGGGGCCCACTGGAGGTCGCGCACCCCGTTGGGCTATGGGCGGAGGAGAGCGGTGTCAGCGCCCGCCCTTCTCCCCCGCTTGCTCAGGGCCCCGGCAGCCGGATACTTACCTCTCCCCGTGCCTCTGCAGATCCGCCGTCTTCCTGCTCTGCACTCTCTGTGACGTCTCAGGTCAGAGGGTGCGGTGAAGTCTTTCCACCGCGCCCTCCCCCTGAGCTGTCATAGGGAGCACAGAGCGGAAAGACGCCGCCAACGCTGGAGTCCCGACCCGAGCAGCTGCAGCAGGTGAGGAGGGAGGTGAGTATTTGATTTTTTTTTTAATGTATGGAGGCATGGGGCATAATATGGGGGGGGGGTGACATCCTGCATGGGGCATAATATGGGGGGGTGACATCCTGCATGGGGCATTATAAAGAGAGGGGGGGTGACATCCTGCATGGGGCATTATAAAGAGAGGGGGGGTGACATCCTGCATGGGGCATTATAGAGAGAGGGGGTGACAGCCTGCATGGGGCATTATAGAGAGAGGGGGTGACATCCTGCATGGGGCATTATAAAGAGAGGGGGGTGACATCTTGCATGGGGCATTATAAAGAGAGGGGGTGACATCCTGCATGGGGCATTATAAAGAGAGGGGGGCTGACATCCTGCATGGGGCATTATAAAGAGAGGGGGGTGACATCCTGCATAGGACATTGTAAAGAGAGGGGGTGACATCCTGCATGGGGCATTATAAAGAGAGGGGGTGACATCCTGCATGGGGCATTATAAAGAGAGGGGGTGACATTCTGCATGGGGCATTATAAAGAGAGGGGGTGACATCCTGCATGGGGCATTATAAACAGAGGGGAGTGACATCCTGCATGGGGCATTATGAAGAGAGGGGGTGACATCCTGAATGGGGCATTATAAAGAGGGGGGGTGACATCCTGATTGGGGATTATAAAGAGGGGGGGTGACATCCTGTTTGGGGCATTATAGAGAGAGGGGGTGACATCTTGCATGGGGCATTATAAAGAGGAGGGGTGACAGCCTGCATGGGGCAATATAAGGGGGGAACAGCCTGCATGGGGCATTATAAGGGGGGGGGACAGCCTGCTTAGTGCATTATGTGGGGGGAACAGCCTGCATGGAGCATTATACGGTGGGGGGACAGTCTGTATGGGGCATTATGTGGGGGGTAACAGCTTGCATGGAGCATTATAAGGGGGGAGACAGCCTGTATGGGGCATTATGTGGGGGGTAACAGCCTGCATGGAGCATTATATGGAGGCCAGTATCCTGTATGGAGCGTTATAAGGGGACCAGTATCCTGTATGGAGCGTTATATGGGGGCCAGTATCCTGTATGGAGCTTTATAAGAGGACCAGTATCCTGTATGGAGCGTTATATGGGGGCCAGTATTCTGTATGGAGCCTTATATGGGGGGCAGTATTCCGTATGGAGCCTTATATGGGGGCCAGTATTCCGTATGGAGCGTTATATGGGGGCCAGTATTCCGTATGGAGCCTTATATGGGGGCCAGTATTCCGTATGGGGCCTTACATGGGGGCCAGTATTCCGTATGGGGCCTTATATGGGGGCCAGTATTCCGTATGGGGCCTTATATGGGGGCCAGTATTCCTTCATGGGGTCTTATATGGGGGCCAGTATTCCTTTATGGGGCCTTATATGGGGGCAAGTGTAGCACCCTGAGGATTCGGCTGCTACAGGAGTATTGCACCTCAACCCAGAGGTGTGATATTCCACTCCCGGGTAAGGAAGGAGTGTGGAACTGAGCTCAGATAGACTGCATGCACTACACACATCCCATTTCCGGAGGGCAGACCAACGGTACTCCCACTTAGAAATGTGCAGGTACGACCGAGTCTGTCCTTGGCTGGAGTGGGAGGGGGTTGGAACATCCCATGTAGTGTAGGGGCAGATAGGGGGAGCAGTCTGGGTAGTGTTAGGAGCTCATTGGGTGCTGGTCACCTGAGCTCACACATAGAGGGATATAAAAGGAGGGCACCAACTAAGATCAGGGTCAGTTGCAGAGAGAGAGCAAGTCAGTTGTAGAGGAGCCTGTCTGAAGCAGAGAACAAGTCGGCAGAGAGAAGGAAAGAGCAGCCCTGAAGAGAGAGAGTGGAGCACAGAAGGACCCAGAGGGGGAAAACAGAAGGGACCCAAGAACCCAAATTAGAGCACCGGGTGAGGAGTCAGCAAAAGGGTACCGGAACCCAAGCTGGTGGGGGTAAAAAGATTCCCTAGCCAGAGACCGGAGGCCGTGGGCAGCATCTGCCACGGCCACCCACTACATCCACCCTGAAGGCATACCACGTGGAGGGTCAGGGAACCCAAGGCCAAGGGTGTCCCAACAGAAGGCCCGAGGGAGCTGGACCTAGGTGGATCACTGGTGGGGACGGCTGAAGAAAGGACAGAGGGAGAGCTCAGGGCCACGCTCCGGACTTGTTTGGGGGTTGGCTGGATCCAGGACCTGGTGGACGCAGCACGGCTCGGGTGGTCACTTGAAGCTGGAGTGACCGGGAACATCAGCAGTGAGTAAACTCCCTAAACTGCATAACCCGACTCTGTCTTTAATTGCCGGCTGCATTGCACCATCACAACCCCCATCCTCTGCACCTGTCCCCCCTGAGGCTATACCCCACCCGTTGGGGGTTATACTATCAAAAGCTGCACCAACACCATCAGCCTCAGCGGACCCTGCTGCAGCGGCGGCCACAGTGACCGCAACACAACGGGTGGCGTAGTCGACATGAAGAACTTTACAACATCTGTAGGACTGCCACATAACACTGAGTTTGACACCCTGGGCACGGGCCGGGTCACAGCCACTCGGAGACTACAACCCCCATCTGATCCGGTGCCGGGTATTCCCCTCAAAAGGAATATGTCCCAGGGGGCGCGTCAACTTTGGCGTAGTCGGCAGGATTACGTGCCCGCAACACCCGGGTACTGCGTGCCTGAAGAAAAGTGCAAGTTTACCTCAGAAAGAAGTCTCCTGCCGGTTCCGGAGGGTCCACGCCATCGGACTCCATCACCAGTCGATTCCCGCCGGTTGTCCGCCATTTCCAGCTTTTCCCGCCATCTGCCGAGTTTCCCGCCACTGGGAAGCGATTCCCGCCATTTTCCCGCCTTAGAAGAGCAGCGGACGCCATTATGGGCGTGCCAGAAGATGGTAAGAGGCCACCTCCCATCGTGGGCCAGGACAGAAAATGGCGCCAAAAGTGGAAACCGCCCCCACCAACAGAGACTGTGATGCTGGAGGTGTCTGTCAGCGTGAAAGAACTACCCCTGGAGCTGACAATCACCAAGTTGCCCCGGGACCGCCCTCGAAGTGGGAGGAGACGAAAGAAAAGAGCGAAGATGGGTGCCGCCTGGAGCAGTCTGGAGCGAGCGCACCCGGAGGCAAGAAGCCTGGAGAAGAGTAGCGGAGGAGCTTACCCGGAGATGGAGAGAAAGCAGAACAGCACCGGCCCGCTGGCCAGGAGTCTGCTAGAGACAGAAGGAGAAGGAGGGCAGAGCAGCACCGGCCCGCTGGCCAGGAGCCTGCCGGAAGAAGAGCAGAGCAGCACCGACCCGATGGTCAGGAGCCTGCTAGAGTCCACAACCTCGCTAGGTCTAGCGGAGATCTTAGCGCAGCTCCCCCGAGACCGGGAGTGTGCACAAACGGCCCTGGAGGGCCTCGCAAGGAGGATGGCCCGGGTACAGCGCGAAATACTGGCGGAGTGGAGCCGGGAGATGGCCCAGCAAACTGGAACCCGTCGACGGAGCACGCTTCCCTGGAAGAGGACACCAACTGCCTCTGAGGATGACGCGGAAGGACCCAAGGCCGGAGACGGCGCTGAAAAGGGAGCCAAACGCATGGAGGCAGGTAAAGGGGACGCCTATACCTCATACCGAGAGACCGCCCACCTGCCCCAGCTCCCCGTCGCAGAGCCCGAAAGTCCCCCATCCGTGCCCGTAACCGCCATGTCACCGCTAAGGACTAGGCCCCGACCGGAAGCCGCCGCCGCGACCCCTGTGACGTCACACGCACCGACCCGGAGCGTGACCAAGCAGGAAGAGAGTCCGGCCTGGTCGCAAGGCCCAGTACCCCCGGGCCCCGCATCACCAACAGCGCCCCCTACCTCCGCGGAACCTCCGGCCTGGTCGCAAGGCCAGGTAGCACAGGGCGCCGCCGTATTAACGGTGCCCTTTACGTTCCAAGTGCCCCAGGCCTGGCCGCAAGGCCTGGGCGACCTGGGCGCCACTACCACCGCGCCCGCACCCGCAAAACCAAGGGTGCCGAGTTTGGGAAAGGACCTCTTCAGCCAGCTCACATGGCCGGACGGGCGGCCCTTTATCTGGCCCGAAGAGTTTTGTGAGCTGGAGCGGCAACAGAGACTAGGGCCCTTGTGTGAGCCCCTGATCCCGGCTCCGAAGCCCGTGACTCGGGTCTCGCCTCCCCTAGAAGAAGCCCAATTCGCGTGGGACCCCACGGGGGGAGATTTGATGGGGTTCACCGGAGAAACTCGGGCAGCCGCAGCTGAGCGTACTGAGTGTTGCCGTCAGCAGCTAGCAGAGTTTGCGAGAGAACGGGAGGAGAGGCGGGTCAGAGAACAACAGGCCCAAATCCGGAGCGCGGAGCAGAAGAGCCGGACCAGGAGGGACCCCCGTGCAGCGCATTGTCCCCGCACCATCGGGACGGTGATAAAGTTCAACCAGCAGCATGGGTGGGGCTTTATTCGGGACCGTAACAATCTCGGTGACGTTTTTGTGACCCGCAGAGACGTCGAGTCCCACCTGCCGGAGGGTCATAAAGGCCGTGACCTCTACGTCGGAGACGAGGTCACTTTCACCCGGCACAAGTGTGCCAAAGGACCTTACGCCCTCCACGTGCACCGCTTGACGGAGGAGGAGTTGCGGTACGGGGAGGAGGAGCCAGAGGACCCGGACGGGTCTGAAGCAACACCGTATCACCAAGAAAGAGCAGGAGGGAGCCGTCGTTGAGGACGGAAGTAAAGACTGTAAATAGTTACCCGTCGGGGTACCCAAGAAAATAATGCTGCTTTGAAGTTTAGTCCCCGTTGGGACCAGTGAACTGTTTACCCGTGTTACCCTTGATCCCACAGGCTGAGGACTGTGAGCAGCCATTCCCTTCCCTTTACCTGGCCGAGGACTGAGAGCGGCCACCCTCATCCCTGTATATAGTTGCGCTTCCTAAGGCGCCCCCTACTGGTTTTACTGGAAAACCATCTTTAGAAAAAGACTGTCGCACTTTGCCCGGTCATCAGCCGTAGAGTGACCGGAGGAGAAGCAAGAAGTCTACGAGAAAGTTATTTATAAATATATGCTATTTTATATGTTATATATGTTGTTTATATGAAAAAAAAAAAATTGTATGTTTTTGTGGTGTTTTGTCTTACAGCCCGAGGATGTGCTGTGGTTTACCAGGGGGGAATGTAGCACCCTGAGGATTCGGCTGCTACAGGAGTATTGCACCTCAACCCAGAGGTGTGATATTCCACTCCCGGGTAAGGAAGGAGTGTGGAACTGAGCTCAGATAGACTGCATGCACTACACACATCCCATTTCCGGAGGGCAGACCAACGGTACTCCCACTTAGAAATGTGCAGGTACGACCGAGTCTGTCCTTGGCTGGAGTGGGAGGGGGTTGGAACATCCCATGTAGTGTAGGGGCAGATAGGGGGAGCAGTCTGGGTAGTGTTAGGAGCTCATTGGGTGCTGGTCACCTGAGCTCACACATAGAGGGATATAAAAGGAGGGCACCAACTAAGATCAGGGTCAGTTGCAGAGAGAGAGCAAGTCAGTTGTAGAGGAGCCTGTCTGAAGCAGAGAACAAGTCGGCAGAGAGAAGGAAAGAGCAGCCCTGAAGAGAGAGAGTGGAGCACAGAAGGACCCAGAGGGGGAAAACAGAAGGGACCCAAGAACCCAAATTAGAGCACCGGGTGAGGAGTCAGCAAAAGGGTACCGGAACCCAAGCTGGTGGGGGTAAAAAGATTCCCTAGCCAGAGACCGGAGGCCGTGGGCAGCATCTGCCACGGCCACCCACTACATCCACCCTGAAGGCATACCACGTGGAGGGTCAGGGAACCCAAGGCCAAGGGTGTCCCAACAGAAGGCCCGAGGGAGCTGGACCTAGGTGGATCACTGGTGGGGACGGCTGAAGAAAGGACAGAGGGAGAGCTCAGGGCCACGCTCCGGACTTGTTTGGGGGTTGGCTGGATCCAGGACCTGGTGGACGCAGCACGGCTCGGGTGGTCACTTGAAGCTGGAGTGACCGGGAACATCAGCAGTGAGTAAACTCCCTAAACTGCATAACCCGACTCTGTCTTTAATTGCCGGCTGCATTGCACCATCACAACCCCCATCCTCTGCACCTGTCCCCCCTGAGGCTATACCCCACCCGTTGGGGGTTATACTATCAAAAGCTGCACCAACACCATCAGCCTCAGCGGACCCTGCTGCAGCGGCGGCCACAGTGACCGCAACACAACGGGTGGCGTAGTCGACATGAAGAACTTTACAACATCTGTAGGACTGCCACATAACACTGAGTTTGACACCCTGGGCACGGGCCGGGTCACAGCCACTCGGAGACTACAACCCCCATCTGATCCGGTGCCGGGTATTCCCCTCAAAAGGAATATGTCCCAGGGGGCGCGTCACAAGTATTCCGTATGGGGCCTTATATGGGGGCCAGTATTTCGTATGGGGGCCAGTATTCCGTATGGGGCCTTATATGGGGGCCAGTATTCCATATGGGGCCTTATATGGGGGCCAGTATTCCGTATGGGGCCTTATATGGGGGCCAGTATTCCTTTATGGAGCCTTATATGGGGGCCAGTATTCCGTATGCGGCCTTATATGGGGGCCAGTATTCTGTATGGAGATATGTGGTGCCCATTATACTGTACGAGGACTATGTGGGGTCATTATTCTGTATGGAGCAATATATAATGGGGCCCATAAAACTGTATGGAGGACTTAGTGGTGCCCATAATACTGTATGGAGGACTATATTGTCCGGTCTGCACTGTGTGCTGCGAGGATTCTCCGGCTTCTGAGCTATTGTAGAATTTACAGTAGATATCACTCATGTAATGTAAGAAGTGAAATCTTTGCATTGTACTATATATATAGATTTCTCTGCGGTATCTGTGCATCATGAATCGTGGTATGTGTTAGAGGGGCCCACTGAGACTCGCCCGGGGCCCAGAAAAACCTGGAGCCGGCCCTAGATATAAGTATATTAAACGTTATAAATTCATTATAGCTGCAGCGATTTTCATGAAAACAGCTTGCTAGTGATGCACATTGCGTCACTACCAACGCTATGGGGGCAGTGTAGAGGGCAGCTAGGACGTGACAGGTTCTCTTTAACCCCTTAAGCCCCGCGGGTGGTTTGCACGTTAATGACCGGGCCAATTTTTACAATTCTGACCGCTGTCACTTTATGAGGTAATTACTCTGGAACGCTTCAACGGATCCCCCTGATTCTGAGACTGTTTTTTCGTGACATATTGTACTTCATGAATGTGGAAAAATTTCTTCGATATCACTTGCGTTTATTTGTGAAAAAAATGGAAATTTGGCGAAAATTTTGCGATTTTCAAAATTTGAATTTTTAAGCCCTGAAATCAGAGCGATATGTCACACAAAAGAGTTAATAAATAACATTTCCCACATGTCTACTTTACATCAGCACAATTTTGAAACCAAAATTTTTTTTTGTTAGGGAGCTATAAGGGTTAAAAGTTGACCAGCGATTTCTCATTTTTCCAACAAAATGTATAAAACCATTTTTTTAGGGACCACATCACATTTGAAGTCACTTTGAGAGGTCTTTATGACAGAAAATACCCAAAAGTGACACCATTCTAAAAACTGCACCCCTCAAGGTGCTCAAAACCACATTCAAGAACTTTATTAACCCTTCAGATGCTTCACAGGAATTTTTTGAATGTGGAAGAAAAAAATGAACATTTAACTTTTTTCACAAAAATGTTACTTTAGACCCAATTTTTTTTATTTTCACAGGGCTAACAAGAAAAAATGGACCCCAAAATTTGTGTGCTTGTGTGGCACTCCGAGGCTTACTGGCATCCCCCACACTCTCACAGGGATCCAGGCTTCACCTCCACCGGAGTCCACCAGGCCTCACCAGGCTTCCCACGAGCGGTGTTCCCCACACACAGGGAACAGCCTCGTGCCGCTCACACGGTGCCCACACAGGAGCTCCCAACACCCAGGAACTCCTACACACCGGAACACACCTGTCACAAATCACACAGGGTTTATATATACTGCAGCACACACACAGATAGGACCTTAACTGATGTCAGAGTCATGTGTCCACACCCTCTGTGTGCATAAGGACCTGTGTGATGTCACAGTCATGTGACCAGTCCGTTAAAGAGGAAGGTACATGGTCATTCAAAAACACACCAAACCATTAAAGGGATGTCTGCTACATCACTATATATATATGTATGTGTGTGTATATATATGTGTATGTATGTATATGTATGTGTGTATATATATGTGTATGTGTATATATATGTGTGTGTATATATATATATATATGTATGTATGTGTGTATGTGTATATATATATATATATATATATATATACATATGTGTATGTGTGTGTGTTTGTACATACATACATACGTGGTCAAAATTGTTGGTACTCCTCGTTTAATGAAAGGAAAAACCCACAATGGTCACAGAAATAATTTGAATCTGACAAAAGTAATAATAAATTAAAAATCTATGAAAATGAACAAATGGAAGTCAGACATTGCTTTTCAACCCTGCTTCCACAGAAGTTTTTAAAAAATGTAACTCATGATATAGGCCTGGACAAAAATGATGGTACCCCTGAAAATAATGTGACAACAGATACATGTTAAATCAAGTTGTGTCCACTAATTAGCATCACAAGTGTCTACAATCTTGTAATCAGTCAGTGGGCCTGTATATAGGGCTACAGATACTCACTGTGCTGTTTGGTGACATGGTGTGTACCACACTCAACATGGACCAGAGGAAGCAAAGGAAAGAGTTGTCTCAGGAGATTAGAAAGAAAATTATAGACAAGCAAGTTAAGGGTAAAGGTTATAAGACCATCTCCAAGTAGCTTGATGTTCCTGTGACTACAGTTGCACATATTATTTAGAAATTTAAGATCCATGGGACTGTAGCCAACCTCCCTGGACGTGGCAGCAGGAGGAAAATTGATGACAAATCAAAGAGACGGATAATTCGAATGGTAACAAAAGAGCCCAGGATAACTTCTAAAGAGATTAAAGGTGAGCTTCATGCTCAAGGAACATCAGTGTCAGATCGCACCATCCGTTGTTGTTTGATCCAAAGTGGACTTCATGGGAGACGACCAAGGAGAACACCATTGTTGAAAAAAATTTCATAAAAAAGCCAAACTGGAATTTGCCAAACTACATGTTGACAAGCCACAATGCTTCTGGGAGAATGTCCTATGGACAGATGAGACAAACATTGAAGTTTTTGGCAAGGCACATCAGCACTATGTTCACAGACGGAAAAATGAAGCATATCAAGAAAAGAACACTGTCCCTACTGTGAAACATGGAGGAGCTCTGTTATGTTCTCGGGCTGCTTTGCTGCATCTGGCACAGGGTGTCTTGAATCTGTGCAGGGTAAAATGTAATCTCAAGACTATCAAGGGATTCTAGAGAGAAATGTGCTACCCATTGTCAGAAAGCTTGGTCTCAGTCATGGGTCTTGCAACAGGATAATGACCCAAAACACACAGCTTATAACACCCAAGAACGGCTAAGAGGAAAACTTTCAACTATTCTGAAGTGGCCTTCTATGAGCCCTGACCTAAATCCTATTGAGCATCTTTGGAAAGAGCTGAAACCTGCCATCAGGAAAAGGCAACCTTCAAACACGATACAACATAAATAAAACTGTTACACTCGTGCCTGGACTGACTGGCGTGAGCGTGATTAGTGATCCCACTGTACCATGAACCGAGGAGTGCCTGGAGGGGCATAACTAAGTATCTACCCGATCCGACCAAGGTCGCACGGAGGCTAACGACTCCGTGAACCAAGGAGGAACCGAGCAGAGGGACCAGGTGCTACTCCAGGTTAGACCCCTGTCACAGCTGTTGACCCACACCGGGGAATGCAGGAACGGGCAGGTTAGGCTGGCACACAGACAGGTGGGTATTGGCAGGCATGGCTGGAGTGCAGACAAGAGGATACTGGCAAGCACGGCTGGTATGCAGACAGGAGGGCACTGGCAAACACGGCTGGAGTGCAGACAGGGAGGCACTAGCAGGTTGGAGCGCAGGCTGGATAGGGTCCAGTACAAACTGGGATTCAGGAACAGAACCGCAGATGCGGTAGACAAGCAGAGCAGAGAGGAACCGCTGGAGCGGTAGGCAAGGCAGAGCAGAGAGATACCGCCGGAGCGGTGAGCAAGGCAGAGCAGGGCGAAACCGCCGGAGCGGTGGGCAAGGCAGAGCAGGAGGAACCGCCAGAGCGGTGAGCAAGGCAGAGCAGGGCGAAACCGCCGGAGCGGTGGACAAGGCAGAGCAGAGAGGAATCGCCGGAGCGGTGAGCAAGGCAGAGCAGAGAGGAATAATGAATGCACTTGGGCACACAAATCATCAAGATCTGCTGACGGCAACTCCTTTTGCAATGCTCGACCAATGAAGTGCTTGATGGGAGTCAAATCCGGAGATGCTTCTGGCCATGGTATCATGTTTAAGTCAAGCATGCTGCTCACAGTAGCACCTGCAACATGTAGCTTAACATTTCCATGTTGAAAAATAGTTACTGAGGCACGTTTAAGAAATGTCCATATCACTGGTTCCACGACCAAATCAATGTAACACTGAGCAGTTAGTATACCTGGAATGAAGACTAGAGGGGTCCTGCTACCATATATTATTACACAGCACACCATAATCCCGGGAGTACAATCGGTGTGACATTCTTTCTCGAATGCCAGTATTCTAATCTAGTCCAATTCCTCCTATATGCCTACACACAGTATGATACCACTTTCATGGCCCCACAGTGGCTATCACACTCAATATGATGCCCCCACGGTCCTATTACACACAGCATGATGTACAGTATGATTCCCCCTGACAATACATTTCCCCACACAGTACATTGAAAGAAGACATCCATTGTGTTCTACCTATAACCTAACATGTTGATACAAAGGAAGGCAAAAGACCCATGAGGCAGATGCTAATTGCCCCCTATTAACGAAAAAATCCTTCCCAACTCCACTAATGGCAATTAGACTAGTTCCCTGGATGAACGTCCTATCACAGAATCTAGTTCCCATAACCTGTAATATATTTTTCAACAAAAGCATCCGGGCCATACTTGAACTTGTCTAGTAAATCAACAATTACAATATGATGTTCTCGAAAGTCTGAATATTAAAAATGGTGAACATTGGACATAATTTCAAAAAACATCACAGTAAAAGATAATGCCTTACCAACACCAGGTCAGATTACCAATGCACTGCAGGATGCAGCAAGCCTCCATGATAAAGGCGGGGGCAGCACATGTGCAAAATACTGATGCAGACAGCCACTCACTAACCTACCAATTCATGGAGGGGGTGGCTGTGTAGTATTATACATGCACACCGATGGAGTCTGCATAGGGCGCCAGTCACACAGATATGTGTGATACACAGTGTCTGGCTTGCAGCCTATTGATGTCTTGCTTGCAGCGTATTGATGACGCCCATAGTATTAGATCAGGCGGGTTGCCCAGAACTATATACATGCACCCCCACAGGACAGACGCCCCAATTCACCCAGCCAACACTAAAGAGGCCTGGCTGCATCCTGCAAAAAGATGTGCAAAAAAGATGAAAAATAGTATATAAGATAAGTACACCACATGAGGTATTGGACGATATTTTGGCCAAAATACGCAAGCTCACAACTCCATCGGTGTGCATGCATAATACTACACAGCCACCCCCTCCAAGAATTGGTAGGTTAGTGAGTGGCTGTCGGCATTAGTATTTTGCACATGTGCTGCCCCCGCCTTTATCATGGAGGCTTGCTGCATCCTGCGGTGCACTGGTAATCTGACCTGGTGTTGGTAAGGCATTATCTTTTACTGTGATGTTTATGTTCCCGAAAGTCCCGTAATTTCACTATTCTTAGAGTAAAGAATCGCCATCTATGATGACTGAGAAACCATCTTTCTTCTAGTAGGAGAGGGTGCCTCCTTGTCATCGTTGAAGGTCTATATGTAAAAAGTTCCTTAATAAGATCTCTATACTGTTTCTTCTTATATTTGTACATTGTAATAAGATCGCCCTTAAACCTTCATTATTCCAAACTGAATAACCCTAACTTTGATAACCTGTCTTGGAATTGCAGTGCACCAATTCCCTTAATAACCTTGGTTGCATTTGTCTGCATACGTCCTAGTTCAACTATGTCCGTCTTATACACCAAAGACCAAAATTATACACAGTATTCTAAATGTGGCTGAATTAGTGACTTGTATACAGACAAAACTATGTTCTTATCATAAGCATCTATGCCTCTTTTAATGCTTCCATGGTTCTATTTGCCTTGGCAGCAGCGGCCTAGCACTGGTTATTAAAGTTGAGTTTGCTGTCCACCCATACACCCAAGTCTTTTCCAGTGATGGTTTTCCCAGTGTTTAGTACATAATTGTACATTGTAATTTGTCCCAAGCAAGAACATTTATCTACATTAAACTTCAATTGCCATTTTTCAGCCCAAACCTCAAGCTTACATAAATCCCTCTGTAATATTACATTATCCTCCTATGTACTGATAACCTTGCAGAGTTTACGATCATCTGAAAATATTGAAATTTTACTCTGTATACCCCCCAAAAGGTCATTAATAATTGTATTAAATAGAAGTCCCAATACTGACTCCTGGGGTACACCACTTTTAAATGTGACCCAGTTAGTGTGTTCCATTAATAACCATCATCTGTTTCTTATCACTGAGCTTTTTTTTGTTTCTTTCGAAATCATCTATACGGTTCCAGACATATGGACCTTTTTAAGTGCTAATGTTTATGGTATTTACCAAAGAAGCAGTCACCCAATGACACTCTTCCTTCAGAGAATCTTCTGGGCCATGGAAACTGGCATGACTTTGGGGTTACTTGTAGTTTTGAATGATTCATTTTACTATTCAATGTACTAAAAATGGGGAAAAAAATCCATTTGTGGTGAAATTGGACCAAATACTGATAGTGGGACGGTAGCCTAAATCTCGGTCTCCTTTGAAGCTCAGCATATAGATGAGCTCCAGAGGAGCACCAAGACAGCGGGCACAGGGCCCTCACTGTCCTAGTGACCCATCAGCCCCCGAGATCATGTCACAGGGCACAGATGGGAGCTGGTAAATGGAAGCAGTGGCACTGGTTACATTTACGTGCTGCTGTCAGAGATTGACAGCAGCATTTAAATGATTAACTTGTCGTAATTAATTGCTGTACTTTTATGTTAGAGGAGCAGGAAAGAAGGAAAAGCCGAGCTGTGGAGTTAGTATCAGAAGAACGTACCAACTCCAACTGCAGGTAGAAAAAAATGTAAATACTTATATATTGTTAATATTGTATATTATAAATTATTTTCATGCATAAATTGCTGAATATTTACTATTATTTGTTGCAGTATATTTGGTATTAGTAATTATTATAGTTGGAAATTTGACTTACTGACACCACAGCCCTAGTTAAAAGGGTTTTCCACAAGTGAATATATTTATATATATACTAGATGGTGTCCCAATTCTAACGCATCGGGTATTCTAGAATATGTATGCGGCCGACTGGGCGCAATCAGCAGAGTGGTGTTTAAATTTGGCGCCAATCTCGCTGATTGGTCGCGGTCGGCTGGCGGCCGCAACCAATCAGCAGAGCGTTGTTTAAATTTGGCGCCAGAGCATTGTTTAAATTTGGCGCCAATCTCGCTGATTGGTCGTGGCTGGTGTCCGCGACCAATTAGCAGAGCGTTGTATAAATTTGGCGCCAATCTTGCTGATTGGTCGTGGCTGGCATCCGCGACCAGTCAGCAGAGCATTGTTTAAATTTGGCGCCAAAATCGCTGATTGGTCGCGGGCAGCGTCCGCGACCAATCAGCACAGCAGTGTTTAAATTTGGCGCCAAAATCGCTGATTGGTCGCGGGCAGCGTCTGTGACCAATCAGCACAGCAGTGTTTAAATGTTGCGCCAAGATCGGTGATTGGTCGTGGCCGCTATTTAAATGTGGCGTCCAAATCGGTGATTGGTCGCGGGCAGCGGCCGCGACCAATCAGCACAGCGGTGTTTAACTTTTGCGCCAAGATCACTGATTGGTCGCGGCCAGAGACCGCGACCAATCAGCGAATCGTATAGGTGAGGACCGGGGAGCAGAATCGTATTGGTGAGGACCGGGGAGCGCCGCTGCCTGTGTGGCTACTTCCGCTGCGAGAAGCCGGGAGATGAGCGGCTTCTCGCAGCAGAAGTATCCCGACCCGCAGCGCCGCTCCCCGGTCCTCCCTTGACACCCTAGCCGCATGGAGGTCAACGCCACTGCCTGTGCGGCTACTTCCGCTGCGAGAAGCCGGGAGATGAGCGGCTGCTCGCCGGTCGGGGTTCTTCTGCTGCTAGCGGCCGGGAGATGAGAGCCTCGCGCCAGTCATCTCCCGGCTGCATCGCCGCTGAGCTCCGTCCCGCAGATGAGCCTCTAACGGCCGCCATCTTTTTTCTGAAATCCCGCGTCGCTGATTGGCCGCTGCTGGACCAATCAGTGACGCGGGATTTCCCCGACAGACAGACAGACAGACAGACGGGATAAGACGATTATATATATAGATATACGCGGTGTGCAGAATTATTAGGCAAATTGTATTTTAGAGGATTATTTTTATTGTTGATCAACAACTATGCTCTCAATCAACCCACAAGACTCATAAATATCCAAGCTTAATATTTTTGGAAGTTGGAGTGGTTTTTTTAAGATTTGGCTATCTTAGGAGGATATTTGTTTGTGCAGGTAACTATTACTGTGCAGAATTATTAGACAATTTAATAAAAACCAAATATAATCCCATCTCACTTGTTTATTTTCACCAGGTAAACCAATATCAGTGCACAAAATATAGAAATAAACATTTCTGACATGCAAAGACAAAAACCCAAAAAATTAGTGATCAGTATAGCCACCTTTCTTTATGATGACACTCAACAGCCTTACATCCATAGATTCTGTCAGTTGCTTGATCTGTTTTCGATCAACATTGCGTGCAGCAGCCACCACAGCCTCCCAGACCCTGTTCCGAGAGGTGTACTGTTTTCCCTCCCTGTAGATCTCACATTTTATGATGGACCACAGGTTCTCTATGGGGTTCAGATCAGGTGATCAAGGGGCCCATGTCATTATTTTTTCTTCTTTTAGACCTTTACTGGCCAGCCACGCTGTGGAGTAGTTGGATGCATGTGATGGAGAGTTGTCCTGCATGAAAATCATGTTTTTCTTGAACGATACCAACTTCTTCCTGTACCACTTCTTGAAGAAGTTGTCTTCCAGAAACTGGCAGTAGGTCTGGGAGTTGAGCTTCACTTCATCCTCAACCCGAAAAGGTCCCACAAGTTCATCTTTGATGATACCAGCCCATACCAGTACCCCACTTCCACCTTGCTGGCATCTGAGTCGGAGTGGAGCTCTCTGCCGTTTACTGATCCAGCCTCTGGCCCATCCATCTGGCCCATCAAGAGTCACTCTCATTTCATCAGTCCATAAAACCTTTGAAAAATCAGTCTTAAGATATTTCTTGGCCCATTCTTGACGTTTTATCTTATGCTTCTTGTTCAAAGGTGGTCGTTTTTCAGCCTTCCTTACCTTGGCCATGTCCCTGAGTATCGCACACCTTGTGCTTTTTGATACTCCAGTAGCATTGCAGCTCTGAAATATGGCAAAACTGGTGGTGAATGGCATCTTGGCAGCTTCACGCTTGATTTTCCTCAATTCATGGGCAGTTATTTTGCGCCTTTTTTGGCCAACACGCTTCTTGCGACCCTGTTGACTATTTGCCATGAAACGCTTGATTGTTCGGTGATCACGCTTCAAAAGTTTGGAAATTTCAAGACTGCTGCATCCCTCTGCAAGACATCTCACAATTTTGGACTTTTCAGAGCCCGTCAAATCTCTCTTCTGACCCATTTTGCCAAAGGAAAGGAAGTTGCCTAATAATTAAGCACACCTTATATAGGGTGTTGATGTCATTAGCCAACACCCCTCCTCATTACAGAGATGCACATCACCAGATTTACTTAATTGGTAGTTGGCTCTCAAGCCTATGCAGCTTGGAGTAGGACAACATGTATAAAAAGTATCATGTGATCAAAATACTCATTTGCCTAATAATTCTGCACACAGTGTATATATATATATATATATATATATATATATATATATATATATATCACACTATAATACAGTATGTCTTTTTTAGTTGAACAATTGGGATGTGGCTGCTGGGACCCCCAGGATGCCCAGTACTGAATCCAACTGGTTCTTATACATAAACCTTAAGTAGAGCCACATGAAGGTAAAAGGATCAGAGTGCCTGAAAAATGTATGGATCAGAAGGTGTTTTTCCCTGGATTGACTGTCATTCGTAGATGTAACAGAATCACTGGTCTTCTCTTCCACTTTTGGCTGAGGATTAGAGGATTAACATGAAACATGGAAACGATATTCTCTCATCAGACATATATGATGTTTAGTACTGATATGCCATAAATGTCAGTAGTATTACATTAAATGCAAAGGGACATTAATCAATTCGAAATGATTCTTTTTAGTTTTTTTTTTATTAAGAATTACATGGAAGAATGAAGAGATGTTCTTGGAGGGCCTTCTTCTGCAGATGTTACTTGCTGGTCAGAAGGCCACAGGTAGATGGTACAAGTCCTTCCACACAGGTGCATGTTTAATGGTGGACATGCTGTACTAGGCACTAGACATGAAGGGTTTTTCACATTGAGATGTTTGTGTTGCTCCGATGACAGGGAGCAAATATGCAGCTTTGTCTGATGGAGCGAGCAACCCTGGATAATCCACGCCGGCAAGATGATATCAGCCGGCGGAAGGTGGAACCTGTGAGAGGAGACAAAGAGACATAACTAATGTAAGTAATGGGACTACATATTAGAGCAGGGATGTCACACTCAAACACACAGAGGGCCAAAATGAAAAACTTGGACCCCACATAATCCTACATACAGAATAATGGCCCCACATAGTCCTCCGTACAGTATAATGGGCCCCACATTGTCCTCCATACAGAATAATGGCCCCAAATAGTGGTGGTGGTTCTGTTGTCGTGGGTCAAATATAACCACCCTGCGGGCCAGGTTTGGTCCACGGGCCAGAGTTTGACATGTATGTATTAGAGGATACTACTGTAGTGTCACTGTGACAGAATGATAGAGGAGTCGTATCCATACAGATGTACGGGGTCATTGTCAGTAATCCTACAGATAATATCTGCTCCACATGACTCCTTCTCACTGACTGACATCATGCAACATGGAGCTTATTGTTACACTTACCTCTTCTACTTCTTCTCTCTTCTACCTTCTCTGTTTTTTGTCGATCTTTCGATGCAGATTTTCTTTTCCCCTGAACTGGTGATTCTGATAAAAAAAAACAAGAAAAAGATGTATATTATAAACTCCTAAAAGATTAGCTTTGTATCTTTATATAGAATTCTGTTATTCTTGTACCCTGTAGTCCCGGTAATTGATTATTGCACCATAATAGAGAGAATATGTCATATATACATAAAACCACCTGAGGGTCTGAGAATTAGATTGCCTTGTGAACTGATTAATATGAAACCTGTAGGTTTTCCGATATGTGGTGTCTAGCCAGGGAACTATGTCCCCTTATTAACATGATAACACTGCGGCATCCTGCAAGTAATATCTTAAAATAAGTTAGCTAAAACCTCAGTGCATTCTTAAGGTGATAAGGATCAGTATAGGCCTAGATGGAGCCATGGGTGCAGTATTCAGAATCAGTTTGGCAGAAGACTGAATGGCTTCTTATGCATTAAAAATTATAACCTATGAGGCTATGTGCCCACGTAGCAGATTTGATGCAGAGCGTTTTTGCCTCTCTCTGGCAGAAAAAAACGTATGCAGATTTACATGCAGATTTACATGCGTTTTTTCTGCCAGAGAGAAGCGTTTTTTCAGCATTTTTACATGCGCTTTCGCATGCGTTTTTTCAAGAAGTTTTCCAAACGATTTTGAGCATCACTTGGAAAAGTGCTTGACAAGTTGGTCACACTATTTAAATCCATGCAACCGGCATGGATTTATATAGTGTGACCGAGTAATAGTTAAAAAAAAGAATAAGAATGGTAAAAAATTTAAAAAAAAAGATTATACTCACCTTCCGGTGTCTTCCCGGTGTCATCTCTGCTGCGTCCGGTCTCTTGCAATGCTCGCGGTGCTGTGAAGGACCTGCGGTGACGTCATTGAGTCATGTGATGGGTCACATGACTCAGTGACGTCATGACAGGTCCTTCACAACAGCGCGAGCATTGCAAGAGACCGGACGGCGTGGACAAAACACTGGGAGGACATCGGAAGGTGATTATAAGCTTTATTTTTTATTTTAAATTCTTTTCTTTACAGATTCTATGGTACCCAGGTCTGGATGAGAGTCTCCTCTCCTCCAGACTTGGGTACCATCCGCACATTAGAAAGCGCCAATTACGCAAGTACAGATGCAGTCTTGCGGAATTAGCGCGTTCTAATGCAAGTCAATGGCGGCGATTACGCTGCGCGTCCGCAAAATTAATGGACATGCTGCGGATTTTTGAGCGCAGCATAAACGCAGCGGAAAAATACGCAGCATGGGCATTGAAAGTGCGGAATTGCATTGGAGACCATGGGGGAAGGTTTACCAAGCGTTTCCCAAGTGTTTACGCTGTAGAAATTCCGCAGCGTAAACGCTTGAAAAACGCATCGTGGGCACACAGCCTAAGAGTGAGGATTTTTATAAAATGAAATGTTGGGCTGTTTTCACATTACACTTTTTGACACAGGCTGCAATAGAATGACCTATAGAGCTATACATACCTGACAATATGGATGACTGTCTGCCTTCAGCAGTGAAACACTGCTTGTCATCATCAGACTTAGAGGGGGAAGAATCTTTCTGCGTCTGGTTGTCATCAGATTTAGAGGGGGAAGAATCTTTCTGCCTCTGCTTATCATCATCAGATTTAGAGGGGGGAGAATCTTTCTGCATCTGGTTGTCATCAGATTTAGAGGGGGGAGAATCTTTCTGCGTCTGGTTGTCATCAGATTTAGAGGGGGGAGAATCTTTCTGCGTCTGGTTGTCATCAGATTTAGAGGGGGGAGAATCTTTCTGCGTCTGGTTGTCATCAGACTTAGAGGGGGGAGAATCTTTCTGCGTCTGGTTGTCATCAGATTTAGAGGGGGGAGAATCTTTCTGCGTCTGGTTGTCATCAGACTTAGAGGGGGGAGAATCTCTCTGTGTCTGGTTGTCATCCTCAGATTTAGAAGGGGGAGAATCTTTCTGCGTCTGGTTGTCATCAGACTTAGAGGGGGGAGAATCTCTCTGTGTCTGGTTGTCATCCTCAGATTTAGAAGGGGGAGAATCTTTCTGCGTCTGGTTGTCATCAGACTTAGAGGGGGGAGAATCTCTCTGTGTCTGGTTGTCATCAGATTTAGAAGGGGGAGAATCTTTCTGCGTCTGGTTGTCTTCAGACTTAGAGGGGGGAGAATCTTTCTGTCTGTTTGGTAGAAGAAAAACATATAAATTACAAGTGAAAACAATAGATACGGATACAACACCTGTCTGCAAAGCCCATTAGGACATCTGAATAACATGAAGGGGATGCTGTGCTCAAGACCCTCTTCTACCAGCAAGAATGGAGAATCACTAGCAATATTTATTTTCCTGTAATGAACTGGAAATTAAAGCTGGTCATAGTTATCAACTTTCATCACCAGCGTTATCACAAGTCAGAAACATGGTGATCAGCAATCATGTGGTCATCGATACTGGATTTAGTATCGACTTACACTCGTCTTGAATTTGGTGTTGTGAACACATATCAGAATGGACCCCATAAAAATAATTTGCTCACATGTCTGACTGTTTTGCACTTTCTGGTGAATACCCTGGAGGTGACTTGGGTTCTTCATTGTTCATCATCTTGGTATGGATGGAACAGAGCTAATACAAAGAGGAAAAAAAAATATTTTAATATTTTACAATTTTATTTTAATTACAGGTTGTATGGATCTTATTGGTCACATACTTACTTTAGAAAGCCTATGCGAAGATGATAGAAAGTTTTGGCTTTCCGGCCAGTCATTATCTTCACTTGTGTCCCCCTCATCTGAATCAATATGTTGATGTCTGCTACATCGAGCTGAAAAGTACAAGAGTTAATCGAGATTATTAGCATAATACTTTGTCCTGAACAGTCACCATTTGATCATGAATCAAGGTGGGGACTGATTCTCACTTAAAATGAAATACAAGACACACAGCAGCTTTCTGCAGATGATGTCTCATTCTACTTACTGTCAAAGTAGATGGTATCCTCTTCTGACTCAAGATCAGGAATGAACAGCGACTTCTGACTTAGAAGGTTGTCAAAATCTAAGTTACGCAGGAATGGATGAAATTTGATCTCATTTGCTCCTCCTTGAAAAGGAAAACAATGAATAGTGATATAGTTATTGTCAAAGAGACAAGTTTCTTAGGCCTCCTACACATATCCGTGTTTGCACTACATGTGGCATCCATTTTTCTTTCACGTATGCCACCCGTACCCATTATCATCTATGCTGCTGTTTTTTTGTGGCAGCACAGATGACAAGTGCCAATACAAGTCTATGGGACCCTGAAAAACACGTACATCACACAGATGGCATCCGTGTGCCATTTGTGTGCCTTCCTTACGCTGTATCTGTTTAACATTACAAAGTATAAGAGATACTTTATCATTTCTTTTTCTTTGCCGTACCGGAAAAACACTGATGGCACACTGATGGCACACTGATTCAAAACACTGATGACACTAGTACTGTTTTTTTCCGGTACTGGTTTCAGTACTGATTTTATACGGACGTGTGAAGGGGGCGTTAATCTGAACGGTTGACGTAACAGAGCCGAAGTGAAGTAGATGTACTGAAAGTCTTAGCATGAAGAATGGGGAATGGCCAAGCTGGTAGAGAACAAAACCTCAGTGCTGATCCTCATTATTCATTTTCTGTTCACAGAGGTGTAATAAGTCATTAATAATAGTATTATATACATTACCTGTCCCAAGTCTTTGTGCTGGATCTTTTCTGAGCAGCTCAATGATGATATCCCGAGCTGTGGCTGGAAAAGCCGAATTAGTAAGTTTCCAATATATGTCATCTGTTATGTAAAAAGCAAATATTACAGAAAATGAAACATCTTAATTTATTTTATCAAAACAAAAATCTTTTATATTAACAAAAGTAACTAAATCACACAACTAATCTATTCAAATAACAATGACATTACACAGCAATCAGATTATTTTACTTACCCCTGACAATATGGCTGTAAATGTCATATTTGGAAGGCCCATAAAATGGTACACGTCCTACAAGAAATGTATATAGGATGATCCCAATTGACCACCAGTCAGCTGGCCTTCCATAGCCTTCCTTTAAGATAACTTCTGGGGCTATGTAATGAGGGGAGCCAGCAATCTGGAAAAAACAGAGGAATGAGATAATGATCAGAGAACATAATTGTGACAAATAACATCAGTGGAAACGTTTTCTAGATGAGAAAGTATAAGAGAAGGAGAAATGGAGGAGATGAGTAAAGAACAAGTTCCTGCCTACCTCCTTATCATGGAACTCTCTGGTGATGTCCTCAATTGGAGCCTTGTAGATCTCTGATGTTGGTCTCATGAGGCAGAGTTTGGAAAGCCCAAAATCTGTAACTTGAATATGACCAGTTGACGTTATCAGGAGGCTGTGAAAAAAAGAGGATGTCAGCCCCAAGTTGCAAATAGTTTGTATAATAAACGATATCTTTTTTCCCCTTTCTTATACTACAAGTGTCACTTACTTTTCAGGCTTCAGGTCTCTGTGCATTACACCATAGCTGTGCAGATATTCCACAGCTAGAACCGTTTCTGCAATGTACAGACGAGCCAAGGGGACAGGTAAACACCCATAGTTCTTCATAAAACTGCCACAGTCTCCTCCTACAGCAGAAAGCAAATATGACAGGAGAGGGTTTGTTACAATGTAAATGACACATGAGGAGTGTGAATGAGAAATGAGCGGAGACATTGGGGCAGGACGTCATACACAGAGATATACTGTATAATAATGCAAAAAACCCTCCATTGGAGCATACCCGAATAGTAACTAGGACTGCACTAAATGTCTATGAAGCAAAACCACAAAGGTGCAAGAGCTGCACAAATAAGTGCAATGAAGCAACATCCCATATAAAAGCATGAATCTTTATTAGTCACGTGGAATAAATATTTAAAAATAACAAGGTAACTCATACAAAAAAGAGACACTATTCTGGCCAAAAAAGTATGAGCTATATATACTATGTATCTTGCAATAAATAAATATATAATTAGTTAAAGGTGTCAGCAGTCTCATTTGTGGTTTTGCTTTATATACTGTATAAGGCCGGTTTCACACGTCCGGATATTTCTGGTACCGGAAAAACCTGTGTCGGAGATGTCCGTGTGCCGCATCAGGAGCACACGTACCGGCGTTTGGGAATCAGTGTACAGTTAGCGTTATTCCCAAAAGCCGGGTACTGAACGCTGCGCTCATCATTTTCCCCTGCCGGCACTGCGATCAGCACCAGCAGGAGTTAATAATGAGAGTTGTAGTCTGCTCCCGGTGTCTCCACCTGTAAAAATAAGAATAAAATAAAAAAAAACCCTTATACTCACCTACCTGTCCTAAGTATCTCCTGCTGTAATCCATGCGACTACTCAGCAGAGGAGCTGGGGAGAATGACTCCTGCAGCGAGCGACGCCAGACCTCAGCTGAGCTCAGTGAGTGACAGGACACCGCTCGCTGAGCTCAGCGCAGATTCGGGGCCGCTCGCTGCAGGAGTCATTCTCCCCGGCTCCTCTGCTGAGCGGTCTCATGGATTACAGTGGGGGACATTTAGGACAGGTGAGGGTATAGATTTTTTTTTTATTCTTATTTTTACAGGTAGAAATACACTGGGAGAAGACAACCCTCATCATTAACCCCTGCTGGTTCTGATCGCAGCGCCGGCAGGGGACAATGATGAGGGCAGCGTTTAGCACCCGGCGCTAACTTTATCGCTAATTCCCAGGCGCCGACACATGTCACACGGATGGCATCCGTGTGCAGTATGTGTTTACACTGAACCATTGACTTGAATGGGTCTGTGTGATCCGTCCTGCTGGCCAAAAACAGACATGTCTACGTGTGGATCACATGGACACACGGTCCGTGGAAACACTGACATGTGCGCACATGTGTCAGTGTCTCCAGTACGTGTGGTAAACTGTCACCTCACGTACCAGAAATACTGAAGCGTGAAAGAGGCCTAATGTAGAGCGTATAAAGCAGAGTGACCCAATATAAAAAGACAGAGCCGTGCCTCATCTGCAAGCCTCTTATTCATTACTCTGTGAAATGCTCATCTATACAAACTGTTAGAATTGAGTCAAATCCTCCTTTTATCCTCAGTGGATATTTTTGCCATTCTCAGTGAGGACATTCACCAGAGACTTTCACAGAGATAATGATTTTCCTGGCATCTTGGTAACAGATAACTTATAGTAAATGCAGTATGGACATGTATCCGTCCATGTGGTCACATTCAGATTATGGAGAAGATGCTAGAGATAAGCAGATTGAGGCTGGATATAGGCACAATGGATATGACTTACCTGCTGCATACTCCATGACCATACACAGATGATGAGGAGTTGGAAAGGAGCACAACATGGAGGCCACAAAGGGACAATCAGCAAATGTTAGGATGTCCCTCTCTAGAAAGGCACGTTCAAGTCTTCTTGGAATATTCACGTTCTCCTTGTCCAGCTTCTTCATAGCGAATAGCTGGCTTGTGTATTTGTGTCGCACTAAGTGGACGGCTCTGGAGAGAAGGAAAATCCATGATTTATAATGAATTCTTACTAACATTTTGTCTATAAACCTCATCACATGATTGTCTGGTTACTACTAGATGTCACTAGAAATCCATGTAGAAATCCATCAAGTTACACAACATAAATGATGACCTATGCGAGGTCCTCATCTATGTCACGTCCTAACTGACCTAAATAATGACATATAGATGTGGCCAGTAGACATGAGCTAACACATTTGAGTGGAATTAAATTCTACTCAGATTTTGCAAAATTCTGCATTCACCAAAATGGCGTTTTGTTTTTTTGTTTGTTTTGTTTTTTGTAATTTGCTTACTCATGGATTTAGCAAAATGTCAAGCGTTGGCCACCATTTTCAAAATCTTGAAAGGCCATAAAAAAGTTTAAAAATAAACAAATTTTTATACTCACTTCTACGGCCCCACCGCCTCAACCGTCCGTTCCTTGCCGCATCCTCAAATCTCTGCTGCTAATGCTGAAATCGAAATGCCTGTCATACTGGGACGGGACTTCCAACATTGATGAGATCTGGGAGGATTATGCACAAGCGCAAGAACAGTCACGGTGTCACAATGTTGTGACTTTTTATGCTCTTGCATAGAACTCTCTCAGACCTTCTCAAAGCCTGAAGTCCTTGCATAGCGTGAGCGGTGGCAAACTGAAGAGGCAGTGAGGACCGGACGGGTGACGGTGAGAAGTGGAGGGGCTAGAGAATTGAGCAGTAAGGGGAGTATAAGTATGTTTCTTATGCTTATTATGTTCTGGGGCCTGGTGAGGCCCCAGAGCATAATAAGGGACATTAATTTCTCCTTGAATCGTATTTTCACAAGTCCACGTGAACAAGCAAATTAGAATTTTGCCTGATTCGCTCATCTCTTGTGGACAGTATGGACTCAGAGCATTTCTCTGTTGTACGGGCTGGGCACAGAGACAGAAGCATTGTCATAAGGAACACTAGGAAATGTATATTATGCAAACATAAAGCTCACCCATAAGCTCCACTGCTGATCAGTTTGATTGGTTTAAAGTCGGTCTTACTAGGACTTGTCTCCAAGTTCAATGATCCGGTCAAGGCCTAGAAATAATAAGAAATGACATTAAGACATAGAATCTGCAGGAAAATAAAAGCTCCAGATGCAGGAACTTCTCCTCTATATTATGTCCACGCTGATTACATTGCAGCAGATGTAGAGGACATGATGCAAGCCGGACCCTCCACAGACAGTATTATATTTTAAGGGGATATTCCCCATGCATAGATATCACTGTACTGCAGGGTATGATAAGGGGCATCACACAGAAGAGGCAGAATAACAATGCCATCATTACTCACAATAGATCTGATCTACATAAAAGCAAAGATATCCCATTGTCATCTGGGGTATAATATTATATGTGTAATTCATACCCCGTTATCTGATGATAAACAGACGTCTCCTCTGATACTTACACTGGCAGATTCGTGGATCTCTGGTGTCTCACATATTCCACCATCAGTACTGGCCGTCGACACAGTTATTTCTAAAATAATGATAAAATAATGAAAAGATGTCATGTATCAGTCTATATCAGTACTTAATATATAACACATCCATATAATGAAGGACATGACAAGATCTCTGTAAATGATATAAAAACTAGATATCTGGTATTCTGCACATACTAAATATACAGTATTTATGGCACATCCAGAGATAGATACACTGGGCGATTGTTCAGGATCTGATTACCGTATTTTTCAAGTTATAAGACACACTTTTTTCTGTAAAATGGGGGTGCGTCTTATCCCAACGTAGCTTACTGAGGGGGGGGGGGTTGCGGTGAAGCGAGGCCCCAGGACGCAGGGTCACTGCTGCAGGAAGCTGGCGGCGGCAGGAGTGGGGCGATGCTGTGGGCCCCAGGCTGGGAGGAGGGGGTGTTCGGCGGTGCAAGGATGCAGCGGCCCCTGGGCTTTCAGAAAATGTCGCCGGAGACTCCGCACTTCCATGATTTTCAGTGTGGTGGACTTCGGAAAAATGGATTCTGGAGATGGCGCATGCAGATTGAGATCTTGTCTCCCGAGATCTCAATCTGTGCATGCGCCACCTCCGGTGGAGATTTTCCCAAGGTCCACCAGATTGAAAACCATGGAAGTGCAGGGACTTCAGTGCAGCATCGCCCCACTCCTGCTGCTGCCATCTTTCCGCCGCCTTTCCCCTAGAAAAGTTACCACAAAATTGGATTATAAGTTGCTCCACCATTTTATTAAAAAAATGTTTTTCCTATTTTCCGCTCCAAAATTTCACCTGCTTCTTATGGTCCGGTGCATCTTATAGTCTTCAAAATATGGTATTTTTGAACAATTACATGATTGGGGATCTATCACCCTCATTTTGGAGCCGAGAAGACCACACAGGCGTGAAGTAGAATTACATGATCCCTCTCCATTACAGGGAATGAAGAGTAAATCTACATATTCTCTGCCATTCTCTATAATATCTGGATATTTGAATGTAAAATATTAGATGATCGGCTTACCTTCAATCAGATCAGTTTTTAGCTCTAACTGACTAATATTAGGGTCAGGCATGTTCACGGTTTGCCCCTCTTCGGAGTCACCTTCGGATGTTTCCTGATGGTTATAATATGTACAATTAGTATAACATTTCACAAATACTAAATTATCATATACAATAGATAGGAAGGAGTAAACATTGGATTTACTGGTAATTTCAGTATTGGACGGACTATACACAGCCACTCCCTCCAGTAAATCAACGATAATATATAAGGTACTTGTATATACAACTGATCTCTGTTATCAGAATTGCAGCATTTACAAGAAGGAAGATTGTGATGATCGAGCAAAACAGAGGCAGAAATACAAACTCCCACCGCTGAGTACAGACTGCCATCACAGATGATGGAGCCGCAGGGACAGGCGGTCATGAAATATCCTGTGCCTGCCTGGAGGGGACAAGGACATGTGATATAGAAGATGATGGCTCCTTACCAGGTGCTCCAGTGAGCGGGCCGGACTCTCCAGTATATTCAGGACATTTTGGGCCAGTTGTTTAAAAAAGGCCAATTTTCCACTTTGGGCTTTTTCTTCAGCCTATAAAGATGGAAATAAATACAAAAGGAAAATCATGAGAGAAAGTGCAGAATGGAGGAGGCCATTTATGTCACCATTTTACTCCTGTCTATCTGCAGCTACAATTACTACACATTTGGTACATTTTATATATTATATTGGTGTCGATCTAAAGAACAATTTTCTGTAAATAAACTTGTATTCCATTATTATTATTTGATTTGTATTATTATTATTATTATTTTTTATACAGCATAAAAACACTTGTATAATTAGTGGTGGTGATTTATGATGTCATAATAGCAGTGATGTCGTGATGGAATCTTGTGATGGAATCTTAACGGGGCATCTCACCGTGAAAGGAAGTTTCCTAGCAATAGTTAAGGTGGCAAAACCATAGTTTGTGCATCAGTACCAGATGCTTGAATGTAAGAAAGAACTGTGGGTACTTTACATTTCTAATCAGTGAGGCTAGTTCTATGGTCTGAGATAAATTATTAATATTTGTTATACACAATAAAAATCATAATTACATATTTATAAGAAATCCGGATTAAGGTGCTAAATGAAGTGTCTTTACTAAGGGACAAGGACTGGACTAGGAATGAAATCTAGCCCTGACATTTGAATCATACAGGCTCATGCTGCACTTTTACACCCTCTTCCCAAAATGGGGATCTCTATTACAAATATGACCCTGCCTGACACTGAAGAAAGTCTAAATTTTATTACTACCAATAATACCACTATACAGTAAGGGAGACCAACTAGACATAATAATAATAATTTGTGCAGATTGTCTGCTATTTACCTGTTGTACTAATGTCCTGATGTTCTGCTGTAAATGCTGAAGATATTCTGAGGTAATACGACCTTGGTAGTATTTGGTCAAGCAGTCCCGTTCAAGCTCCATAACCAGCCGGTAAGTGAAGCTGAGGACGCCATCGGGTAGTGGTAGCACACAGTTAGGGGTATAGGTGGTAAGAATCCCCTGGAGTAGTGCCAACTCCTGAAGTCTGTCTGGAGAAATTCCAGACATTTCAATGAAATGCGCAATCAGTATATCACTAGATAAGTAGCTAAACACTGACAACAATGACACCGGGGTATCAAAGTGACACTGAAGTGTAAACGCTTGTATAAGTAGTGGTTGTGAATTATGATGTCATAATAGCAGTGATGTCATGATGGAATCTTGTGATGGAATCTTACAGGTGCATCTCACCTTATAAGGAAGTTGCCTAGCAACAGCTAAGATGCCATCTACATAGACTGAGCATCAGCATCAGATGCTTGAATGTAAGAAAGAGCTATGGGTACTTCACTTTTACTTTGATAGGCAGGTGAGTATAAGGATTTTTTAATTTTATTCTTATTTTTACACTAGGACACAGCGGGAGCAGACTACTACTCTCATCATTGTCCCTTGGTTGTGCTGATCACAGCGCCAGCAGGTTACAATGATGAGGGCAGCATTCAGCACCCGGTGATTGGGAACAGCGGTAACTGTACTGCTGATTCCCAGGTGGCGGAATGTGCGCTCCTGATGCGGCACACGGTTGCCACACAGGTGCACATGGACACGTATATCTCCCGTACCGGTTTTTCCGATACTGGAAATATCAGGACATGTGAAACCGGCCTAACTCTGGACTCTGTAAACAGAAAAAACTGATGGCACTTCTAATACGAGAAATAGGTGTGAACAGGTGCTTACTAGGAGAAGCTACCTCCATATACAATTAACAAATAAAGTAGCAAACTGCAATGCTAAGTATGTAAGCATGAAATATGGAATATAAATAGCATTACTGCTATAGAAAATAGAAATAAATGAGAAATCTTAGCGCATAAATTGGCCAATTCATGTGTACCTGTCCCTTAGAGAGGTATTCACATTGGTAGGGTCCTGGCACTGAGAAACGCCTTACCGAGGCTGCCAGATACACATGAATTGGCCAATTTATGTGCTAAGATTTCTCATTTATTTCTATTTTCTACAGCAGTAATGCTATTCATATTCCATATTTCATGTTTACATACTTAGCCTTGCAGTGTGCTACTTTATTTGTTAATTACTCTGGACTCTGTGTGGCCTCTGTTCAGCGGTGTTCTTTTTATCAGAGGCTCGCAAAACTGTGGCCGACGGCACTTTTATTCACGCCTAATAAAAAGACGGACACCGTGGGATCACAGGCCAGACGGTGCCTCCATCTGCCTCATTACAGGGAATCTTCCGCCGGAGGCTCCGTCTGGATCACGTATTTCAGAGATTTACATGGAAACCCCGGTGTAAGCGCTGAGCGTAGAGCACAGGATAAATGTGGGCAGAGCCATATTGCGAACTCTGGGAGGCTGAATGAACAAACCAACAGCAGGTGAAGAATTGGTTTTATTTATTTATTTACACCGTTCCTCGTGCGGTTTAAGTGATTAGATGACTTTATTCTTCGGGTCGGTGCGATTACAGTGATACCAGATTCATATCGGGTTTTTACATTTGGCAGCTGTCACACACTAAACTTTTTTTTTTGCAAAGACTAGTTTTTGCATCGCCATATTTTCAGAGCTATAATTTTTCCATATTTCGGTCGACAGAGTTATGTGATAGCTTGTATTTTGCGGGACAAGTTGATGTTTTTATTGGTACCATTTTCAGGCATGTGACATTTTTTGATCGCTTTCTATTCTGATTTTTGGGAGGCAGAATAAACAAAAACCAACAATTCAGTAATTGTTTTTTTAGTTTTTTTTATGCAGCTCTGCGTGTGGTAAAATTAATAAGGCAGCTTTATTCCTCGGGTCAGTACATTTACAGCCATACTGCATTTATATCTTTTTTTATGTTTTGGCGCTTTTACACAATAAAAACTATTTCATAGAAAAAATCGCTTTATTCTAAGAGCTATAACTTTTTTATTTTTTGGCTGATGGAGCTGTATGGTGGCTTGCTTTTTGCGGGACAAGATGATGTTTTCAGTGGTATAATTTTTATTTATATTCGTCTCTTTGATCGCGTTTTATTCCACTTTTTGTTCGTTGGTATGATGATAAAGCACCGTTTTTTGATTCTTTTTTTTTTACTGTGTTCACTAAAGGGGTTAACTAGTGGGACAGTTTTATAGATCAGGTCGTTCCGGATGCGGCGATACTAAATATGTGTACTCTTATTGTTTTTCTTCATAATAATATTTTATTTTTTTATTATTTTTTTATTTTAAAAAAAATATTTTTACAACTTTTTTTTCACTTTTTTTACTTTGTCCCACTATGGGACTTTCACTTTCAGCAGGCTGATCGCAGTTCTAAGGTATAGCAGTGCAGGATCACTGCTATACCTTGTAAACTGTCAGTGCTGCAGACACAAGCTAGTTTGATCATGCACTGCGCATGGTCAAACTAACATGCTGGTGCCTGGTGACACAGGTGTCGTCATGATGACATCGTGTCACCATGGCAACGATCGGGACCCCGTGAGGACAGCGCAGGGTCTCCGATCCAAGAGCAGAGGTGCTTCTGTCCCTCCACTCACTTGCTAAATGCTGCGATCGCAGCATTTAGGGGGTTAAAGTGCCGGGTGTCAGCTGTCAAAATCAGCTGACAACCGGTGGCGATTGATCCCGCACAGCCTGTGTCGTAATAATACGTACCTGGTCCATAAGGCCCAGGGCACAGGGACGTATTATTATGCACAATGTCAGAAAGGGGTTAAAGCTTCTGACGCGCCCCTGGGCCTGCTGTGTCGTGCGGCATCGCGCGCACGGGGGCTTACCCGGAGCCGGATCAGATGGGGGTAGTAGTCTCGTGGCGGTGACCCGGTCCGTGCCCAGGGAGTCAAACTGAGCGGCAGTATTTAGCAGTAGATGTTATATTGCTCGACTACGCCACCCGTTGAATGCAGTTATGAGACCGCCGCTGCAGGGCAGACCGCTGAGGCCGGTGGTACGGTTGTGCAGCGGGGATGGTATAACCCCCAACGGGAGGGGTATAGCCTCAGGGCAGCGGATGTGGATGATGAAACACTCAGAGACGGTGCGGTGTAGTTCAGGGTCTTTACTGGTGGCAAAGGTAGACCCTCCTGGAGTACTGGCTAGCGATCGGGGCCTGGTCAGTCCGTGAGCAGATGGAATCTTCCCTGGCCAGGCGGAGTTGTAGGCCTCCCCAACTAATCGTACTCTTCTGGCTACCTTGCTAGAGGCTGGTAAAAGTAGCCCACGTCCCTGAGTGTACCGTGTGGTGCTCACCCGTATGGCCGGTGACTCATAGAATCATAGAATCATAGAATGGTAGAGTTGGAAGGGACCTCCTGGGTCATCTGGTCCAACCCCCTGCTCAAAGCAGGATTCACTAAATCATCTCAGACAGATGTCTGTCCAGCCTCTGTTTGAAGACGTCCATTGAAGGGGAACTCACCACCTCTCGTGGCAGCCTGTTCCACTCATTAATCACCCTAACTGTCAAAAAGTTTTTTCTAATATCTAATCTGTGTCTCCTCCCATTTAGTTTCATCCCATTGCTTCTAGTCTTTCCTTGTGCAAATGAGAATAAAGATGATCCTTCTACAATGTGACAGCCCTTGACATATTTGTAGACAGCTATTAAGTCTCCTCTCAGTCTTCTTTTTTGCAAGCTAAACATTCCCAAATCCTGCAACCGTTTCTCATAGGACATGGTTTGCAGACCAGTCACCATTCTGGTCGCTCTTCTCTGAACTTGCTCCAGTTTGTCTATGTCTTTTTTAAAATGTGGTGCCCAAAACTGTACACAGTATTCCAGATGAGGTCTGACCAAAGAGGAGTAAAGACCGATAATGACTTCACGTGATCTAGACTGTATGCATCTGTTAATACATCCCAGAATTGTATTTGCCTTTTTTGCTGCTGCATCACACTGTTGACTCATGTTCAGTCTATGATCTATTAGTATACCTAAGTCTTTTTCACATGTACTGTTGCTTAGCTCTATTCCTCCCATTCTGTATATGCTTTTTTCATTTTTATTGCCCAGATGTAGTACTTTGCATTTTTCCCTGTTAAAAACCATTCTATTGGTTGCTGCCCACTGCTCCAGTTTATTTAGGTCTTTTTGAATCCTCTCTCTCTCTTCTCTAGTATTAGCTATCCCTCCTAGCTTTGTGTCATCAGCAAATTTAATCAGTTTACCCTCAATTCCTTCATCTAGATCATTGATAAAGATGTTGAACAATACAGGTCCCAGGACGGAGCCCTGTGGTACCCCACTTGAGACATTCATCCAGCTGGATGTGAAGCCATTTACAACCACCCTTTGAGTCCGATCACTAAGCCAGTTATGAATCCACCTAACAGTTGCCTGGTCCATTGCATACTTGGTCATTTTTTCAATAAGGATGGTGTGAGATACTTTGTCAAATGCTTTGCTGAAGTCAAGATATACTATATCTACAGCATTTCCCTGATCCACCCGGGGCCTTCTGGTAGCTTCTGCTCCACGACGGCGGTGCTGGTCCCTTGCGTGTGACCGTGCCTTCGGGTTTCTTGGCCAGAGGACCTGAAATCCCCTGCCGGGCGGTTTCTGCTGCTGGGTAAGGATTAGTCCCCACAGCCTCGGACTCCGGGTCCGGTAAGAACTCTTCAATCAGGGCGAGCTCTACAGCTTCCAGCCCCTGATCTCTTTTAGCACAGCTCCCACAGAGCTCCTGATCTTTCTTGCTCCTAAAGCTGCTCCACTACAGACCAGACTGTGTCTCTGTCTGTGTTCTCTCACTCTCTTCTAACCCTGCCTCAGCCCCAGCTTTATATAGGGGAAGTTCTTCCCCTCCCAGGACTGGGCAGGAGGTGTGGCATGCATAGGATGTCTGACCAGGAAACCTCCCACCTGCTCACAGACGTAATATTGCTATTACTGTGGAAACCAGACCCCTGGGGTGCCACATTCCCCCCTAGTAAAATTTAGTACTCCGGGACTAAACATATTTTTGTAAAACATAACAAGTAAAAACAGAAACAGTACAATAAAGAAGAACACATTAGGATGGTCACGGCATGTCCGCAACCGGGTGCAGTCTTTGAAGAAAACAAAGGTGTCCATTTCACCAAGAGACCGGGAGCCGTAACCAGGTAGGGGTCTGTCCTGCCCCGAGTCCTTAACAGTCTTTGTCCTTTCCTGGGTTACGCTCCAAACATATGTACAAAGGATTCCGGATAATCCCTAAATGACACCTATAAAATAACTAAAAATACACAATTATTTACAGGTAACAGAAAACAGGTAAATACAAATAAACAGTCTAAACACTTAGATCCTCCAACGTACGGGCAACTGGCCTCTAGTGGCTCTAGTGGACCTACGGAGCTGACTGACTGGTCCTGAGCTACGGGATGTAGGAGCTGTCAAAGGTAAACTGGGCAGCTGTCTACGGGCTCTTTGGCTCACTAGGGGCACGGCAGGCTCACTATAAGCAGAGGGTTGATCCTCCTGGTCTGCTTGTGTGGGGTCTTCTGCCTCCTGGACCGGCTGCTCTTCCAGCTCTACCTGTTTCTCTGTAGGTACTTGAGATGCTGGTTGGAGGAAGGTGAGGACGGGTACCACAACAGCGCCATTGACTTGAGTCCAAGACCGAGGGAAGTCTCCGAGCACAGTACTGACCATATCTTCCCTTTCCTCTGCGGGTCGAGGGTCTTCTTGTTCTTCTTCAGGGCTTCGTAGCTGTTCGGGACACTTCTTCAGGTGATCTCGGGAGACAATGGCTGTGGTTTCTCCTCCGTCCTTACTGATTATGCAGACTTTCGGGTTCTCATGGCTTGAGGGCAGTACGGTGTACGGGTCCTTCTCCCACTGGTCGTCCAACTTGTGGAGGCGTCTCTTCCTCTTCAAGACCTGCTCTCCAGGTACCAGGGGAACAGCGGGAGCATACTGGTTGTAAGTCTTCTCCTGTCTTTCTCTAGCTTGACAGAGACTTCGCTCCACGCTCTCCTGTACTTTCCGGTACTGCTGCTGCCTTTCTGTGTCCCAGTCTGCTTCTGGTGAAGTGTCCTCGGGTGTCAGGACTCCCATCTCCAGATCAACAGGAAGCTTACCAGGTCTTGCTCTCATTAGGTAAGCCGGGGTACAGTTGGTAGAACCTACCAGGATGTGGTTGTATAGGTCCACCAGATCAGGCAGTTTCTCAGGCCACAGACTGCGTTCTTCCAGGGGCAATGTTTTCAGAAGATCTATCACCACCTGGTTCATTTTCTCGCAGAGCCCATTGGTTTGCGGATGATAGGGTGTTGTTCTTATCTTCCGGCAGCCATACAGAGTACAGAACTCCTGGAAGACTTCCGCTTCAAAGGCTGGTCCTTGGTCCGTCAGCACCTGCTCTGGGTATCCGTGTGGACGGCAGAAGTGCTGCTGGAAAGCTCTAGCTGCTGTTTGAGCCGTTAAGTCCTTGACCGGGACCACCACCAGGAACCGGGAGTAATGATCTACGATTGTGAGGGCGTAGACATACCCAGATCTGCTTGGAGCCAGTTTCACATGGTCCAGGGCTACCAGTTCCAGTGGCTGTCGGGTGATGATGGGCTGCAAGGGAGTCTTCTGGCTGGCACGGTCCTTCCTTCTTAGGTGGCACGGGCCACAGTCTCTGCACCACCTCTCGATGATTCCTCTCATGCCTACCCAGTGGAACCGCGCACGCAGCAGGAACTCCAGCTTCTTCCATCCGAAGTGCCCAGCTCCGTTGTGGTATGCCTCCAGCACCATAGCCGCGTCTCTTCTTGGCACCACTACTTGCCAGATCAGTTCATGCGTCCGGGAGTTAACCATTCTGCGGCACAACTTCCCCTTGTAAAGGAACAGTCGACTCTTCTCAATCCACAGTTGCTTGGCCTCCTCCGGAGCGTCTGGGTCAAGGCGGGCATCTGGCTGAGTCAGCATCTCCTTCACCAGTCGGACGGCGGGGTCACTGTCTTGCGTTTCCGCCCAGTTGTAATGAGGTAAGGGGTTGAACGTAGCGGATTGCTTACTCCTTACACGGTGGGAATACTGGATAGTCCCATGCCGGTGGAACGCGGGAAGTTCAACTTCTTCCAGTTCCTCTGGATCTTCCCCCACGTCCGGTAGGTTTGGCATTCTGGACAAGGCATCCGCGTTGGTATTGGAGCGTCCTGCCCGGTATTTGATTGTGAACTCAAAGTTGGACAGGCGGGCCATCCATCTCTGCTCCAGGGCACCGAGTCTTGCCGTATCCAGGTGTGTCAACGGGTTGTTATCCGTGTACACGGTGAACCGGGAAGAGGCGAGGTAGTGCTTAAAGCGTTCGGTGACTGCCCACACCACTGCCAGGAATTCTAGCTTGAATGAGCTGTAATTCTCAGGGTTTCTTTCGGTGGGTCGCAGTTTTCGGCTGGCGTAAGCAATTACCCGTTCTTTCCCCTGCTGGATCTGGGACAGTACGGCTCCTAGCCCGATGTTACTTGCGTCGGTGTAGAGGATAAAGGGCTGGCTGTAATCAGGGTACGCCAGGATTTCATCCCCCTTGAGGGCCATCTTCAGCTGGCGGAAGGACTCTTCTTCCAACTTCTCCCATCTGAAGGGCGGCTTCTGGTTCTTGGCCTTCCTGGACTGGCCTATCAGGAGGTCCTGCATAGGAGCTGCCTTTTTGGTGAAACCCGGAATGAACCTTCGGTAGTAGCCTACCAACCCGAGGAACTGCCGCACTTCCTTTACGCTGGAGGGGCTTGGCCATTCCTTAATTGTGGTGATCTTATCAGGGTCGGGAGCCACTCCGTCAGCACTCACCACGTGTCCCAGGTACTGCACCTTTGGTTTCAGGAGGTGACACTTGGAGGGTTTCACCTTCAGGCCGTAGTTTGCCAGGGCTTCGAACACTTCTGCCAGGTGTTTCAGGTGGTCCTCGTAGGTCTTGGAGTAGACGATGACATCGTCCAGGTATAACAGGACCGTCTCAAAGTTTCGGTGTCCCAGACAGCATTCCATCAACCGTTGGAAGGTTCCTGGTGCGTTGCAGAGTCCAAACTGCATGCAGGTAAACTCGCTAAGTCCCATCGGGGTGGTGAATGCGGTCTTCTGCCGGTCCGCCTCTGCTACAGGAACCTGACAGGACCCGCTAGTGAGATCCAAAGTAGAGAAGAAGTTAGCAGATCTTAAAGCAGCCAAAGACTCCTCTATCCTTGGTAAGGGGTACGCATCTTTGTGTGTGATACGGTTGATTTTCCGGTAATCTACACACATTCTCATGGTGTTGTCTTTCTTTTTAACCAAAACCAGTGGAGCTGCCCAGGGGCTACAGCTATCCCTAATTACCCCAGCCTCCTTCATGTCTCTAAGCATCCCCTTGGCGTATTGGTAGTGTGCAGGGGGTACGGGTCGGTATCTCTCCTTTATGGGAGGATGGTCTCCCGTGGGGATATGGTGTTCTACCCCCTTTACTCGCCCGAAGTCTAACGGGTGTTTACTAAACACTCTCTCGTACTCTTGAACCACCCGATAGACTCCCTGTTTCTGGTGTGAGGGAGTGGAGTCAGTACCCAAATGTAGTTGCTGAAACCAGTCCTCTATTGTTTTCTTAGAGCCGTTACCTTCCTCTGGTTGAGATGGAGGCAAGGGTTCCACGGCCTGTACAGAATTCTGGTTTATGGTGAACAATTTAGCTAGCGTGGCATACCGGGGCAGGTGTACTTCTCTCTTCCCGATGTTTATTATGCGAACGGGCACCCTCCCATGGCGTACATCAACCACCCCCCGTGCTGTCAAAATGGTGGGCCTACTGTCTGAGTAGACGGGTTCTACCATTGCTTGGTAGTCTCTACCTCTTAGACCAATAGCTGCCCGGCACCAAATCATCATTTCACTTTTTGGGGGCATGGCAATAGGGAAAGGGTCACACATTCTCACGCTTCCAATCTCACCACCGGAGAGTTCCACCTGTTGCCGCCGCATCAGTGCCCGGATCTCTTTTTGGAGCACTCGCTGCTGGCCGGAGCTGGCGTTCTTGGCAACCTGCTGTAAAATGAAAATCACCTCTGCAAGACAATTTTCAATCACATTAGTTCCTAGCGTTATCTTTGGGTGACTCTCGCGCTTGTCAATGTCTACAATGATCAGTCCCTGTGCTGCCAGTTCGACTCTACCGATTTTAATGGTCATCTCTTTGAATCCGATCTGTGGCACGGGTTGACCATTGCTGGCGATGATACTCAAGTCGTCGTCAGGGTAGCGGGTTATATCCGAGTCATTCCAGTACTGCTTGAAGAGCACGTACGGGATGGTGGTGACCTGTGACCCGGTGTCAAGTAGGGCACTCATAGGAATGCCATCCAGTACCACAGGCAAGACTGGACGTCCTCCCACATATTTGTCACGCCAGTTCGATGGGCCTGGTGATCTTATTCCTAGGGGTTGGCCCTCTACCCGAGGTTGTGCCAGTTTAAAGGACAGTACCTTGCCATATGTCCGGGTTGATTGCAGCGGCGGCAGATGGGCTGTCCGTCCTCGTTGTATCGGTCGCTGGGTCTTCCTCTGGCCGGTGGGGTCCTCCTTGGTCGACGCCACGGGATGTCCTCCGGTCCGGATGCCAGCTGGATCTTCCCTGGAGCAGCAACCTGTAAAGACTGCACAGTTCGGGTTAGCGCAGCTACGCTTTTAGCTAGCTCTTGGACCTGATGGTGCAGGTCTGGAGCCGGGTCATTGTTCAAAGCCTGCGCATCAGCCCCCACAGGCCCTGCCGACAAGGGCGCCGCCTCCTGGTGGTAAGCGGTAGTAGGGCGCCTGTGGGTCACAACGCCACCCGGTGCCGGTTCTCGGAGCACCCGAATGGCTCTGTCCTTGAACTGTGCAAAGTCCAGATGAGGATCCTGTAAGGCCATTGCCCGCAACTGGGTTCGGTGGGCATTGCAATATAGTCCCTCTATAAATTGTTCGGTCAACAGCCTGTCCTCCTTTCCCACGCCGTCAGGGTCGGTCTGCTTAATGGCTCTCAGGGCCTCTTGTAGGTTTAGTGCATAGTCCCTTATATTCTCATGTGCTCGCTGTTTGCACCCGTAGAATCTAAGCTTAATCTCAGCTGAGGTGCGGGTATCAAAGGTGTCCTTCAGCCGGGTTAATATCCCTGCGACAGTCCTCCTCCCAGGCGGCCAGGACTTTACCTCCCTTTGGGCTGCCCCGGTTAGTTGGGACACCAGGATGCTCACTTTTTGCTCTTCTGTGAGGGGGTACACCTGGAAGAGGCTATCCAGCTTTTCTCTAAAGTCATTCAGGGTATGTGACTCCCCTGAGTACTGGGGTAGCCAGGCTGCCCCCGGGATATAGGGCATAGTGAAAGGCATGACCGCAGCAGCGGTGGCGCTGGCGGTGGCTGCGGCAGTGAAGCTCTCCTCCGTATCCGACATCTTCCTCCCCCCTAGTGGACCGTGGCCTACCTTGCGATGATCCTCTTCCGTAGGCCGCGGCTCCGCAGTGGATCGTCAGGGTCGAGGACCTTCCGTCGCACTCCTATGACGTCGGCGTCTGCTGGGCTCCTTCCAGGACCTTACGCAACGTCCGGACGTGAGGCGGGGCTTCAGTTCTCGCGGGCTTTTCGGAGTCCACGCCCCTCTTCTTCCTGCGCGGCGTCTTCAAGATGGCGTCCAACGGCGGGAAAACTCCACGGATGGCGGGAAGGAGGTGGAAGATGGCGTCGGATGGCGGGAATCTTCACCACAGGTAAGTTTAAAAGTCTCTTTTTCAGGCGCGCAGTACCCGGTGGTTGCGGGCACGGAATCCTGCCGACTACGCCAAAAGTTGACGCGCCCCTGGGCCTGCTGTGTCGTGCGGCATCGCGCGCACGGGGGCTTACCCGGAGCCGGATCAGATGGGGGTAGTAGTCTCGTGGCGGTGACCCGGTCCGTGCCCAGGGAGTCAAACTGAGCGGCAGTATTTAGCAGTAGATGTTATATTGCTCGACTACGCCACCCGTTGAATTCGGTCATGAGACCGCCGCTGCAGGGCAGACCGCTGAGGCCGGTGGTACGGTTGTGCAGCGGGGATGGTATAACCCCCAACGGGAGGGGTATGGCCTCAGGGCAGCGGACGTGGATGATGAAACACTCAGAGACGGTGCGGTGTAGTTCAGGGTCTTTACTGGTGGCAAAGGTAGACCCTCCCGGAGTACTGGCTAGCGATCGGGGCCTGGTCAGTCCGTGAGCAGATGGAATCTTCCCTGGCCAGGCGGAGTTGTAGGCCTCCCCAACTAATCGTACTCTTCTGGCTACCTTGCTAGAGGCGGGTAAAAGTAGCCCACGTCCCTGAGTGTACCGTGTGGTGCTCACCCGTATGGCCGGTGACTCGGGGCCTTCTGGTAGCTTCCGCTCCACGACGGCGGTGCTGGTCCCTTGCGTGTGACCGTGCCTTCGGGTTTCTTGGCCAGAGGACCTGAAATCCCCTGCCGGGCGGTTTCTGCTGCTGGGTAAGGATTAGTCCCCACAGCCTCGGACTCCGGGTCCGGTAAGAACTCTTCAATCAGGGCGAGCTCTACAGCTTCCAGCCCCTGATCTCTTTTAGCACAGCTCCCACACAGCTCCTGATCTTTCTTGCTCCTAAAGCTGCTCCACTACAGACCAGACTGTGTCTCTGTCTGTGTTCTCTCACTCTCTTCTAACCCTGCCTCAGCCCCAGCTTTATATAGGGGAAGTTCTTCCCCTCCCAGGACTGGGCAGGAGGTGTGGCATGCATAGGATGTCTGACCAGGAAACCTCCCACCTGCTCACAGACGTAATATTGCTATTACTGTGGAAACCAGACCCCTGGGGTGCCACACTTCCGGCGCAACTTCAGACACCGCTCAATATACAGTGATCGGCAGCTGTAACAACGCCCCGGCACTGACTGACAGCTCAGCAGTACATCAGTACAGATCCGGCTGTCAGTCTTTACAGGGAGCGGTTACAGGGGCCGCTTAGCCGGCTGTCAGTCAGTGCCAGGGTGCGGTTATAGCCGCCGCTCACTATGTACTGAACAATGACTGAAGCCACGCCGGCCGCGCCTCTATGACTGAAAGCTGGAGGCTGCCGTGGGGAATAAAGTGCATTTCCTCCCGGTAGCCGGCCTTTCAGTAAGACGCCCGGCAGCTTTATAAACCTGCAGATTAACCCCATATCTGCAGGTTAATAGCGTTTAGGGACATGACAGGTTCCCTTTAAAGTATAGAGTGAAAACCACCGGTGGCAGAGCTTCACCAAGGACAACTCACCGGCGTCTAAATGATGTGCACATACCCTTAGGCTACGTTCTCACAATGAGTTTTGGGTTAGTTTTTTATGCTGTATATTTTCGAAAAAAATTCAAGTAACCTATTTTACTTAATGGGGCAGAAAATCTGCTATATCTAAAACTCACTAGAAGCTCATTGTGGGGACGTAGCCTTATACCTCGAAAATCAGAGGGTCCGAGTCATCATTTTGCTTGTTTTTTTAACAATTGATAGCATGTGAACCCCTCTTAGTAATCCTGCAAAACCTTTACTAAAATCTGTGCTGTGCCGTCATAGGGCCCAATACAACATTGTATTTTTTCAAGTCCCTTTTCTCTTTTGTATCATTTGATTTTTTTGTGCCAAATTCCTGAAAGTGGCGCACCTGGTTCATGGATTTTGCCCAAAATCAAAACTGTATTTTTTTTGTCTTTAAACCTTTTTGTGTCTTTGTATCGCAAAAAAGTGGCATGCTAAAATGTTGCAAAGTTTGTGCAAAAAAACCTCCCGGACTACAGAACACAAAATCACTTGAAATATATTTGAGTAAAAATGTGACGACTTTTTAAAAAGTCACAATTAGATAATTAGCCGGAAACCCCATAATGATCAATGAAAAAAAAGGGAACGCTGCAGACTTCAAAAAGGCGCAAATTAAAAGAAGAACAAGGCGCAAATGAAAAACACTAAAAACTAGAAAAAAAAGGTGCAAATACACTAATGAATTGTCCCATAGCTTTATAACAGTGCCATAATATGCAGCTTGTGTTGGAACACCCCCCATTATAAAGGGGAACGTGACATCTAGTAGTCGGGTGGTATTACATTTCCAGGAACAGCACAATATGGAGGTCACAGAAGATACATGAACTGTTCCTTCATGGAGGATATTTTATAAAATGAACACGCGGTATCTATACGCTATGGGGGAGTCACTTACATGAGGGTCCGCATGGTCCATAGCAATCTTGTGGAGGTCCAGCAGAGCCTTATTTACGCCCTTTTCAATTTTCAAGGCATTCTCCATAGCATTGGTGCCATTCCCCCATTCATCGGCCTCAGATTTGTGGAGCAAAAATGGACAAAACATTTCATTAATGGCGGATAAATAACGACTTCTATCTACGGATATCTACGCACAACCTGAAGTGACATTCCCTCCAGGTTTCATAATTTCACCTGATTTGTACCTTAAAGTCCAAGTGTTTTCATCATCTAGGTAGATCCAGGTATGGGAGTAAGTTAGTAGCAGCGAGGGCTTCATGCTTCTTGGAGGACCAATACCGGCTTGGGATATTTTTATGGACGTTATTCCATAATGTCTACAAGTCTCAAAAACTCTATTTCTTCAGAGCAGATGTCCGTCCTGACAGACTATTGACCAACATCTGCTAATTGGCTGCAGAGGACATAACAAGTCATAGCAATGTCCGGAAAAAGCGGTGCTGAAGTCCTAAATGTAATAAGCTGGGGATGTGCAGTAGTGGACAACCCCTTTAATGAACTTGATTACTTAAAGGGGATGTCCACTAATCAGACAACCCCTTCTAAATCCCTATGTTTCTCCCCAGTAAAATAACACTTATATTCACCTTCGGTGTTGGTGTTGTACCAGCTGTCTCGGCACTGGCTCTCCCGGGGCTCATGTCACATAACAATGGCACTGGCATACCGCTAATAACGGCAGACCCCGCAGCTGCTTTGCAACTGTGAGACAGGTGGCGATGTCAGCACAGGCATCGGGCCCCCCGCATCCAGCATCACACTTTCAACTGTATCCGCATTCTGGATGCAGATACAATTGAAAGGAATGATGGAGGAGGGAACCGTCTGCTCCCTCCTCCATCATTCTCCTCTGTGCTTCTGACGTCTCAGCTCAGTGGACGTGATAACGTCCCAAAATCGCATCCACTGTGCCGAGCTGAGCATAGTTTCAAACCACATGCTGCAAAGACCAGAACAGCAGGGGAATGGGGAGAGGTGAGTATTTTTTTTTTAATTAATAAGTAGTTTGTGAGGGCCATCATATTATTTGGAGGGCAAACTGGAAGGCCATGATACTATTTGTAGGGCTACTTGGAGGCCATCATATTATTTGAAGGGTTATTTGGGGGGCATCATCATATTTGGGGTGCTAAAATACTAATTTTAGGGCTGTCTTGGGGACCATCATACTATTTGGAGAACTATGTGGGGGCCATCATTCTACTATTTGGAGGATTATGTGGGGAGCATCATACTATTTGTAGTGCTCTGTGGGGGCCATTATACTACTATTTGAATGGCTATGTGTCAGGCTATCATACTATTTGGAGGGCTATGTGGGGACCGTTCTATTATTTGAAGAGCTGTATGGGGACTATTATACTATTTGGAGGCCTATGTGGGGTCCATTATATTATTTGGAGGGCTGGGTGGGGACTATTATATTGTTTAGAGGCTTATGTGAGGACTATTATTTTATTTGGAGCGTTGTGTTTGGGCCATTATACTATTTGGAGGGCTGTGTGGTGAGGGGCATTATACTGTATAAGTGGCTGATGGGGGTCATTATACTGCTTGGGTGGATAGTGGGGGCCATTACACTGTATGAGGACCATTATACAGTGTGGAGGGCTGTGCGGGGTCCATTATACTGTGTGGAGGGTTATGCGGGGGCCATCATACTGTGTAGAGGTCACTGGGGTTTATCATACTTTGCGGGGGTACTGTAGAGTCATCATACTGTATGTGTGGAGGGTACAGTGGAGAAATTCACTGTGGGGGTATCTTACTGTGTTTGGGGGCACATTTTTGGCCATTAAAGGAGTATCTTAGTACGTGGGAACACTAGGGGGCTTCAATTGGGGCAAAATTACTATGGAAGGGTTGCAAACTTGTGAGGTATGCTCTTCTGTGACCCCGCTGAATATTAATGTTTTTTTGTGGGGGTTTAATTATTTCTTCTGCTATGGGACCCCATGATTTCCATGTATGCTCAGGGAAGGTGATAAATCATAAATTAGCTGAATGGAGCTCAAAAGAATAAAAACAAGAGTAGTTACTTCTCCAGTCAGATCAAACTCACTGATGATATCCCAGTTAACTCATTCTGCAGCCAGCAATAGAAATCTTGCTTTAATCTGTTCATATAATCTTATATTTGTGATTCTGCTATTACTATGATGTGGCGTTCTCATCGCAGGCGTTGATACCATGTAAAGGCCTCATACAGGGTCGGACTGGGGTGCCTAGGGCCCACCAGGAGAATTGACTCTAGGGGTCCACACTACAGCATCCATAAACGGTTGTATTACTCGTTCATTTTTCGGCCCCTCCCACTAAAACGTGTGCCTTTTAGCAAACTATACAGTGTGTAAAAGAGAACTGTATTGTGTAGTGCACTATATCAAAGTGTTTCTTGTTAACCAACTTATTTATTGCAGTTAACAGAATCTGTAATTTACAATCAGTAGCGGTTTTTCTTACACATGGCCATTCCTTGTCCTAGGTAAACCACCCAGTCCCTCAGCCAACTTAAACAATTTTCAAAGTGAAGAAAAAGTCATAATCACACAGCCTCACTGCGCATGCGCTTTAACGCGCTATGTTCCCAGAGCATGCGCAGTGAATCTGGTAATCACAGAGCCTCACTGCGCAGGCGGCCGGACATCTACAAGTGCGCCTGCGTCCCACAATATCAGCGCTGGTCAGGAACAGGATTCAAATACATGGACGGCGCCAGCAGTGAGTGAATGCTGCGCATGCCCTTGACTGAATATGACAAGCACGCCCCTATGATTGAAAAGGCAGGTAGGATATAAGTAGGGCCGGCGTCAGCACCCGGCGCACACGGGCAAGTGCCGGGGCCCTGAGCAGGCAGGGGGGCCCACTGGCGGTCGCGCACCCCGTTGGGCTATGGGCGGAGGAGAGCGGTGTCAGAGCCCGCCCTTCTCCCCCGCTTGCTCAGGGCCCCGGCAGCCGGATACTAACCTCTCCCTGTGCCTCTGCAGATCCGCCGTCTTCCTGCTCTGCGCTCTATGTGACGTCTCAGGTTAGAGGGTGCGGTGAAGTCTTTCCACCGCGCCCTCCCCCTGAGCTGTCACAGGGAGCACAGAGCGGAAAGACGCCGCCAACGCTGGAGTCCCGACCCGAGCAGCTGCAGCAGGTGAGGAGGGAGGTGAGTATTTGATTTTTTTTTTAATGTATGGAGGCATGGGGCATAATATGGGGGGGGGGTGACATCCTGCATGGGGCATAATATGGGGGGGTGACATCCTGCATGGGGCATTATAAAGAGAGGGGGGGTGACATCCTGCATGGGGCATTATAAAGAGAGGGGGGGTGACATCCTGCATGGGGCATTATAAAGAGAGGGGGGGTGACATCCTGCATGGGGCATTATAGAGAGAGGGGGTGACAGCCTGCATGGGGCATTATAGAGAGAGGGGGTGACATCCTGCATGGGGCATTATAAAAAGAGGGGGGTGACATCTTGCATGGGGCATTATAAAGAGAGGGGGTGACATCCTGCATGGGGCATTATAAAGAGAGGGGGGCTGACATCCTGCATGCGGCATTATAAAGAGAGGGGGGGTGACATCCTGCATGGGGCATTATAAAGAGAGGGGGGGTGACATCCTGCATGGGGCATTATAGAGAGAGGGGGTGACAGCCTGCATGGGGCATTATAGAGAGAGGGGGTGACATCCTGCATGGGGCATTATAAAGAGAGGGGGGTGACATCTTGCATGGGGCATTATAAAGAGAGGGTAGTGACATCCTGCATGGGGCATTATGAAGAGAGGGGGTGACATCCTGAATGGGGCATTATAAAGAGGGGGGGTGACATCCTGATTGGTGATTATAAAGAGGGGGGGTGACATCCTGTTTGGGGCATTATAGAGAGAGGGGGTGACATCTTGCATGGGGCATTATAAAGAGGAGGGGTGACAGCCTGCATGGGGCAATATAAGGGGGGAACAGCCTGCATGGGGCATTATAAGGGGGGGGGACAGCCTGCTTAGTGCATTATGTGGGGGGAACAGCCTGCATGGAGCATTATACGCTGGGGGGACAGCCTGTATGGGGCATTATGTGGGGGGTAACAGCTTGCATGGAGCATTATAAGGGGGGAGACAGCCTGTATGGGGCATTATGTGGGGGGTAACAGCCTGCATGGAGCATTATATGGAGGCCAGTATCCTGTATGGAGCGTTATAAGGGGACCAGTATCCTGTATGGAGCGTTATATGGGGGCCAGTATCCTGTATGGAGCTTTATAAGAGGACCAGTATCCTGTATGGAGCGTTATATGGGGGCCAGTATTCTGTATGGAGCCTTATATGGGGGGCAGTATTCCGTATGGAGCCTTATATGGGGGCCAGTATTCCGTATGGAGCGTTATATGGGGGCCAGTATTCCGTATGGAGCCTTATATGGGGGCCAGTATTCCGTATGGGGCCTTACATGGGGGCCAGTATTCCGTATGGGGCCTTATATGGGGGCCAGTATTCCGTATGGGGCCTTATATGGGGGCCAGTATTCCTTCATGGGGTCTTATATGGGGGCCAGTATTCCTTTATGGGGCCTTATATGGGGGCAAGTATTCCGTATGGGGCCTTATATGGGGGCCAGTATTTCGTATGGGGGCCAGTATTCCGTATGGGGCCTTATATGGGGGCCAGTATTCCATATGGGGCCTTATATGGGGGCCAGTATTCCGTATGGGGCCTTATATGGGGGCCAGTATTCCTTTATGGAGCCTTATATGGGGGCCAGTATTCTGTTTGGAGATATGTGGTGCCCATTATACTGTACGAGGACTATGTGGGGTCATTATTCTGTATGGAGCAATATATAATGGGGCCCATAAAACTGTATGGAGGACTTAGTGGTGCCCATAATACTGTATGGAGGACTATATTGTCCGGTCTGCACTGTGTGCTGCGAGGATTCTCCGGCTTCTGAGCTATTGTAGAATTTACAGTAGATATCACTCATGTAATGTAAGAAGTGAAATCTTTGCATTGTACTATATATATAGATTTCTCTGCGGTATCTGTGCATCATGAATCGTGGTATGTGTTAGAGGGGCCCACTGAGACTCGCCCGGGGCCCAGAAAAACCTGGAGCCGGCCCTAGATATAAGTATATTAAACGTTATAAATTCATTATAGCTGCAGCGATTTTCATGAAAACAGCTTGCTAGTGATGCACATTGCGTCACTACCAACGCTATGGGGGCAGTGTAGAGGGCAGCTAGGACGTGACAGGTTCTCTTTAAAGTGTGAATGACTTGATGCTGTGGGTTCAAATGCAATACCCGTCCCCGCATCATCCCTGCAGTAACAAACCTACAACTCCCAGCAGGCCCGGAAGGGTTAAATCTGACGGTGCATGCTGGGAGTGGTACATATCAGAGGGTAAACCACTCAAATTATTATTATTTTACATCTTATTTTACCAGTGCAGTGTGTATATACAGATACTGAGAATTACACCCAGTATAGAGGACAGAAGTGGTACTCTGCAATATATATGTATATATTATATATACAGACACACACATTATACAGTATATACATATACACTGTGTTCAGGAATATAGAGCGGAGCAGTGTATATACTATATAATGTATAGATATGGCAGTGAATAGAATGTGGATTCCACACCATATACGCAGCACCATACTATCTAACCGTCTGTACACTATATACTGCATATAGTAGCATATATAGACCCTTGTAGCGTCTGTGTGCACACCCTCCATGCACTTAATAGCCCTCTGTGGCCATACACATACTGGCTGGTGAGCGGTTCATGCAGCGTTATGTGCAGACCCTATTTAGTGTATAATGGTTGTATCATACAATATAAGCACATTTTATCATTTACCTTTCGTGTCTCCCTATTTCCTCATAGATTGTAGCTTGCGAGCAGGACCCTCACTCCTCTTGGTATCTGAGTTATGTTTATTCTGTAATGTCTTTATTGTCTGTACAAGTCCCCTCTGTAATGTAAAGTGCTTTTTCAATAAATTTGTAGTCAAGATGGGGTGCAGAGTGTACTTTAATGAGAAGAATAATGAACTTTTTAGAATTTACCAAATGGCTGCAATGAAATATAGGAGGCCAAATGCATTGTGTATGTCATATAGGAGGCAGAGAGTGCGGTCTGTTTGTCATATATGAGGTAGAAAATGCGATCTATACATCATATAGGAGGTATGAAATAGACAGCACTCACCAATGGATGCCAAAAAAAGATCCTTTTATTTCAGATCCAGCATACAGACGTTGCGGCTGGTTCAGGGGTGCGGGAGTGAACTATACTGGACCCGTAGTGGCGCTGCTTGTGCGCGAAACGGCCGTCGTCCTCTTTTCACCCCTGAACCAGCCACAACGTCTGTACGCTGAATCTGAAATAAAAGGATCTTTTTTTGGGATCCATTGGTGAGTGCTGTCTTTTTCATACTTCCTTGGACATTTGATTAACACTGCTTATTTAGACATTGCACCTCCTGATGTGGATAGCCAACGGCTAAAAAACCCGTTTGGGAAGATTTGGGAACTGGTGGCGGCATACTTCACTTCTATGTGGTATACATCATATTGACCCCACACATGACATATATCGCACTCTCGGCCTCCTATATGACGTACAGACTGCACATTCGGTCTCCTATAATATATACTTTATATATCAGGCTGAGTGTGTTGTATACGTCATATAGGCCCGCACTCTCAGCCTCCTATATGACATATACACTGTATAATTCATGAGTCCAAGAGTGTGATCTATATTTCATATAGGAGGTAGAGAGTGTGATCTATTATGTCATATAGGCCCCATATATAACGTATACCGCACTCTTGGTCTCCAATGTGACATACAAACTCTTGGCCTCCTATATGGCATAGGGCTCTTTCATACATCCGGATATTTCCGGTACTGGAAAAAACAGTACCGGAGATATCCGTGTCAGTGTGGCATACGTGTGCTCCATCAGGATCACACATACCGTACCACCACTTGGGAATCAGCGGTACAGTTTGTGCTGTTCCCAAGCACCGGGTGCTGAAGGAATCGCTCATCACTGTCCCCTGCCGGCGCTGCAATCAGTGTTAGCAAGGGACAATGAAGAGACAATGTTGAAAGTAGTATTCACCTCCAAATGTCTCCAAAACCTGTAAAAATAATACTAAAATTAAAAAAAACAACAATATATTCACCTGGCTTAAAGTGACCACACACGATGAGGAGCGTAGGAGAATGACTTGCTGCAGTGAGCGGTCCCCCGACCTATGCTGAGCTCAGTGAGCATAGGGGCCTGCTTGCTGCAGGGAGTCAAGCTCCTCAGCGTGTGTGGTCGCCTCAAGCCAGGTGAATATTTTTTTTTAAATTTTCTTATATTTACAGGTTTTGGCAACATCGGGAGGTGAACCTACTGCTCTCAACATTGTCCCTTGCTAGCGCTGATCGCTGATTCCTTAAGCACCTGGGAACAGCATGAACTGTACCGCTAATTCCCAGGCGCCGGTATGTGTCACACCAACGACACACGCACGTCATCTGTGTGCTCGTGTGCGGGACGTTTTTCGGCCCGTGCAGTGTATAAAAAAAACTGACATGTCAGCGTGTTTTGCCCACGGACACACGGTCCGTGGAAACAGTATATACTTTATGTAGGAGGCCGAGTGCATTGTACATCATGTAGGCCCGCACTCTAGGCCTCATATAAAACGTATACCGCACTCTCAGCCTCCTATAGTCTATACTTTATATAGGAGGCCGAGTGCATTGTACATCATGTAGGCCCGCACTCTAGGCCTCATATAAAATGCATACCGCACTCTCAGCCTCCTATATGGCATATACACTGTCTGTATATGTCATATAGGAGGCCAAGAGTATGATCTACATGTCATATAGGAGGCCTAGAGTGCAATGCATAATGTATAAAATAAATTATATTTTTGTTGGCCAGTGCTGGGAACACTCACTCATAAAAACCTTATTGAATATTTGGCACGGTACTTTTGACATGAAATTAAAGCAGTGAGAGCTGTAGGCCTGCAGCCTTGTTTCCAATTCCAGTGTGCAAATTGAAGTGGTCAGTGGGGCGCTAGAAACTGGATAAGGCGCTGGAAAAGGATAAAACAAACCTCTTTATTTAAGTATTAATGCCCACAACGCGTTTCTGCAGCGGTCTGCTGCCTTCATCAGGTGGAGTTATTGTTTCCAATTCCAGGCCAGGTTGGAGAGTTGAACTGTAGAGGACGGTCACTGTCCACATATCCAGCCCCGGAACCGGTATAAAAAAGCCCAGAATCAGAGCAGGAGAGAAGGGGGCGGTGCGCCGGTGCTGGTGCCACCACCCGGTCCGGAACAGGTATTACTACAGGGGAGTAGGCCAGAACAGGTAAGGAGCCGGGATGGGACCACATCAGAAGCCCGGGAGCAGAGAGAGCAGAGCGAGACGTCGGGTTCGTTGGCGCCAGCGTATCATAGGAGGACGGCCCCGGAGCTGAGAGAGAGCACTGCAGAGCGTGGCCAGAAGAGAGCGGCGTCAGCGTCAGTGTCACCTGACACCACACCACAGTCTGCCAGCCAGCGGGAAAGCAGAGCGCAGTGCGTGTCACCACCCAGAAAGAGTCCATCCTCAGGGACTACTCACGTGGTAAGTATGCTGCATGCACGTCACTGCAGGCCCGCTGTCACCAATGAATGTTCAGTGCGCGCGACGCTACATTTCCTTCAGCCGCGCTTTTAAAGGGCCCACATTTTTAAAGGGCCCCCGCCACCAATTTTCTCACTCTCATATTGGGGCCCACCGGGAAATTTCCCGATTTCCCGCCAGGCCAGACCGACCCTGGAATTAACTCCATTCTGGAGGTTTCAGTCATGAGCCGTCTAGATTGGATTTGATCCTATGAGGAAAACGCTCCAGCAACTCTATTCTAGTCAGGTCAGCAATGAACTGTACAGAATAGAGGCTACAGGGAGATCATCTAAAAATCCACTCCGATCTAGATGGCTCAATGGTGAATCAGCTAGAATGGAGTTGCTCAAATGAGGTCCTCAAAAAAGCCACTCCGATCCAGTGTGGTAAATTATGAGGACTCTGTCTCTGCGCTCTGTTACGTTTCTCTCCGTGAGGCTCCGCTCACTCTCCGAAAAACTCAATTCCAGTCTCTTCAGCACGAAACTGTACAGTCATGGCCAAAAGTATTGAGAATGACACCAAAATTATATTTTCACATGATCTGCTGGCCTCTGGTTTTTATTAGTGTTTGTCTGATGTTTATATCACACACAGAAATATAATTGCAATCATATTATGAGTACCAATAGGTTATATTGACAGTTAGAATGAGTTAATGCAGCAAGTCAATATTTGCAGTGTTGCCCCTTCTTCTTCAAGACCTCTGTAATTCTCCCTGGCATGCTCTCAATCAACTTTTGGACCAAATCCTGACTGATAGCAGTCCATTCTTGCATAATCAATGCTTGCATTTTGCCAGAATTTGTTGGTTTTTGTTTGTCCACCCGTCTCTTGATGATTGACCACAAGTTCTCAATGGGATTAAGATCTAGGGAGTTTCCAGGCCATGGACCCAAAATCTCTATGTTTTGTTCCATGAGCCATTTAGTTATCACCTTTGCTTTATGTCAAGGTGCTCCATCATGCTGGAAAAGGCATTGTTGGGCGCCAAACTGCTCTTGGACGGTTGGGAGAAGTTGCTCTTGGAGGACATTCTGGTACCATTCTTTATTCATGGCTGTGTTTTTAGGCAAGACAGTGAGTGAGCCAATTCCCTTGGCTGAGAAGCAACCCCACACATGAATGGTTTCAGGATGCTTTACAGTTGGCATGAGACAAGACTGGTGGTAGCGCTCACCTCTTCTTCTCCGAATAAGCTGTTTTCCAGATGTCCCAAACAGTCGAAAAGGGGATCATCAGAGAAAATGAGTTTGCCCCAGTCCTCAGCAGTCCACTCCCTGTACCTTTTGCAGAATATCAGTCGGTCCCTAATGTTTTTTTCTAGAGAGAAGTGGCTTCTTTGCTGCCCTCCTTGAAACCAGCCCTTGCTCAAAGAGTCTCCGCCTCACAGTGCGTGCAGAAGCACTCACACCAGCCTGCTGCCATTCCTGAGCAAGCTCGGCACTGCTGGTAGTCCGATCCCGCAGCTGAAACAGTTTTAAGATACGGTCCTGGCGCTTGCTGGTCTTTCTTGGGCGCCCTGGAGCCTTTTTGACAACAATGGAAGCTCTCTCCTTGAAGTTCTTGATGATGCGATAGATTGTTGACTGAGGTGCAATCTTTGTAGCTGCGATACTCTTCCCTGTTAGGCCATTTTTGTGCAGTGCAATGATGGCTGCACGTGTTTCTTTAGGGATAACCATGGTTAACTGAAGAGAAACAATGATACCAAGAACCGGCCTCCTTTTAAAGTGTCCAGTGATGTCATTCTTACTTAATCATGATTGATTGATCGCCAGCCCTGTCCTCATCAACACCCACACCTGTGTTAATGGATCAATCACTAAAACGATGTTAGCTGCTCCTTTTAAGGCAGGACTGCAATGATGTAGAAATGTGTTTTGGGGGTTAAAGTTCATTTTCTGGGCAAATATTGACTTTGCAAGTACAGTAATTGCTGTTAAGCTGATCACTCTTTGACATTCAGAAGTATATGCAAATTGCCATTACAAAAAATGAAGCAGTAAACTTTGGAAAAATTACTATTTGTCTCAATCTCAATACTTTTGGCCATGACGGTAGAGAATGGGGTTGCTAAAAGATGTCCACAAAAAATCCACTCCGATCTAGATGGCTCAATGGTGAATCAGCTAGAATAGAGTTACTAAAATGAGGTCCTCAAAAAATCCACTCCAATACAATGTTGTAAATTATGAGGACTCTGTTGCTGCGCTCTGTTATGTTTCTCCCTGCGAAGCTCCACTCACTCTTTGAAAAACTTGATTCCAGTCACCTCAGCACCAAACAGTACAGATTGGAGGCTACAAGGAACATCCTCAAAATACCCACTCCAATCTAGACGGCTCACTAGTGAATCAGCTAGAATGGAGTTGCTCAAATAAGGTCCTCAAAAAATCCACTCCAATACAATGTTGTAAATTATGAGGACTCTGTTGCTGCGCTCTGTTACGTTTTTCCCCACGTAAAACTGAATGATCAGCGCTGTGTGTGATTATTTATATTACAAAAAGCGATAATAAAATGCAAGTTCGATTAATTATGAAAAAAATAAAATTTTGCCCTTTGGAAATACGTAATAAATATAACAGTTTGAGCAAGTACTTAAAAAATAAAAACATGAAATCATTAGAATTATAAGGCTGATATATATCTACAATGTGTGTACATTCCAATTCCACTACATTGCAGGCTATGAGGATCCGGGAATCTGCTCCATTCTGGACATTGGAGGTGATTTTTTGAGGAACTTCAGTGTAGAAACTGAACTGTCTAGAATGGAGAAGCTGCAGAGAGATCATCAAAAGATCAACTCCGATCCAGTCACCTGACCAGTGAATCAGCTAGAGTGGAGATGCTGGAATGAGATCCTCAAAATATCCCTCCGATCCAGTCACCTGACCAGTGAATCAGCTAGAGTGGAGCTGCTAAAATGAGGACCACAAAATATCCCCCCGATCCAGTCACTTCACCAGTGAATCAGCTAGAGTGGAGATGCTGGAATGAGGACCACAAAATATCCCCCCGATCCAGTCACTTCAGTAGTGATCCGTCTAGAGTGGAGCTGCTAAAATGAGGACCACAAAATATCCCTCCGATCCAGTCACCTGACCAGTGAATCAGCTAGAGTGGAGATGCTGGAATGAGATCCTCAAAATATCCCTCCGATCCAGTCACCTCACCAGTGAATCAGCTAGAGTGGAGATGCTGGAATGAGATCCTCAAAATATCCCTCCGATCCAGTCACCTGACCAGTGAATCAGCTAGAGTGGAGCTGCTAAAATGAGGACCACAAAATATCCCCCCGATCCAGTCACTTCACCAGTGAATCAGCTAGAGTGGAGATGCTGGAATGAGGACCACAAAATATCCCCCCGATCCAGTCACTTCACCAGTGAATCAGCTAGAGTGGAGATGCTGGAATGAGGACCACAAAATATCCGCTTCGATCCAGTCACTTCAGTAGTGATCCGTCTAGAGTGGAGCTGATAAAATGAGGACCACAAAAAAGCAACTCCAAACTAGACGGCTCAATGGTGAATCAGCTAGAATGGAGTTGATTGTTTGAGGACCACAAATAATCAACTCCAAACTAGATGCAACCCTACTCTGACTGCAATCACCCAGCTACAGCGTCACCACGCCTCAGCAACAGGCTGTGTCCGCGCATGCGCACACTTCCGGGTCGGACACTCACTTCCGTTTGACCCTTTTCCTTCCCTCCCCTCACTATTTCTGACACACAGTACTTTACAGCACAACGCAGCAATTTACAGATATAAAAAAAATACACTAACACCTATAGGGACCAGACGCGGTGAATGGAGGATTACAATCCTGTTAGTGTGTAATAATATGACTTTCTTCCAGCGGAAGTGACGTGCGTACTCTGCAGCGCCGCGGTGTTAGAGCTCCCCCTTGTGGTTGGCTGGGCTGACGGGCTGTTACTCATTGCTGAATGTCATGGCCGCCTCTACGGGGACAGACTGACCGTCAGTGCGGGAGATCTTCACCTCCATGCAGTACGGCCCGGCTCCTGAGGCCGCCAGTGTCGCGCAGGTGAGGCGTCAGTGCGGGCTGCTCTGTGTTCTGGGGCTCCGGCATCACCTGTAAGAGCCGCAGGCTACAAATTGCAGGTGTGCACAAGACTGATGGGAAAAGTGTCGTGCGATGACGCTTTTTTTTCAGTGCAGTGATTGTGCTCTTCTAATATTGCGACATTTTTAAAAAAAATAATCTAAACTTGCCTGATTGTTTGTCTGCTGTAAGGGCCTGTTCACACAGTGCGTTTTTTTTGGTAAAAAATAAATAAATTTAGTGATAAAAGATTGCATTAAAATTTAGCTTTAAATCTGCATTAAATAAAGGGTAAAATGCAGCAATAATCAGAAAAAAATGTATTTTGGCATAAAAAAACTGCAGCATATGAACACGGAAAGATTTCTGCAACTTTGCATTTTTTTTTGCAGCAAGGTCGCCTAAAATAAACGAACAACATCGCGGATATTGAACTCCACAACACAAGTTTTGGGAAAACCCGCTAATAAAAAAAAAAAAAAAAAATGCATCCGGATTTATATGCGTTTGCAATCTTCTGACTTTGTCAATTAAGTTTTATTAAAGGCGTATTCACATGTTGCAATCGCTGCATTTTATAGGACCAGCAAAGTGAATGAGTTTCCTGAAATCGTATTTTTCTTTCCATTTGCGCCTTTTTTAAGTCTATTTTATATGTCCATTTTTTTTTATTTATTTACTTTATTTATTTATTAATTGATTTATTTATTTCCCATTGTCGGCACAGGTTGGAGGTCTCAGATGTTTTTGCTTAAATGTATCCATCTCCCACCCCAGAGGGATTTTTTTTTAATGTCCATCTGCATTTTTTCGCTGAAATGTTGCAACCTGTGGCTTTTTGCACTAAAAAATAGCGAAAAAAAAAATTAGAGCATTTTTTATTCTGGGCAAAAGTTCTGAACACGTGCTCAAAAGAAAATAGGTGACCATAAGACAAAAAAATAAATAAGTGACTTAAAAATATACAAATGATGAATCTGGGACTTTAGTTTTTTTTTATTTTTTTTGTGACTTTTTTTTTATTTATTTTTATAAATCATAATGTGACAAAAAAAGTATTTTTAATTTATTTGTTGTTCCGTTCTTTTCCCATATTTGGTCCATGCAGACCCTCGGTCCACGAAAAAAGAGAATAGCCCCATAAAATGTGCGTCAGTTGGGATAATGCACAACAAGGTGACAAACACCAATGTGTGAATGCGGCTTAATGGTGTGAGAGAGTCTCCGGCAAATCGTCACCTTCTGTCTATATACAAAGCCCGTTTCCATTACCTGGATATTACCACCAGGTAATATTACATTGCACTCTGTATCAGACCGTACAACCATCTTGCTGGGTTGCAATACCATACACCGCCAACAGACAAGAGTGGCGCTGTTTCTAGAAAGAAAAGAAAAAAACACTTTTTTTTTAAATTTTGATCAAACATTTAAGCATCAGAAGTTAATTAACTTTTAGAAACTTTTTTTTTTTAATGTTTGTGAAAGTTTTCATTAGTCAATAACAAAATAACTTCAGGATCCAAGGGATTTTTTTTTCAACAGTAGATGAATCCTTCTCTATATATGTAACTCAAGGCTGTTGGGGAACTATAACACCCATCATGCCATGATGTGGCCATTTCTTGGAGTTGTAGACCTCCGATCCAGATGTTGATTGAGGTCAGATTGGAGGTTGTTGAGGACAGATTGCTGACTGTTTCCCTCATCAGATTCACGTGATGGCTTGGTAAGGTTTTGCTCTGTGTAATCCTCCAGTTCCTCTTCGTTGTTGCACATGACTTGTACACGACTTCCTGGAGGCGTCTTCTTTCCTTGAGAAAGATCACTAAGGAGCCGTCGTGTTCTCCTGGAATCACCAAACCCAGACTCCTCCATCAGACGTAGATAGAGAAGTGTGATCCGTCACTGCACAGAACACGTCTCCTCCAGAGTCCAGTGGTGATGGCTTTACACCACTCCATCCGACACTCTGCATTGTGCTTGGTGATATACGGCTGCATGAAGCTTCCGGCAGGGGCGCAGTGTTTGTGCTCATATTAATACCAGAGGAGGTCTGGACTCTTATTACAGGACCGCTCTGGTATCAGTGAGCTCTTTTCCTTCCTTAATTCCAAAAACAAAAAATGGCCAATCAAGATCATTGCATTTTGGAAGTCAAAAAAAGAAGGGGAGGGAACTGAGCCCCTTTATTTTTCCAGGACAGGGGTCTTTTGTGGTGAAGGTGTGGACAACAGCAGCTGATGCACCGAGTCTTAAAGCGAGGCAATGCTCCCTGGGGATAAAAAAGGTATACACCAAAAGGCAAAAATACTGCCACTGGTTGGAGACGGGTGCACTGTGAGTGAATGTAGTATAAAGTACAGCTAAAGCCTCCTCAAAAAAGATTGAAGCACCATTTATAGGCGGCTGCTTCAGTATTGCTGGCATGTTTCTCTTCACAATCTAGTGGTGTCTGCAGTACCCCCTAAGATCCAATTTAAAGCCTTGCCCTGTACTGACGAGAATGCCAAAACAGCTGACGGGTTTCTCTTCATTTTGGAAGAGTTCTAGTTTTGTCTTATAGGTACTTTGTATCGCCACTCTTTTCTTAAAGGGTAATTTGTCAGTAGGTTTTGCTATGTAATCTGAGAGCACTATGAGGGTGGAGAGACCCTGATTCCACCGATGTGTCACTTACTAGGCTGTGTTTTGCCTTTTCATTAAAATCAGTGATTTATCAGCAGGAGATTATCACTACAGGACGAGGTGTCTCGTGCCTCCTGGTCCAACCATGCCTCCATCACTGATTGTCGGCGCTGCTGTTCTCTTTGATTGGCAGCAGCAGTTACATGGCACCACACTGTCAATCAGTGGCCATTGACTGGCTGCAGCCTTTGCTATTTTGTTCGATTTTACGGAATATTGATGCGCTGCAGCTGATCAGCAACGGCTCATTGGCTGCAGTGGTCACTTGACACTACTGGTAGCAGCAGCGCTGACAATGCTGAAGCGGTGCGGCTGCGGGAGGCGAGTGTATAATGATTTTACCTTCTATGGGGCCCTGAATTGATCAAGTTTTTCAAAATTTTGAAATCCGTCCACAAATAGTTAACGCTGTTGCTCCTGTATTGTATAGCAGTGCGTGACGGAGGCGACTTGAGAGCGTTCGCCCCCCAGGTCTGCAGGGATTGGCTGGGAGCCGCGGCCTCCCCTGTGTACATGGCTCCCTATACATCACAATGACCGGGAATGGACAAAGGTTCCTTTCTTGTTAGTCAGTGCAGGCTACATTTTAACAGGATCCTCGTGCCTCCAGGAGCCCAGCGTCATCTTGTAACCCTTTGTCTGAAGTTGATCTGCAGCTTCAAAGCTAAAAAAAAAAAAAAATCTTCAGTTCTTTAAGGCAAATATTTTATGAATATGCTTGTCCCAGTGCAGCCACAATGAAGATTTTTTTTGTTAGATTACCCTTAAAGGGAATCTGTCAGCAGGTTTTACTATGTAATCTGAGGACTGCATCATATAGGAGCAGAGACCCTGATTCCGGTGATGTCACTTACTGAGCTGCTTGGTGCAGTTATGATAGAATCCCTGTTTTCTCTGCTGTAGATCTCGGAATGCTGAGCCGTATATAACCCCGCCCACACCCCTGATTGGCTGCTTCCTGTGTACACTGTCAGCAAACTGCCAATCAGTGGTGGAGTTACAAATTAACTGGACTGCTGTGCAAGTGATAAAACAGATTGAATTGAAACTACAGCAAACAGCCTAATAAGTGACACATCGCTGGAACCAGACTCTCTGCCCCTACATCATGCTGCTCTGATTCCCTTTAAATAGTAATTTAAATACAATTTTTTTTTTCATTTATTTTGTCCAGCATGGTTTTTTTTTTTACAGGAATGAGGACAAATTCCCTGATAAAGTGATTTAAAAAGTTTTATAACTTTTCCTACTGAAAAAATAAACTTTTTCTAACTCTGCATATATGCTGACTTTTACAGTGGTCACAATCTTGCTCCCTGGTCCATGTTTTTTCTCCCCGGTATCATTGATAAGTCCCCATGATCTGTACACACTGTGTCTTCCTCCTTGGCCTTGTCCTCTCATTATATGGGGTCACTCCCCCGCAGTCCAGTGGGTCATCACCCCCAAGAACATCAGAATGAAGGAGTTGAAAATCTGTTTGCACTTCATTGTATTTCATCACTGACCTTCACAGTCTGGTGGATTTTCGGTGATTGCAGAGTGTAAGAGACCTAAAGATAAGACCGAGCCGCGCGTGTCCCCCATATCACTGGAGGCTGTAATCCACAATCTATCTGTCCCACATGATGGCTCCACGTATCTAGGAGCTGTAATACTGTCAAGTACATGGTGCGTCACTTGCTCAGCCTGTTCATTTTAAGAGCATTAAGCCTACTTACAGGCACAATTAGTATATACGGCACCTCCCTATAAACAACAACAACCTACAAATTTAATGGAAGCAAACAGCCAGTAGCATAGAAATAATAATCTTTATTACCAAAAAAAGCTAACATATTTTTAAAAAGGGAAAATAACTAGCAAAATTTAAAAAAAAAAAAAAAAAGATCATATCAAACTATACCACTGGAGGGAGCTGATGTTCACTAGTAGTTATAGTTTATAGTGAAAATCAAGAGTAAGCTCCATATGTTAGCAGCGTATGCATAGGCCAGTAGTTCTAAGTAATTCCAAATGGTATTAGCGTCTATACATATAAAGCTAGCAAGTCCACAATAGCATCATTCAAAATAAATGGGAGGATACCCATCCCCCTGGAAGAGGCATCGTGTGAAACGCGCGTTGGGGCCATTATTTTCAAACTCAGGTCATACCTGCTGCTCCCTATTTCACTATAAGCACTTTATATTCTTTGTGACTATATTGGATGTGTAATCCTGTGCACTATACCTTGTCTAATGTGATTGATTTATATGCATTTGCACATAGCACTTGCAATTCTTCACTTTGCTTGTGGTGGCGCTGCAGGAAAAGTGAGCACTTGCCATGGGGTTCACTTGTGGATTACTGATTTTTGAGACGACTTTTACAATAGAAGATTTTAAACCAAACAATCCCTCTCTGGTCATTTCTAAGCGTGGTTTCCATCAAAAGGCGGGCAATAAACGCTTTTTCTCATCATGATCAATGGCCAAAAAATGTCAAAGTCCTCTTGATAACGGGTAACTTTGCTAAATACCCTTGGATTTTTAATTCTATAGTTAATGGCTCATTGTCTAAGATACCGGATACCGCTGCAGTCTATCGTTGGTGACTGATCTCCAAGGCAAAGAGAGCAGCGCTTACAAGCTCTTTCCTCCAGTATGGGGAAGAGCACAGCTGGAATCAGTGGCGTGACAACACCACTGGCCGTAAGTGCCTCTCGAGCGGTGAGTGCGCGCCGCCTCTCGAATGGTGAGTGCGCGCCGCCTCTCGAGCGAGGCCTGATTTCTCATTATCAGTCTTTTTTTTTTTTTCCCTGATTTTATGATTTTATTTTTATCTTTTTATACTTATGGTTTTATTTGTTTTTTTCCCTCTCTAGGCCTGGCTTGACAGTCACGAACGAAGCTTTGGTCATTTTATCGGTGGCAAATGGATAAAACCGAATGGAAGGCCGTCGTACGCTACTAAGAATCCAGCAACGGGTGAGTGGTCACTTTCGGAATAATGTAATCAAATCTACACGTAACCTGATCGTCCTGAACTGCAAAGTGTAAATGAGGCTTAAGTATATGATAATGGCAATACCGCCTTTGACCACTAGATGCTGCCATTATACATCTATAATCTTCAGCACATGTAATCTTTCAGTGGACATTGGATTTATCAGGTCCTGGGAAAGCTGGGTGACAACTGATATGGTCACCTCAATGGCTTCTCTTCCAAATAGATTTAACCTAGAAACGGCCCATATTGTCATGGCACCTCCAAATAATTGCAAAAACCTATAAAGGAATGGAAACAAATGCCACCCAGAATCAACATACACAGTATTTTATTAATCAAAACCAAGATGTATAAAACATACTTAAAACAAGGGGAAACCAAGCAGGATTAATCACATCCACTGGCAGTACCAAACTGATCCACATGGAGGAGCCAAAGCAGTATTTGTGTATAGTTATAGCAGCACAGATTAATTCATTTTCTATTAACAACTCCTATTAAAGTTTGCATGTATAAGCTGCCCTAAGACGTATTTCACGGAGAACAAGTCCAGTAAGAGTGGGGAAAAATTCCTGCAAAGAAATGGTATGCAACCAATGATTCAATAATGAGCATAAATTACAATAATTACATTTTTAGAACTACAAGTAGAAGGATAGAAAAGTGCTTAACATCGTGTGATAATTACACAGTGGAGTACCCAGACTGCACATATATTGAGGACATAGCAATGTACTTAAGCGGAAAACAATCCTGCTAGACACAAATAAGGTCTGAGCAATATATACTGTAAATTCATAAGAATAGGTCGCGAGACCAATAGCTTTAAGAAAAACGTGCTGAATATAGTGCAGAAAGGTACTGGGCAGGGTAGAAATTAAAACAGATTAATACATAGCTGCATAGTGCAGAGAGTAAGAGATACTACCTGAAGATGTGGTACAGGCCCTGACGCGCGTTTTGCAATTTAGCTTATTCCAGGGGGTTAAATATAGTGGCAGGGGGAGATGTGGTCTTTTTATAGTTGTGCAAGTTCAGTCGTGGCAGCGGTTTGAATGCGGCGGCATTCCCGCCGGCAAACCAGAAGTAGCGTCACGGCCGGTCAGCGTCACACTCACACATAGGTAACACAGGATCCACCATTCACAGTAGAGGATGTCACAGCTCACCTCCTCCTGTACAATGACTGATAACACCTCTATATACAGTAGATAACACAGGATCCACCATTCACAATAGGTGATGTCACAGCTCACCTTCTCCTCCTCCTCCTGTACAATGATTGCCAGTGTGAAAATTTGCAAGACTTTAATATAGATAATAATACGTAAAAAAAACAAACAAACAAAACATAAAAACCTGGCACTTAATTAACAACAGGTCCCATTCCCATGAAGTCGTCTTTTCTCCATTGATTCTTGACCCTGGTAAGTCACGACGTCCATCCCGGGACCGTGTGTCCAGTAATCAGCGACATTGTGAGTGGGGAGGGATTAGGGACGCTGCGGGTTTATTCCAAGGTTAATCTGTGAGCAGCTGTACTGGAGAAGATGTAGGACACTGCATCGAGGAGGGGAAATCCTGGCCTGGCACAGCGCCCCCTATACAACATACTGGGAATTGTGCTCAGTGGGACATGTATTTCCGGTCCACGTACAGAACGTGATCATGTGATATTATTGGTGTATTGCATGGCCAATCTACAACACATGCAGAGTACATTGATGTTCTCCTTCAGCCCCATGTTAAAAGGTTGAGGAGTTACCTTCGTGACTCCAGCCACCTCATCAACCTTACTAAGGACATCCAATGGGAAGAATCATTTGTATTTTTAAGCCTTGATGTTACATCCCTTTACACCAATATTGATTGGGAAATTGGTTTATTATGTGTTGAACATATGATCTCCAAAGACACCGGCCTGTCGTCCTCCCACAAATCATTTATTCTATCTGGGTTATCTTTCATCCTTAATAACAATTATTTCACTTTCCTCCAACACACTTACCATCAGATCAAAGGGACCGCGATGGGGTCAAAGGTCGCAGCTACGTTCGCTAATATTTTCATGGGCATATTTGAACTGGTGTTCATCTATGGGGGTCCATTTTGGGAAGGCATTATATTTTACAAAAGATACATTGACGACTTCATTTTCATTCTTAATAAGGACATCGCAGAACCCTCAGCCCTTGCCAGTTTTCTAAATAACAACTGCTGGGGTATTTCCTTCAATTCCGATACAAATAACACCAGTATTCATTTTCTGGATCTGACCTTATTTATAGAGAACAATAGGATTTGCTCCAAGACTTATTTTAAACAAGTGGATGCGAATAGTTCCATCCACTACAGCAGTGGCCACTACCAGAAATGGCTGCGTAATATTCCTTTTAATCAATTTCAGAGGATCAGAAGGAATTGCACTTCTGAAAATGATTTTTCAGAGCAATCAGGTATGCTGAAACAGAAAGTTCTACAACAGGGCTATCCCAAAAATCTTGTTGGCGAATCATGTGAAAGGGTAAGGGACACCTGTAGCCAGAATTCACTTCTATTAAAATCTAATTCAGATAAAATGTCCTATGAGCGCTGTGTAAAATTCATCACTACATAGAATTTTCAGCCTAAATCATTTAGAGATATTCTGCAGAAGAATTGGCATATTCTGTTAAATGATCCGATACTCAAGAAGATTATCCCAGAAAAACCCTCCATTGTGTATAGGAGAGCCCCCACTCTAAGGAACATTTGAGCCCCCCGTAGGATACACACCCTTTCTACTCTAGATTGTAGCAAGATCAATAATAAGAATAAAACCATCACCAGATGTGGCAAAAAGAACGGCATGTGCGGCATGAATATTACTCATGGAGCCGACACTTCTGCATCCACATCAAGCAATGAACGCTTCACAATAAATAGTAATATGTCCTGTGACACTGATTCTGTCATATATCTGATTGAATGCACATGTCCCAAGCAATATGGCGGTAGAACTATGCAACCCTTTCATAAAAGACTAAATTCTCATAGGCATAATGTCGCTACAGGTTTTTTAAAACATGGTTTATCACGACATATGGCAATCCATCACAATAAAGACTTTGGGTGTCTTAAAATCCTGCCCATAGAGCATATTCCATGCACCACTCCCAATAGAATTCAGGGTCTCAATAGGAAAGAGATATACTGGATAGATCAACTAAATACTTGGAAACCTTGGGGTCTCAATGAAATATCAGAGGTTTTTATTTGAAAGCACTGACAAATATAATTGACCTCTACATGGTCAGGAACATGTGTCTTGGCTTGTTCTTGATCCACTGTCCCGATCCAGGGTTTCACTGAGTTCAGTTTCCTTTCTTCTTATGATCATTGCGTTCTGTTCCCAGTAGTCTGCACCATTCCCTAGGACACTTTCAGTGCTCATCATACCACCTAGTGGACATTAATGCGCACGACTATTCTCTAGTACTACACCGATAATACGGACACACTCCTAAAGAAATTATTCATGTTGCCGATACGATCACATATTCTATTATAAGAAGAATTAAAATTATTTTGTTTAGTATGTAGGTATAAGTTAGATATATCGTCTAATATCCGTTTATTACCTCCTATCAGAACAAGATCAATCACAATATACATGAGCACCCGTGGCTTAGAGGGTTGTACCATGATTAACATCTAAACATGATCCATTTGATTGCAATACACCAGGTTCAATTCCTGCTTCAGGAATTATCTATATATTTTAATTATTTATTATATTTTTTTTGCATTGAACTATATCGGTTTTTAATTAATTTTTAATCATGCTAGCAATATTTTATTCCCGATGCATATATACATTGATGGATACTCAAATTTCTGCCTTTTTATTGATTGTATTTTTCTGCTTTAACGGCCACATTGTTTTGGCGCCAGTTGTTTTCACATTTTTTGTATATATATGTCCACTCCTTGCTATACCGGACACAAGCTATGCACTGATGAAGTGGACAGGACGTCCAGGAAACGCCTCTTATTTTAGCTTCTAAATAAATGGATTCTTAACCAACCACTGGGTATTGCATCACTTCGTGTGACCCGGAGGAGCGGAATCATGGGCATTTTCTTGCATCCACAACTTCTGGTACATTCCCTTTTCGGCATATGATTTTCTATATGTTCTCAGCCTGATATCCCTCCTAACTGATGTCTACTGCTTCCACAGCACGAAGACTTGCTGAGCCTTAGAAAGAAATGATTGCGCTCTTGGACCCAACCCCTGCAGTACTTGTCCATGGGGGCGCCAAATAACAAGGAGAAAAAAGTGACAGAAGCTGAGGAGCACACCAGGATTCTTCAAGGAGGAATAGACTGGATCTCTGGAGAGTAAGCAGCATTATTATCACACACATCCTCTCTTCCTTCACGTAGGTCATGAATTTAGGCTATATGGTACGAGTATAAACCAAAGCGGAACTGACTAAGTAAAAAGTAGAGTTGCTGAGAAGCGGCAATAAGTGTAACAATAAATTCTCTTTAAATGGAATCTGTCAACAGGTTTTTATGTAATCCAAGAGCAGCATGACGTAGGGGCAGAAATTCTGATTCCAGCGATATGTCACTTGTTGGTCTGCATGCTGTCATTTTGATACGATCACTGTTGATTGTATTAGAGCAGGTTGACTAGGAAGCACAAGACCCCTAGTCCTGTAGTGATAATCTCCTTCTGATAAAACACTTATTGTATCGAAACAGCTAAAAACAGACTAGTAAGTGACACATCGCTGGAATCAGGGTCTCAGCACCTACATCATATTGCTGACAGATTCCCTTTTAGAAAGCATGTCCATCCACAATATTTTTCCTTTTAGGAAGATATTGAGTTTGCTTGTGACTGGTGGTAATGCTGTAATAGGCACAACGTTTGGATAATTGTAGTGTTAGATTGTACCTTTACTCCAACCAAATTCTACACCCACATTCACCCATTGTTTATTGCAGATGCTGACTGATCTAGAACACGTTTACCCCCAGTGGTTTGGACCAATCGATGTAACGGCACCACAGGGCGATTCCTACGTGTTCCCCGTCTACCACTTGCTTCAGTGTTTCCGCAGAGATTCCCACAAGATTGACAGCTACTTGAAGATCCTGCGATGTCGCCTGATACACGCCAACTGCTAGGGACGGGAGCATTGTACATTATATGCCAGCATTTATCTCTGGTGCCTCAAAGTGGACATTTTAGATTGGTAAACAAATAAAAAAACAACTAATTGAGAGTTTGTGTTCCAACCTGTTTTTTTTAGAAAATGAGAGCAACATTATTAATATTTCTCACATATTGTCATTTCATATACAGTATAGAGGTAGCAGGTAAGGAATAGAGGATCACGGCAACTGCCAGGAGGACAACTCCGTATATAATATTATGGCATATTGCCAGGATATAATATTGTGATTGGCGATGGTCTGACCACCGATCCTTAGAATGAAGGAATGGGGAACCTATCAGCTTTTTTTTTTCCTGCACAGCTGTGCTTCCAACCACCCACCCATAGTGCAAAAAAAAAAAAAACCCTAAAAAACCACAATGGGTTCAACCGTACTCAAATTGTTAACTGGGAGCAACGATTAATGTGAAGGATATAATATTTTGATTGGAGATGATCCACACTCTGGTTCCACCACTGATCCTGAGAATGAAGGCATGGGGAACCTATCAGCTTTTTTTTTTCTGCACAGCTGTGCTCCCAACCACCCACCCACAGTGCAAAAAAAAAAAACCCTAAAAAAACAATAGGTATAACCGTAATCAAATTGATAATTGGGAGCAACGATTAGTGAGAAGGATATAATATTGTGATTGGCGATGTTCCATCCACTGATTCTGAGAATGAAGGAATGGGGAACCTATCAGCTTTTTTTTCCTGCACAGTTGTGCTCCCACCCATTGCACAAAAATACCCTAAAAAAATATGCACGTACTCAAATTGTTAATTGGGAGCAATGATGAGTGTGAAGGGATATAATATCTTGATTGGTGATGGTTCGACCTCTGGTTCCGCCACCGATCCCAAGAATGAACGAATTGAGAACCTATAAGCTTTTTTTTTTCCTGCACAGCTGTGCTCCCAACCACCCACCCATAGAGCAAAAAAACCCAATAGATCTAACTGTACTCAAATTGTTAAATTGGGAGCGTGAAAAAAAACACCAAGGTTACTTACCGGTAGCCGGTTTTTCCTGAACCCATGACAACACACCTTGAGAGAGGGATCCGCCCCACCAAGGACAGGAAACCGTCTGAAATAAAAAGGCGGTACCTTTCCCTCGCTTCAGTTGGATTACAGAGCATTGAGAGGACCTCCAGAAAAGGTTAGACACATAACCAACACCTACTATATATATATATCACCCAAAATGTAAAGTGCTTCACCAGGGCGTGAGAAAGACAGGGGGGGGGGGGATGACTACGGGTGCTGTCATGGGTTCAGGAAAAATTGGCTACCGGTAAGTAACCTTGGTGTTTTCCCCTCACCCATGCCAGTACACCTTGAGAGAATTTTGGAAAATATGAGCACCCTAGGGAGGGACCACCGCCTGAAGTACCCTTCTCCCAAAGGTAAGGTCAGAGGAGGATAGATCCAACCGATAGTGCTTATAGAAGGTGGATGGTGCAGACCAAGTAGCAGCTTTACATATCTGGTCAATCGAGACATCTGCTCTCTCTGCCCAGGAGGTTGCAACAGCTCCGGTGGAATGAGCTTTAATACCGTCCGGTGCCGGAACACCTGTAGATGTATAAGCTAGACAAATGGCCTCCCTAAGCCACCTAGCAATAGTTCCCTTTGATACCCCGTGACCTTTCCTACTCCCCTGAAAGGCCAGAAACAAGGACTTGTCCTTCCTCCACTGACTAGTCATGTCTATGTACTGTAGTAATGCCCTTCTAACATCTAGATTTTGGAACCTAACCTCCCCAGGGTTTTTAGGGTTACTGCAGAAAGAGGGAAGTACAATTACAGTGGAATCTGGATACAACTTTTGGAAGGTACGATGGATCTGTACGCAGGACGACCCGGTCATCATGAATTTGGGTGTATGGGGGATCAACAGAAAGGGCCTGCAGGTCACTCACCCTACGGGCCGACGTTAGGGCCACAAAGAGGATGGTTTTGAGGGTGAGGATCTTTGGAGAGATAACCTGCAGGGGTTCAAATGGGTCGCCAGAGAGTGCATTTAAAACCAAATTCAGGTCCCAGGGAGGAAGAGCCCGAACTGGCTTAGCTCTGGAACAGGATTTAATGAATCTAGAGACCCATCTGTTCCCTGCCAGGTTACAATTATAGATCGCCCCTAGGGCGGACACCTGAACTTTAAGTGTTCCCGTAGCCAACCCTAGGTCACGTCCCTTTTGTAAAAACTCTAGGACTTCTCTAACTGGAGGTTTATCCGACAATGGGGAGTCTATAAAATCCAGGAATTTTCAACAGATTCTGGAATAAATTTTAGTTGTTATGGGCTTTCAACTACCCAACAGGGTAGAAACTAGGCCTGGTGAAAACCCCCTATTGCTCAGTAACAACCTCTCAAATTCCAAGCCGCCAGATGGAAACCTTTGGCTTGTGCATGGAATATTGGCCCCTGGATGAGAAGGTCCGGCCTGTCAGGCAGGACCCAGGGATCTGATTATCCTCGCCCCCTCCTCCCGAATTTTCCTCACAACTGCCGGGATCATCACTATCGGTGGAAAGGCGTAGGCCTTCCTGAACTTCCAGGGAATGTGGAGAGCGTCTACAGCATAGGGATTCTCTGTTGGATTTAGTGAACAGAATCTCTCCACCTTCCTGTTCGCCCTGGTGGCGAACAAATATATGTCCGGTGACCCCCATATCTGGATAATCTTTTGGAAGACTATCGGGTTTAGAGGCCACTCTCCTTGTCTTAAAGTGTGGCGACTGAGGAAATCTGCTCTTGAATTTTATACCCCCGGATGAAAAGAGCACTGAGGGATGGGAGATGTTGTTCTGCTAGATGCAGGATCATGTTTGCCACTACCATAAGGGAGTGAAATCTTGTTCCTCCCTGGTGATTTATATATGCCACTGTCGTCCGATTGTCGGACCTGATCTGGACATGGCGACCCTGTATGTGGGGAAGGAAGCTTATCAAGGATTTCTCCACGGCCAAAAGCTCTTTTAGGTTTGATAACGCTTCTTTTTCGTGACGTAGTAAGAGCCCCTGAACTGAGAACTCTGCCAGATGACACCCCCAGCAGGAGCCACTTGCATCTGTTGTAATTGTGTGGTCGACTGGTTTGGACCATTGTAAGCCTGCGGTCAGATTCTCCCTGTTTGTCCACCAGGAGAGGGAGTTTACTGTCTCCAAAGACGGAGAGTTTTTTTTCCTATATGTCCGTTGAAGGATTTCTGAGCCGACAGGACCTCCCACTGAAGAAGCCTCATATGACTCTGGGCCCATTTGACTGCCGGGAGACAGGAAGTCATGGAGCCTAGTAGGGACATTGCTTCTCTCAAGGACATCACGGGAGACCTTATTGCCCTTGAGACCAGGCTGATTATTTTGCAAACCTTGTCTTCCGGGAGGAAACAGGATTGGCGTTGGGAATCTAGGGTCAAATCCAGAAAGATCTGAGTCCTTGAGGGGGATAGCTTTGATTTTTGAATATTTATTAACCACCCCAGGTGATATAAAGCTGTCTGGACCTCTAAAAGTTGAGAGGAACAGTGGTCCTCCGATTTCCCTATTATCAGAAAGTCGTCCAGATAGGGAACAATCACCACGTTCTTGATTCGGAGAAAAGCTGTCACCTCCGCTATAACCTTTGTAAATACTCTCGGTGCTATCGAGAGTCCAAAAGGTAGGGCAGTGAATTGGAAATGTCTCAATTGACCTTGGATGAACAGGGCTACCCTTAGGTACTTCCGGTAGTCTGGATGGATTGGGACGTGATAGTAGGCATCTTTTAGGTAGATGACTGCCATGAAACAATTGTGGTGTAAGAGTTTCACTGCAGAGTTCACTGATTCCATATTGAAAGTCTGGTTGATTATCAGCTGATTTAGACTTTTGAGGTTGACAATGGTCCTTAAGGACCCATTTGGTTTTTTTATCACAAACAGGGGGGAATAAAATCCCCTCCCCATTGTGAAACTGGAACTTCGTGAAGGACCTGCTTGTTGACTAAGTCTAATACCTCTGATTCTAGAGCCATCTGCTCCTCCCTGGACTTCCTCCTGGAGGTGATCATGAAGGTTCGGTGAGGGACCTGACAGAAGCGTATCTTTAGGCCGTTCTTTATGATATCCAACACCCAGGGATTTGAAGTGATGGCTTCCCAAGCTGGGATAAAATGGGAAAGCCTTCCCCCGACCTCTAGCCTCGCGTCATTGGGGAGATTTTTTGGAACTGGAGGATGGTCCTCCAAGCATGTAACCAGAGTCCTTTTTAGATCTGGGCTCCCATCTTTTCCTTTATCCCGGAGGGCGACCCTGGTTAAATCTCTTCTTCCGAAAATAGGACCTTTTTGTTTCCCCCGTGAACCCTGGGAAACCTCTCTTTCTGTCGCCAGCCTTCTCCAAAAACTCGTCCAGTTTTTGGCCAAACAAAAGTTTACCATCACAAGGAAGAGAACAAAGCTTATGCTTAGATTGTAGATCTCCCGGGCAACCCTTGAGCCACAGGGCTCGTCTGGCAGCATTAGACAAATTTGCAGACCTGGCAGCGAGTTTAACTGAATCCACTGAGGAGTCGGCCAAAAAAGCAGATGCTGCTTGTAGCAAAGGCAGATTGGAGAGGATTTTATCTCTGGACATCTTTTTATCCTTTAGCTGGTCTCCTAATTGCTGAAGCCACACCATAAGTGACCTAGCGACACAAGTGCCTGCTACCGCTGGCTTCAGGCCCCCTGCTGCTGCTTCACAGGTGTGACGCAGGAAGGAATCTGCCTTCTTATCCAGAGCATCCTTTAGACTGCCCGAATCTTCCAGGGGTAGGGACGATCTTTAGGATAATCGGGCGACAGACCCGCCAACTTTAGGAATTTTGTCCCAGGACTCAGAGACATTATCCTCGAAGGGGTACCTCCTTTTAGAGGATGAGGACAATACTCCTGATTTCTCCGGCTTCCTCCATTCCAGGTCTATAAGGGTCTGAATTTGGGGATTCACTGGAAAGGAGCGTCTTTTTTTCCTCCAGGCCTGCGAACATATCTTCCAGGGACCTGGCTGCCTTCTCCTCCCTCAACCCCATGGTAGATCTGACCGCTCTGACCAACTTGTCAGTATCCTCAATAGGGAAACAGGGCCTACCACTGTCTGATGAAGAGGAGGATGCCGAGGCAAAGATCCTCTGACTGGGAGGATAAATCATAGTCAGAGGAGATATCTTTATGGGATCTCTTTTTCCACTTTAGTAAGCCTTACAGGGAATCCTGCACCTCTGAACGGATTACGGACCTCAAATTAGAAGCGAAATCCGGGGTGCTCTCCGCTATCGTTTGGTTAATACAGCTTGCACAAAGCTGTTTCTGCCAATCTATGGAAAGGGGGGCCTGGCATAAGGAACAAACCCAGTGGGTTCTTTTTGCCGCTACTCTTCTTCCTAAGGAATGAAGGACATAATAACTTTCCATTACTATTAAGTGACATTCACGAAGATCACTCACCCCTGAAGTCACAAAAGGGTACCGGATTTTGAGGCTGTGGCGGGACATAAGATGAATCCCTTCTGGATGGCCCTGAAGCGTCCGACACCTTACTCCTCCTGCTGCCGCTGCGGTTGCTGGAGCGGCCGTCCGTGTGCGAGGTGTCCGACTGCTTCTTCCGCTGGCGTTGATGCGGTGGAGGGGTCAGCTGCTGCTGCACCTAGCTGTCCTGGTCTGCCATAGCTGCTACACCCGAGCTTGAGTATAAGCAGCGCTTGTCAGGAGGCCCCCACCTTAAATAGGGCACATCCGGACCTCCTCCGGTCCATGTGTCCTCCCCCCTCCTGACACCCACCGGCCGATCTTTGAAAAAAAACGGCCGGCAAGCGTTTACAGGGCGCCGCCATCTTGGTTCCGGGTGCAGCCCCCGACGTCATCGGGCACGCCTCTCCAAGCGTGCACCGCGCCGTGACGTCAGGCGCGTCATATCCGGAAGACACTGCTCCCAGCGTGCGACCACCCAGGAGCCTGCGGCAGGGAGAGGACAGCGCAGCGGTCTGCGGGGAGCCGGAGCCCTCATAACCGCATGCGCCTGCTCGAACACGGCTCCAGGGAACCGCGGACGGCGCTTCTGGGACCCGGAACCCGGTGCACAGGCAGGTGCCCGCACTTCCACACCGGAACGGGCCCAGGTAAGAAGACACCCTTCTTCAGACAGGTTCCCATCAAGGACAGGAAACCAACTGAAGCAAGGGAGAGGTACCGCCCTTTTATTTCAGACGGTTTCCTGTCCTTGGTGGGGCGGATCCCTCTCTCAAGGTGTGTTGTAATGGGTGAGGGGAAAATAATGCATCCACTTCTTTCTAAATTAGGCTGTCAGACCCCCAAGAATGACATCCTAGTAATATGCCATGACTTATACCTCTTTAAATGTATGCAAAGAATAAACCTAGATATCCAGGTATACGTTCTATTGATTGATTTCTATAAGGGCCTATTTACACATGGAAATGTGTATCTGCTACGTACATGAATGATCGGCTGCAGCCCTTCCACTTGGCCAGTCAATGGATCCGCAAACCACAACAAGTAATTCAAGGAGATGGAAAAGTAAAAAAAAAAAATCTAGTAACATTGCATAGCGTACCGGCGATTGCGCTATTTAACTTGTCATCAGTGATTGACGGCATATAAATGGTTAAACAGCAGTGATTCACGCTCCGCTCTGGCCGCTGCTGTTACAGCAAGATGTCGGCTGTGTAGGATGGGGGCTCTGCTCCTGAGCCCACCCGAAACAGCAATCCAATGGACGGTTTCACACACCACATTATCCAGTGGTGTTTAATTTGCTTTTCTATTTAGGAAACAAAACCGTTTTAATAAAGTTTTCCTTCTCTGGTATCTAGGAGCCATTTCAGCTATTTGTAAAGGGAATCTGTCAGCAGGTTTTTCTTGGCTATTCTGAGAGCAGCATGATGGGGTGAGCGCCACACTAGGAGTAGGACCATTGAGCCCAGAGCTATTGCAAGACGTGCAGACAATATATACCAGGTATGAATGAATCCAATGCAACATTATTGTTACTTGGGAATTAACCTACTTGGATATAATACAACCCTTGATATATGTATATACCAAAAGGTCATTATCTTGGGAATGCCTATATTGGCTTTTATTATTTAGGATTATATCCTTTTACTATGTGACCTAGGATATACTATCAGTATGCATTAGCACAATTGGAGCTACTACTATCCAGCCCTGATGTCTCTGCAATTCAAATATTTACATTATACCTCCTCACTATTATATGGTATTACTATATATATGTGTGTGTGCTCTTTTCTTTTGCCGCCATGTACCCAAATTGTTATAATAAAGTTCTTTTTTAACACATTGACCCCTTGTCGGATGTACTATATATTGGTTGTTGTTGAGAGCAGCATGATGTAGAGACAAAGACCCTGATTCTAGGGACGTCTCACTTACAGGGCTGCTTGTTGTAGTTTTGATAAAAATCACACTTTTATCAGCAGAAGATTATCACTAGAGGACTAGTAAACCTGCTGCCACGTAGTCCAACCACGCCCCCCACCACTGATTGGCAGCTTTCTGTGTACACTGTATATAAACTGCCAATCAGTGGTGTGGGTGGGGTTATTATACAGAGCTCAGCATTCAGAGATCTGCATGAGAAAAAAAACCTGTAATTTTATCAAAATAACACCAAGCAGCCCAGTAAGTGATACATCGTTGGAATCAGGGCCTCGGATTATGCTGCTCTCAAATGGGGTAGCAAAAACCTGCTGACATATTCCATTTAAAGGGGCAGCTGCTACTAAATCCAGACATGGTGCAAAATTTAAATTCTGCTGCAGATTTACTGCTGTAGATTTTTAATTCCTAAAAATCCATGTAGATTCAGAGGATCTCAACCTTTTCAATGCAAATTATTTTCAAGACTTATTCACAGATATTATGAAATATTACAGTAGAAATAAAAAAAAAAAAAGAAAAAAGCACAATACCTAAACTCCCTCCTTGGGAAAAATATACGGCAAGTATAAGAAAGACAAAAATTTATTCTGGAGTCATATTGAAGTCTAAATAGAATTGTAAGCATACAATGTAAACAGCAGCGAATGTAAGTAGGATCCACAGGATCTATATAAGAGGAACGTTTTCCAAAGCTGATCTTCTGAGCCCACCGCTATGCTGGCTGGACCGGCATTGTGATCGTCAGCACCTGGAATATACGTCACGTTTTACTGCAGCTCATAGAACCAATGATAAGACGCAGAGCAGTGCGAGGCTTGTGACTCGCTATACACAAAATATACGACATGTTTGATGAATGGCATAAAGGAAAGCCGATGCATTCAGATGTCTCTGGGCAACTATATGTTGTGATAGGATGCTGCCCCTCACCCTGACAGGAACTTATCTATCTGCTCACTCATCATGACAGGTTTACAGCATGTTGACTCATGGACGTGATCAGTCAGTCAATCGATGACATAGATGCAAATTCTTGATTCCGACAGGTAGGTCAGAGATGTCCGTCTCAAACAGTTTACCTTCACCCATCTAGGATGGATGGCTGCTGACATCGTTGGCCATTATGTCCATAAGCAATTATTATCCTGTAATTGCGATGTACAGTACAAATTTATATTGTGGTACCCTGCTAGCCAGAAAATTTGATGTAAATACATTTATGCCCAAAAATGGCAAAAGTATTCTCGGAGTGATACCTTTATTGGCTAACCAGAAAAAAATATATTACTCTGTCGCCTCATTGGGGGACACAGGACCTTGGGTGTTATGCTGCTGTCCACTAGGAGGCGACACTAGGCTTAATCTGAAAAAGATTAACGGTGGCTCCTCCTCGGCAGTAAACACCCCCTGACGGCGTCAGCCATGTTCAGTTTTTTGCTTAGTGTCGCAAGAAGGCACACCTAAAGATTTTTACTCCATTTTTTTCTGATTTTTTCTTTTTCCATGGAGTTACAAATGAAGATAAGTGGGTCTCTGGAGAGACCCCCGGCATGGCTCCTCCTCTGCCCCCTTCTAGGGGTGCACAGTTGAAGTCGAGACGTCTCCTTACCATGTCGCTCCTTCCCCAGCCCCTCGGGTGTTGGTTCGAAGTTGAGACCCCCCCTCCTTCCCCAATTCCTTTTGGTCTTGGGTTGAGGTCGAGGGAGGATTACAGCCTCCTGACTGTGAAGGCAGCACCCTCCCTGTCACGAAAAACACTTGGTCAGACCTTGCAGTCCTCTGGCGCCCCCTTATCCTGCTGGTCAACCACGGTATTGACCGAGGATAAGCACGGGCGCAGCTGCTCTAATTTATGTCGACTATTGTGGCACGTGATGTGACAGGACGTATATATACCACCAGTTCCTTCCAGGAACGTATATATACCTCCGTCCAGCCACCCTCAAACCACAATATCACAAATACCGGTATACTGCCACCACCGATCGCTTAACAGGTTGATCGGGTACCTGTTAGGTAACGTGAATTAGCGGGTGAGGAACGTGTTTGCTCGACATAGGACAAGAAGAACGAAGCTGGTAAATAATAATGAAATACTCCCGAAAGTGGGCAGTGTTTACAAAAGATATACAAGATTTTATAAAAGAGACAATTTACATATATGCATAAAACAGTTATTAAAATACAAGGGGTAAATAATAGCAAAACCTGCGCCACGAGGTGATGGTCTCAGATTGTGTGGGGTGCACGGCTCCCCGGAAACTAGGTGTGATTCCTCCATGCAGCGAAGAGTGCTTGCGTCTGACGTCCCTGGTTAAGAATGAAGTAAAATGTCCGTTCTGGTTTTTAGTAAGGGGCCAAAACACTAGGAGACACCCATGTTGTTTACCTCACACGGTTTTGTGAACCCACCCAGCTGCCTAAGACATAAAAAGCCTTCAGATTTCATATCTTGGTATGGGGGGGTCTCACATCCAAGATGGATACATCATGTTTGCCGTCACCAATATTCATGAAGATGGATATCAAATATCAGAACCCATTTCCTGGGTTTCTGGTGGTTTCCCAGTTATGTAAGATATACCGGCATAATTGGAAAAAGGTGAACATCCCAAAAATGTGGTCCCTGTGTTTGTGACAGTCATGTGCATTATTAAACTCGATATTAAAAGTTTGTACAGTTAGACAATAGGATTTTGGAGGGAATTTCCAGTTTACACCAGTATGCTTGCTCTGGCTGAGGTTTTATGACGGTAATAAAAATTCCTTGTTTGGGGAAAGCAAGAGTGAATTCTATGTAGGACCATTCTAAATGAGCAGGGGATGGAGATTTAAGACATCTCTCATTTTTAAAACTAGGACAAAAATACATTTTGCCTGACACTCCCCAATCCCCCTCATGGGGGCATTAGGTTTAGACACCGCAGGTAGGATTTGTGCAGACAGCAATATATAGCTCCCAGTAGCTGTCGCTCTGCACCAACGTTCAGGAATCGCAGCTCCGCTGCAGACTCCTGATGGACCGGGGGACAGTACTGGCAGAAGGGCACACAGAGACACAGGCTGGCTTCAGCTCTGTCTCTCTGCCGGCACCAGCGCTACAGTGCCTCAGAGGAACCCTTTAAGGGCTCCCTTTTAATATAGTATCCCACCGCCTTTCCTGCCATTAAAAACCGGGGGGGGGGTCCGATTCAGATCCGGTACCCCCTCGGACTACCGCGCCGGCCTGCAGCCCTTTTGGGCATACATTCTAAATTTACACCGCCTATTTGAAGCCGCCGCCCACTCTCCGCGCCCCGCCCCCCGGATGACCAATATGACACTACACAGTGTCATACAGGGGGCGGAGACGAACTGAAAGGGCGCGCTTTCTAGCAATACGGCCGCCTTTCCAGCGCTCCGCCCCCTTTCTTCTCCACACTCCGGCGGCCATTAACCAGCAGAGGGAGAACGGAAGGAAGTTAACGCTTCACATACCGGTCGCCAGCTGGTCTCTGGGGAGCACAGGATCTTGGATTTTACCGGCGCTGTACTACAGCACACTAAGGTGGGATAAAATTACAGCTACAGTCTCGACTCGGCTGTGAAGTCTATAACTTTCTCTGCATTGCTGGCCCCCTCTGCAAAGCCACTCTGCATCGCTGGCCCCATCTGCATCATCCCATACCACACGGTCATCCCCTTCCAGTGTGAGACACCGTACTCACAGCTCATCTAGACCGTCCCCTGACAGGGACAGACAACGCAGATCCCCACAGCCATCCCCGTCCAGAGAAGGTCTCCGCTCCGGTTCTCCCAGCAGGAGTCGCCTTAGCGAGATACAGGATTCGGAAGACATCTGTGATTCAGACTCAGACAAGGAAACCGAAGGGTCCCTGATCCCTATTCGCCCGGGCAATACAGTGCTAGTTGATGATTTAATCTCATCTATCCATTGGGTGCTGGACATCTCCGATCCACCCCTGGAGACACCAGGACATAAAATTTCCTTTGAAGGAGTCCTGAAACCGCCTAAGGTGTTCTTTGACCACCCAGAGTTTAAGGCGATCCTTAAAAAGCAGTTCTCACAACCTGAGAAAAAGTTTACTAATCGCAAATATCTGGAGGCGCGGTACCCCTTTCCACAGGAGGTCACCAAAAAGTGGACAGATCCACCTGAAGTGGATCCTCCAGTCTCCAGACTAGCAGCACTTTCTCTGCCAGATAGCTCAACCCTCAGGGACACAGCAGACCGGCAGGTGGAACGCATGGCCCGTTCAATTTTCGAGGCCGCAGGGGCCTCCCTGGCTCTCACGTTCGCCTCAGTTTTTTTGGGCTGCCAAGGCAATCCTGGCCTGGGCCCAAAATTTACAAACTGGCCTACAAAATACCTACCCCTGAACTGTCGGACCAAGCGGCCCAAATAGCAGTCGTGGTAGATTACAAGCTCCATGCAGCTCTGGATTCTGCAATGGGTGCAGCCGGGATAGCTTCATCACAATTCGGTGTATCCTCTGGCTGCAGGAATGGAAAGCAGATGCAGCTTCAAAGAAGTCCCTCACTCACCTCCCGTACCTCAGTGGTCGGCTTTTCGGTGAACAGTTGGACACAATGATATCCAACGCCACCGGGGGTAAAAGTATCTCTCTCCCCCAACTGAAGCCCAAACACACTTACAAAAAGCGCAATCAGGCACGTTACCGATCCTTTCGGAACTCTTCCGGCTGATCCGTCTCACGACCAGCAAAGAATAACAGCCGCGCTCCACGCTGGGACAACTCGAGGTCGACGCAAAAGTCGGACAAAACCTGGCAAACAAAGGCAGGCCAGTCAAAATTTAAGGGAGGAAAGTCTTGCACTTCCTCCTCATCATGACTCACGAACTCTGGAAGACACCCCACCTGTAGGCGGCCGTCTTTTGCTCTTTCACCAGCTCTGGCTGCCTATTACAGAAGACAGGTGGATCAGGGAACTAGTGTCTTCAGGATACAAGATAGAGTTCACTTCCAACCCGCCAAACAGATTCTTCCTGTCTGTTCCCCCAAAACCGCCAGCCAAGGCTCGTGCCTTCCACCACGCGGTTTCATTACTTCTCCAAGCAGGTGTCTTAGTAACGGTCCCTACGGCCAAGCGCTTCCAAGGGTTCTGCTCAAATCTATTCGTAGTCCCCAAAAAAGGAGGCAGCGTACGGCCCATATTGGATCTAAAACAGCTCAACAAATAAGTACGGGTACGTCACTTTCGCATGGAGTCCCTTCGGTCCATCATTGCGTCCATGGAGACGGGAGAATTTCTCGCCTCCATAGACTTTCAAGACGCATGCCTCCATATACCAATTGCACCGGCTCAACTTGAAAAAGTCATCACCAACCCCGAGTCAATCTCTGACCTTTTTGGGAATGTTATCCAACACCCTCAAGGGTCTAGTACTCCTCCCCAAGGACAAAGCACTGCCTCTCCGAATAGGGGTCCGCATCCTACTTCGCAAACCCCCTCAGTCTCTCCGGTTTGCCATGAGAGTCCTTGGTAGGATGGTGGCGGCAATAGAAGCGGTCCCATTTGCCCAGCTTCACCTCAGGCCTCTCCAACTAGCCATCCTCAAGTCATGGGACAGGAATCCTTTTTCCCTCGACAGGGAGTTTCAGTTGACGTCATCAACCAAGAGATCCCTGCACTGGTGGCTCAAACCAACCTCGCTAACAAAGGGGAAATCCTTTCTCACGAGTCAATGGAAGGTTCTGACCACCAATGCGAGCCTGATGGGTTGGGATGCGGTACACCTGCACCACAGAGCACAGGGCAAGTGGTCCCCAACAGAAGCGACCATGCCCATCAACATCTTGGATATTCGTGCCATTCTCCTGGCGTTGAGAGCCTTCCATCATTTACTGGCAGCCACTCACATCAGAGTACAGTCAGACAATGCCACGGCTGTGGCATACGTAAATCACCAAGGGGGGACCCGCAGTGCCCAGGCGATGCGAGAAGTGACACACATTCTCCACTGGGCGGTAGCCTTCTTATAGGCATAATTATGTTATTCATGTTACGTTCCTCCTACTGCTTTTGCACAAAACTGAACATGGCTGATGCCGTCAGGGGGTGTATACTGCAGAGGAGGAGCCACCGTTAATCTTTTTCAGATTAAGCCTAGTGTCGCCTCCTAGTGGACAGCAGCATAACACCCAAGGTCCTGTGTCCCCCAATTAGAGGCTAAGAGAAAGAGATTTGACGATGAGTACACAAAAATCTCCTTACAGAGCACACAGGCTCCTTCTTCAGGCAGGATTACAAATGTTATGAATTCATTTGTAATATTGCCTGAAGAAGGAGCCTCTGTGCTCTGAAAGCTTGCATATATATATTTTTTTTCTGGTTAGCCAGTAAAGGTATCACTCCGAGAATACTTTTGCCATTCTTGGGCATAAAAGTATTCACATAGAATTATCCCCTAATTAAAACAATTTATTTTTGCTAAATAAATGTATACATTTTTTTAAATTTTATTTTATACATTTTCTCAGAGAACCTCTTTAAGAAGGAGATTTCAGAATGGGCTATAAGACATGTCCAACTTTGCTTTATTGTCTCACCTTACTGTCCTTGTTGAACTGAGCTCCACTTTGTTCTTGGATGATATTGTAAGGAATGAAGACGTCTAGATGATACAAATCGGGACGTCCGACTAAGACTATTCTGTCTTCACCCAAGTCCAACACGAGATCTAGCAGAAGACTGTAAAGAGAAGACCAGCGTGGTAACAACGCTTATGTCGCTGAATGCTTCTGTACGGGAAAGAAAGTTGTAACCAACAAGTGCACAAAAATCTAAACTTTTATCTTGATATGTGGCCAACTAGAAGTTACTGTGTAGCTCCAGACGTCTCATACATTAAATCTGACACTTGGAGTAACTGCTCACAGAAAATGCTTCAAATATTTTTTATGATTCACACGGCATTAAAAGGGGTTGTCCACCACTTTAATACTAATGGAATATCCTTAGGATAGATCATCAATATTAAAGTGCCAGACAACCCCTTTAAGTGAGGCATAATGAATGGTACCAGAATTTCAGATAATGTAGCCTTCATTAGGCAGAAGGCCCAGTCGGTTATATGAAGAAATCTGGGGTCCCCAAAAGCAAACCCAGTAATCACCAGATTCCCGTGTGGTGACTACTTAATCTGCTTTTTGGGAAGACCAGAACTGACCCCTATATTTAACCAAGTGGGTCCCCTTAAGCTACATTATCCTGTCTGATGAAGGATACAGCTGAAACATTCTTAATCTTCATTATGCCTCATTTAACGCAATGTGAATCATGGACATGAGAAAAATCAAATTAAAAAATAAATACATTTAAAGCATTTTCTGTGCGATTCCTCCAAATGTCGCATTAATATAGAAAAAATAAAGAGCGGCGTGTTCTACACTATCGCAACAAGCCTCTTTCATCATTTATATCATCATTATAACATCATTTATATGCACCAGCGCCATGGAATCAATGGCACTATATAATTAAATAATCTACTATATAATCGTCTTATCCCGTCTGTCTGTCTGTCTGTCCAGGAAATCCCGCGTCGCTCATTGGTCCGGCAGCGGCCAATCAGCGCCGCGGGATTTCTGAAAAAAGATGGCGGCCGTTAGCGGCTCATCTGCGGGACGGAGCGGAGCGGCGATGCAGCCGGGAGATGAGCGCCGCGAGGCGCTCATCTCCCGGCCGGCAACAGCAGAAAGAACCCTACCGCTGGACCCATCTGCGGGACGGAGATGCAGCAGGGAGATGAGCGGCGCGAGGCGCTTATCTCCCGGCCGGTAGCAGCGGAAGGACCGCCGGCGCCGCTGACCTCCATGCGGAAGGGAGGACCGGGGAGCGGCGCTGGGGGTCGGGATACTTCTGCTGCGAGCGCCCGCTATGTCCCGGGGTCTCGCAACGTAAGTAGCCGCACAGGCAGCGCAGCTCCCCGGTCCTCACCAAGACGATTCGTTGATTGGTCGCGGTCTTCGGACCCGACCAATCACTGATCTTAGCGCAAAACTTAAGCACCGCTGTGCTGATTGGACGCGGGCGCTGACCGCGACCAATCACCGATTTGGGCGCCAAATTTAAATATCGGCCGCGATCAATCAGCACAGCGGTGTTTAAATCTGGAGCCAAGATCGGTGATTGGTCGCGGCCGATATTTAAATTTGGCGCCCAAATCGGTGATTGGTCGCGGGCAGCGTCCACGACCAATCAGCACAATAGTGTTTAACTTTGGCGCCAAGATCAGTGATTGGTCGCGGGCCAAGACAGCGACCAATCACCGATTTGTGCGGCAGATTTAAATAGCGGCCGCGACCAATTGGATGTCAGCGCCGCTCCACGGTCCTCCCTTCACACCCTAGCCGCATGGATGTCAGCGGCGCTGCCTGTGCGGGTACTTCCGCTCGGAGAACCCGGGACATGAGCGGGCGCTCGGAGCAGAAGTATCCTGACCCGCAGCGCCGCTCCCCGGTCTCCCTTCACACCCTAGCCGCTGATGTCCCCACAGTATCCGCATGGTGTTACAAAGGTCCATTTGTGTTAAAAATCGCTGATTGGTCGCGGGCGCTGCCCGCGACCAATCACCAATTTGGGCGCCAATTTTAAATATCGGCCGCGACCAATCACCGATCTTGGTTCCACATTTAAACCCCGCTCTGCTAATTGTTCGCACCTGGTGGACGCGCCAATCAGCAATTTTGGCGCCAAATGTAAACCCCGCTCTGCTGATTGGTAGCGGTCGACGGCCGCGACCAATCAGCAATATTGGCGCCAAATTTAAACACCGCTCTGCTGATTAGTCGCGGTCGCCGGCCGCGACCAATCAGCAGTATTGGCGCCAAATTTAAATCTCGCTCTGCTAATTAGTCGCAACCACCGGCCGTGACCAATCAGCCATATTGGCGCCAAATTTAAACACCGTTTCGCTGATTGGTTGCAGTGGCCAGTCGCGACCAAGCAGAGAAATTGGCGCCAAATTTAAACACCGCTCTGCTGATTGGTCGCGGTTACCGGTCGTGAATAATCAGCATTATTAGTGCCAAATTTAAACACAGCTCTACTGATTGGTCACGGCAGCGACCAATCACCATTATTGGTGCCAAATTTAAATACCGCTCTGCTGATTGGTCACGTTCGCTGGCCGCGACCAATCAGCATTATTGGCGCCAAATTTAAACCCCGCTCTGCTGATTAGTCGTGACCGCCGGCCGTGACCAATCTGCGATTTAGGCGCCAAATTTTAACACCGCTTTGCTGATTGGTCGAGGCCGGCAACCGTGACCAATCAGCGATTTTGGCGCAAAATTTAAACACAGCTCTGCTCATTGCGCCCGGTCGGCCGCATACCTATTCTAGAATACCCGATGCATTAGAATCGGGCCACCATCTAGTATAATATATACATCTTCCCACCAGCTTGTTTTCCCTCTATCTCCTCTCTGGATCTATGAAGCCAGAACTGTCAAAGAAGAGGTGATGGTGGAGATGGAGGGGAAACAAGCAGGGGGGAAGGTTTATATAAATGACTGGTCCCGCTGTGAAGCACCGGGCGTCTGTGCTTGGTTTGAACAGTCGTTCTCTGGTGACAGAGTCATTCTTTCCCATTCCAATAGCTTGCAAACAACCCACCATGGTATGAAAAAAAAATTATATCATCATCATCCAGCAAATGTGTCACAACTGCCAGCAATTGGCTACTGTGGACACATCAAAGCTGTGATGATAAAAGTTGGCAGAGGAGGACTGGTAGCACGAGGTTGGCACAGACTTTTAATAAGGGAAGACTATTGGAAATCACATGAAATGCAAAAAGATCACAATCCTAAACCACATCTGAGGGTCTCACCACTTTAGGTAAAGAGATTTCAGCCACCAGAAAACTTGGGTGTCCTACAGGAGGTTCCGCCACAATCATGTAATCTGGTTTCACGGGTGAACTGATAAAAAAAGGAAGGAAGCAGTATATTAAAGAGTACACCATCAATTTATGATCTGTTGGGGTCAATCTCTAATATAATAAAGTGGCACTGATGCTTGTAATGAGGAACAGCCCCTTTCACAGTCATTCCCTGCACATTGGCATCATGGCCTCCACTGTGCAGCGGAACGACAGCATAGATCCAGAAAAGTGAATGGGCTTAGCTGCAGTTCTCCTGCACAGTGAATATCCGGGTAGCTGCCCCACTCCAGCATATTCTTTAAAAAGGGCAGCGGGGTTACTTCCAGGCTGCAGCCCCCTTATTCTTGGAGTCCAAGAAGTTGGATATCCTATATCTTTTGTAAGATGGGATTCTAAAAAAAGTAAATGCATGCATTAAACCTCAAAGTAACCCAAACCTTTCAACTTCTGAGATGAGGGACTTGCTTGGAGTTAGTGACGCGCCCCTGGGCCTGCTGTGTCGCGTAGCGTCTCGCACACGGGGGCTTACCCGGAGCTGGATCTGTTGAGGGTTGTAGTCTCGTGGCGGTGACCCGGTCCGTGCCCAGGGAGTCAGACTAAGTGGCGATGTTATAGCAGTAGATGTTAGATGACTACGCCACCCGTTGAGTGCAGCCAGGGAGCAGCTGCTGCAGGGCAGACCGCTGAGGCCGGTGGTAGGATTGTGCAGCGTGGATGGTATAACCCCCAACGGGAGGGGTATGGCCTCAGGGCAGCCGACGTGGATGATGGGGGTAGCAGGAACCACTCGGAGACGGTACTGTGTAGTTCAGGGTCTTTACTGGTGACAAAGATAGACCCTCCCGGAGTACTGACTAGCGATTGGGGCCTGGTCAGTCCTTGAGCAGATGGGATCTCCCCTGGCCAGGCGGAGTTGTAGGCCTCCCAGACTAACTGTACTCTTCTGGCTACCTTGCTAGAGGCGGGTATAAGTAGCCCACGTCCCTGAGTGTACCGTGTGGTGCTCACCCGTATGGCCGGTGACTCAGGGCCTTCTAATGGCTTCCGCTCCACGATGGCGGTGCTGGTCCCACGCGTGTGACCGTGCCTTCGGGCTTCTGGGCCAGAGGACCTGAAATCCTCTGCCGGACGGTTTCTGCTGCTGGGTAGGAGTTAGTCCCCACAGCCTCGGACTCCGGGTCCGGTAAGAAATCTTCTCAGTCAGGGCGAGCTCTGCAGCTGCCAGCCCCTGACTCGTTGTAACACTGCTCCCCACAGAGCTCCTGATGTTTCTTGCTATGCTGCTTCTCTTCTCTACTCTTGTTCTGTCTTCTTTCTCCAGGCTCAGGCCCCAGCCAGGGCCTGCCTGTGGAGCAGAGCCCATAGAGCAGCTCTGCTCCCTGTCTTCTTCTCTCAGAACTCTCTAACCCTGCCTCAGCCCCGGGTTTATATAGGGGAAGTCCTTCCCCTCCCAAGACTGGGCAGGAGGTGTGGCATGCACAGGATCCCTGACCAAAGGACCTCCCACCTGCTCTCAGACATAACATTACATTACTGTGGAAACCAGACCCCTGGGGTGCCACATTAGCTGGGAGGGTCTGTAGGAAAAAAATAAAGAACATAAAGGCAAAATAGTTAAAAAAAAAACAAAAAAACAATGTCCACAATGTTCTTGCACCATAACAAGCCATTCTGTAACTTCCCCCATCTGTTGGGTATAACCCATCACCACGAGGAGTGGTGCTCCCCCATCTGTTGGGTATAACCTATCACCTCAAGGAGTGGCGCTCCCCCATCTGTTGGGTGTAACCCATCAGCACGAGGAGTGGCGCTCCCCCATCTGTTGGGTGTAACCCATCAGCATGAGGAGTGGCGCTCCCCCATCTGTTGGGTGTAACCCATCAGCACGAGGAGTGGCGCTCCCCCATCTGTTGGGTATAACCCATCACCATGAGGAGTGGCGCTCCCCCATCTGTTGGGCATAACCTATCACCACAAGGAGTGGCGCTCCCCCATCTGTTGGGTGTAACCCATCACCACGAGGAGTGGCGCTGCCCCATCTGTTGGGTATAACCTATCACCAGGAGGAGTGGAGCTCTTCATACTTTGTGTCCCTAGGGGAAATGTGGTATTATAAGACATCCAATCAATTGAATGGCCGACCATGTACTGCATAGATGAGCGAGGAACATCAGAGAAGCCGCCGATGCTCAACAGCAGCCTACTCTGTCGTCTTTTACAAACTGTATGCCATAGACTTGTACCTTAGAGTTGGGACATTGTGTCCATTCCCTGAATCATCGGTTTTGATTTGGTTCTGATATTCTGTTCAAAAATGGATCCCAGGAACTTCCGATTTTTCAGCATTTTCCACTCTGAAGGGAAACTATAGATGATTAACAGGGTCGGACTGGAACTGAAACTCAGCCCTGGCATGTGAGAGCACGCAGGCCCGTCCTACGCGCGTTGAATGTGAAATATTTTCGTGAATGATTTGGGTATATGTCACAATAAAAATTGCTGCAAACTGCACTTTATCATCGATAGACAAAAACTGACATAATGTAAAATATAAACTTCCCTCCAGGAAAATGTTAATTTCTTTCAACTGGAGGGACGGACATATTTGTAATATAGAGCTCCAAGTTCCCAAAAATGCTATGTTTGATAGTACCAGGAAAAGCAGGAATAGTGAATCCTTGCAGATTTGAAGCAGTTTCATGTTTATTGTTTCAGTATTTTTGCAGCGTTTCTAAAGAACGGAAAAAAAAAATCTCAAAAAACGCAATATCAAGGGGATTTTCCTGCCGAGCGACACGTTTTTTGTGCAGAAATGTTCTTCCCTTGACAGTGTCCGATCGGACGATTCGACGACGATTGGTAAAAGCGGAGTTAAGAGCCAGAATACCAGGTAAAAGCCATTTTTGAATGCCTCACAGCGTCAGAAACGTCTGCAGTGGGCCAAAGAACATTGTAAATGGACCACTGAACAATGGAGAAATGTTATATGGAGCGATGAGACACGCCTACCCATGTTTGGCAGCGACGGTGTCTGCTACGTTCGACGACGACCTGGAGAGGACTGGTTGTCAGAGGGTACAGTACCCACCATGAAGCATCCTCTGAGTGTTATGGTAGGGGGCTGCGTGTCCAGAGATGCAGGTGGTAGGCTGCAGGTAATTGAAGGAACAGTTAATGCTGAAAAGGACATCAAGGAAGTCCTTCAGCCTAAACTCATTCCTTCGGCACATGATGTATTTAGTGAAGGGACACCGTTTATTTTTCAGCAAGATGGAGCCCCATGCCATACAGCTAAAAAATGTCTCTCTTGGTTCAAGGACAAAAATATCCAGCTATTGAATTGGCCAGGAAACAGCCCAGATCTCAATCCTATTGAGAATCTCTGGGCTCGCCTCAAAAGAGAGGTGTCAAAACAGCGGGCTTCACACAAGCAGGAACTCATTGCAGCCATCATCAAATCATGGCTTCATATCATCACACCATCTGATTTACACAAACTGGTAGATAGCATGCCAAGTAGATGCCAGGCAGTCATCAAGGCCAAGGGCTGTCCAACTGAGTAATAACATTTAGTGTTAGATATGAAAATAGGACAAATAAATGGCTTTTCTCCCACAGTCATCTGAGTGACAATAGTGTCCAATTTGTTGACAAATGAACAAATTTCCTGCTAATATTGTGTTTCTATATGAGATTTTATTTCTACTTAAAAACTTTACTGTGAAATCAAAAACATTCATGAAATTTGTATTTGTATTGGCAAAATGCTAAAAATTCGTAAATCTTGGGGGTGTTGACTCAATTTTGGCCACTAGTGTATAGCGTTCCTCAGTATATTTATATGTTGTTCCCCATCACCTTTTTCATCTCTCCTTACAAGTATGCCTTGTATCTTAGCTAAAACATGGTAGTAAGTAGCATATTACCCTTTTATAATGGGTAGTGTAGAATCGCTGCATATTTCAGGGTTATGCGCTCCTGAGGACTCATTAGTGCTGCCCTCCTCAGGCGAAACCTGGTTGTGACCTCGTATAATATGGGGCTAGCCGGTCTCACCTACCAGTTTGGGTCACAAACCCTTTTTCGTTTGCTTTGATGTTTTACTCATTGTTTATTAAGTTTACACCCCAAATCTCTCCTAATCCTGGAGATCAAACCTATGAAAGCAATTTATGAATGATCATAACACCTCTATGAAGGGTAATTATCATCTCCTTCATAAATAGACATTTATATGTATAAATACATATGTGGTCAATGCATAGTACTGGCACATGACTTATCACTTTCCAGGACCTTACAAAGCACCAGGAACATTCATAACAAGCGGAGGTGAGGCGAATCTGGCAACTTAATAGGAAAGGATTCTTTACAGATAGAGCAGTCAGACTGTGGAATGCCAACCACAAGATATAGTAATGGCAGATAGTATAACAGCATTTATAGAAGGGCTGGATACTTTTTTAACAAAACATGACATTGTGGGTTATAAATAATCTAGTAATAGAAAATGTATAACTTTGGAGGTAGACCTAGGACATTAAAGTTCAAACTTTTTCAACCTATGCAACTATGCAAGTATGTAGAATGCACATTAGGAAAATGCTTGAAATGCAATTCCCTATAATATTATTTTACAAGTAATTTCCTCTTAATTTTTGGCTTTGTACAGTGCTAGTTATAAGCCCAATCTATGGATCTAAAAAGTGCAAAACACTCCTGAAACACTTGTACGCATGTTCTATAATCTGTATTTCTTATGGTGCCTAAGGGAAGCCGTAATGATAAGACTTCTGCTTGGTAACAAGTGCAGTTAGTTGCCTCCATAATGAAAGTGAATTACCAATGATGAAAGGGTTAATACTTGGATCCTGCATCAGTAATAGCCTTTGTAGTAACCATGACAACTATTGTGAGGGCATAAACAAGTGTAATAAAGAAGATTCCATAAAAGAATGCCGCGCTGCCACGATCAGCGCCATTACTGATGATGCGCCTGAGGACCTTGAGCTTGACCACCCCACGTAATGTGCCAACGTTGGTGTAATTTGGAGGTTCTAGCAGGGAAAGGGGTTGTCTTCTTAGACACCCCGGGGGCATGGGAAGGTAACAGAGGGGGGGTCCCCAAAACAGGATCCCCTTCTGTTACTATGTACAAAGAGCTGCTCTTCTTTGGGAGTTCATGGATGGATCCTTGACTTTAATGGGTGATAAATTGGGAGGGGAAGGGGATACTCATCCTATTAGGGGTTATCCATAATGAGCAACCCCTTTAACCAAGTACCCAACTTCTTGAGAGACGGAGCTGGATCTGTAAGGGAGAAGTGGTAGATCCACCTGGGAAATCAGATCAACTAAATTCGTTCCAGCAATAAATGTGGTGACAGATATCGCAGCCAGATCTCTCCCACATCCAGTTTATCACAATTATAGTCTATATTTGTTATGTCGTTCTCTGTAAATATGTACAAATTCTAAAACTCCGTCATATATCGGCACTAACTCTCTAAGCGCAAGGGAAGCGCAGCCCTCCAGCCATGGTTCTCTAGAGGTTTCCTCCACAGGGGGTTTTCCTCTCCTGAGCGCTGGAGGGTGACTCTTCGTGAGTCGAGGGTTGTGCCATTTTCGGTGTCATGTAAATTTAAATAAAGTTGAGAACGTTTGACACCTAATTGCAATGCTTTGTGTATTTATTTTGTATGTGTCTGATTCATTTTGTTTGGGATTTGGGGTCCATCAAACATCACTGAGTCATACGTCTGGACATCTGCCGCCAGCAGTTTTGCCCCAGGGGTTGCCCCTGCTCTGGGGAGTTTGATGGAGCAGAGAAGACAAGAATTACAGCACTCATCCTCAGAATAAGGACTTCTATTACAGTATTACAAGCAGCTTCCTCGCCTCATTCACACAGTGAGTATTTTTGGCACTAATTTACATCAGTATTTGTAAGCTGAAAACCAGAGGGGAACAAACACAGTGAAAAATAGTAACTGAAACACTTTCACCTCTTCTGTTTTGGATCCATTCCTGGCGTCTGCTAACAAATGCTGATGCAAAATATCACAATGGAAGTGCCCTAAATTCTTACTGACTGATTCGACTGTTTGAGTTGCAGTCAAGAAACAGAGGTTGCAAGCGTTAAAAGAGTTTTCTGGTATCAAAAACCCCTGTCCCCCTTGCCATTTTTCTCTATCCTGAACCTGTGCTGCCTGCCCCGATCTCAGACTGTCTGACCTAGTCTTTATCTTAGCTCTCCTGTATTTGGTACCCTGGTACCTCCGGAATGCTGCTGCAGTCCCGGGGACTGCCCTGAAGTGGTACCTGGTGTCTACCGGCAGCCCAGTCTATCCTCACCACCAGAGGTTCTAGTGGAGACCCAGTAGACACCTAGTCACAACCCTCCTGTGGGGCAGTGGGTCTATATCCACCAGCGTTACACCCACATAGCAAATGTGGTACCAATATTCAAGAAGGGGATAACATGTGAGCCTGGAATTTATAGGCCGGTAAGTTTAACTTGTACTGTGGGCAACATCTTTGTGGGTTTTCTAAGAGATACTAACCTGGAGCACCTCAATAAGAATAACCTATACATATGATTATGAGGGATCTGTCCTGCAAACTAATCTGAAAAGATTCTATGGGAGGTAAGTTCTAGGTTGGACCAGGGAAACTTAGTTGGTGTTGTCTATCTGGACTTTTCAAAGGCATTTGATACGGTGCCATACAACAGGTTGGTACATAAACATTTTCAATATATTATATGGTAAACTTGCTCCATGAAGGAACAAGTCCTTGTGTGGTCGATGGAAAAATCAAGGAAAATATCAGTGATGTGGTCGTTACCTCTTGACAGCTCCATTTCGTACTTGTTCTCTTGTCCATCCATGGCCACGGTGATAAAAAATTCCCTGAAAAGCTCATTATTCTAATAAAAAAAAATACAAAGTAAGGAGCTGACACAAAGGAGAGCAGACAGCTCGTATGTCAGAATAAGCAATTGCAGTTACCTTAATTTTCTCAAAGAAGGTGCCATTAATCACTATGTCGTATGCCGTGCAGCCGCCTCCACCTGTAGGACAAAGTGCACCAGGACTTAGATACTTTGCGGTGCCGACTCACCCACTGACCTTAGTAGGGCTGCTATGAATAAGTGGTATAAGTTCTTAAAGGGGACTCCAAGTAGTGGACAATCCCTTTAAGTCCCAAATCTAAACCAAAAAAGTTCAAAAGTCAACAACAAGATGTCAAACTGAAGTGGACCTACCAGAACCTGTGGAGATGGCACCTTTGACCATTGAGGATTAGTAAGTTGTAATACTTGCTATTTTAACCCCTTTAAGGATATCTCTGGACTACCCCTTTAAAAAGAGACGCGCTGTATTAAATAAAAAAAAACAAAAAAACGTACTATTATCAACTTCAACGTGGGGCTCTCCAAGGCTCATGGGGACTCGATAGCCGGAGGGATCATCAGATTCCAGGATGCTGACTAACTCCTGCTCCATCAGGTCCGGGGGCGCTGGGATCTGGTTCGACTTGCAGATGTTAATAAAGATTTCGGTATTTTTGGATGTGCGAGTTTTAATGCAGAAACCTAACACAAAAATAAAAACAAAAAGTGAACAAAAACACAATAAAATCGGCAAAAGCCAAGCAGCATTTACATGTAATCAACTGCAAAAGAAAAAACAATGTGACCCCCACATTGGTTGCATCATGTGACCGTTGTAGTCAATAAGACCCCACTGCCCCACTGTGGTATCTGTCACATAATATGCACAAAGTAATCTGGATAATAATCAGAGGACGCCCATCTCACCCGGCTGGGGTCTGATCTGTCTGCTTTCTGGTAAGTTCGGTATTCTGCTCTGTATCTCCTGTTTGGCCTGAAATGAGGCAACAAGTGAGAATCAGTGAGTAACATGAACAGGATGGTTCTGCAAACTGATTTTTCCTGCCCCAAAATAGTACAACTATGAGGGGTCTAAAGCCAACAATACACATTAGGTAAATGTTGGAGACTGTAGCGCCCCCGGCGGCTGACGGAGGAGACATTCACCCGGTGATTGCTGGCCTCTCCAATTCATCTTTCGTACCTTCATCAGCATCTGTTCATACAGCGCTTCCTCCATGCTTGTGTTCATTTCTGCAGACAGCAGCGACTTGTCAGACGCCATTTTTTCGGTCAAAGGCAGAAGCTCAGGGATCTTGTTTTATAAGAGAAAATCTGAAAAATTAAAATATGTATTAATCTTCTCCACAGACAACGACAAGGGGAGAGTGCGGGAGCCTGACAGCCCACGACACAAGGGGGTGCGGGAGCCTGACAGCCCATGGCACGAGGGGGTGCGGGAGCCCGACAGCCCACGACACGACGGGGTGCGTAAGCCTGACAGCCCACGACACGAGGGGGTGCGGGACCCTGACAGCCCATTGCACGAGGGGGTGCGGGAGCCCGACAGCCCACGACACGAGGGGGTGTGGGACCCTAACAGCCGACGACACGAAGGGGTGCGGGAGCCCGACAGCCCATGACACGAGGGGGTGCGGGAGCCTGACAGCCCACGACACGACGGGGTGCGGAAGCCTGACAGCCGACGACACGAGGGGGTGCGGGACCCTGACAGCCCATTGCACGAGGGGGTGCGTGAGCCCGACAGCCCACGACACGAGGGGGTGTGGGACCCTAACAGCCGACGACACGAGGGGGTGCGGGAGCCCGACAGCCCATGACACGAGGGGGTGCGGGAGCCTGACAGCCCATGACACGAGGGGGTGCGGGAGCCTGACAGCCCACGACACGAGGGGGTGCGGGACCCTGACAGCCGACGACACGAGGGGGTGCGGGAGCCTGACAGCCGACGACACGAGGGGGTGCGGGAGCCTGACAGCCGACGACACGAGGGGGTGCGGGAGCCTGACAGCTGACGACACGAGGGGGTGCGGGAGCCTGACAGCCGGCAACACGAGGGGGTGAGAGACCCTGACAATATTGGGAGTGGGATTCTGCACACCTACATCTAGCTACTTATTGTCCTGAATGTAGTAATCACCTTGGTACAGTCCCATCTTCTTACCTGTAGTACAGACGCCAAACACCACTACTCTGACTGCAATCACCCAGCTACAGCGTCACCACGCCTCAGCAACAGGGGAGCGTCTAGATTGGAGTAGATTTCTTGAGGGGGAGGAGTGATTTCATGGAATCATGACGTCACCGGAGGGGGCGGGGCCTTCTCAGTCCAGTGGATATTAGCCATGCAGCCGCAGCAGTGTGTACGTTGTGCTGGACGGGAGGACTGGTGATGAGGAGCTCCTGTAGTTGCTCCTGTAGTTACTCCTGAGTTGTACTGTGGAGAGGACTCCAGGACTTGGCTGAGGTTCCTGTACTGAGCTGTGTGCGGAGAGAGCTCCTGGGAAGGGAGGTTTGTTTTTCCATCTGGGACTTTTTGTCTGCCCCCTTCCCAGGAAAGAAGGCTCAGAGTGGGACTGGCCTCCGGTCTAAGCCGGCGGGGGGTGGGAGGAACACCAACCAGGCTATGGCTGCAACATCAGGCCGAGGCAGCAGGGGTTCCAGCATGAAGACCCGGAGGACCCCCGAGGCTACGACCGCGGCAGCTCCTCCCTCTGGAGGTAGGTCGAGTGCCAGCAGAGGTGCTGCAGCGGTGCCCCCTGATTGGGGTACCAAGGTGGCGAGGGAGGCAACCGTCACCTATGCCTCCCGTGTCCATGCGCACCTCTGTGAGTATGAGGACACCGCAAAAAAGCTAAGTTCCCTCTGGGGGGAGTTGAGGGTAGCTCAGGAGAGGTCCGAGAGGGCCTCTGGCACCAAGAAGCCTGAGCTATCCGCCGCGGTCCGGAAAATCAAGCAAGCCATCCAAGAGCTGCAGGACCGCAGGAGCACCATATTGGCAGGCAGTGGACCCTTCATGGAGAAGCTGCGGAATGATGACCAGTTCAGAGCCATGACCGGTGTGGCTCTGGAGGGGTCGCAGGGCCCCGGCCAGGCGGTGGAGGAGGAGGAAGAGGTATGCGTGGAGGAGGTCGCACCCTACCCACCGCCTGGTGGCCTGGTAAGTGATCTCCAGGCATCACATAGCGGGATAGCCCCTGAGCAGATGGCTCTCCCGTCTGATTCTAGCCCTTCAGAGGGCAGCGGGAGCGAGGGGGAGGATGGGAGTAGCAGCAGTGAGGGGGGCTGCCTTATCATGCAGCAGATCCAGCAGATCGAGTCCCCGGTACGTTTTGGTCAGCTTACGTTCGGGGATGAGATCTGCGAGGATGAGGCACCCGGGAGGGGGACGAAGAGAAAAGCAAAAAAAAAAAGAAAACATCTATTGCACATAAATTTGTGTATGTCCCCCTCTCTGGGGCCCCCTTGTCCCGTTGTGCGGCACCCGCCACCCACCCCGGCTTGGACTCTGTTGTGGGTCCACAGCGAGGGAGCGGGGAGAACATAGGCCATGGCACGCAGAGCGCTGCCTCTGTTTGTGGTAATGGAGGCAGTGGGTCCGAGGTGTTTGATAAGGAGCATGGCGCGGAGGGCGGCCCGACGGTGGGTGTCATTGGTGGTGGTGCTCGTGCTGGAGCCCCTGTAAAAAGGGGGTCTGGCCTGGCACCTGGTGCTCCTGCTGGCGTGCAGGAGGCGGCGTGTACATCTGCCGCTGCCTCCTGCGCTGTCGGCGGCGCACCGACAGCCGGGGCCGCGTCTCCGGCGGCGTGTGCTGGGGTGTCTGGGTCCCTCACACACGGATCCACTAAAAAATCTGGATCACTTTTAGGGACCCAGAAACCTGGTAAGGTAAAGGGCGCGGGGCCTGCGGCTCCGGCAGAGCCGGCTCATAAGCGTAAGGTGGGGCTTGCTCCCCTGGCAAAATCCGTGGTGAGGTCAGGGCCCCCTGCGCAGGGGCCCGGTAATGGGTCAGCGCGGGGGGCTCCACCGCCGCTGGGTGCCGAGGGGGAGTGGCCTAGCCTGGGGCCGGCCGCCGGAGCTGGGGTGGCCAGGCTTTTTGTGGCAAAGGGTGTGACGGTAGGGGGTGCTATGCCCCTGAGAGCTGGTGCCGCTGGTCCAGGGGCCCCTGTGAGTAGACCCGGTTCTCGGTCGACTTCGGGGGTCCCGGCGCGGCCGGCTTTGGGGGGCGTAGCCTCCCAGCCGTCCACGGCGCCAGTGGGAGTGGCCTCTGGGGCTCCCACCGTGCTGCCTGGTGGGGGGGCGTGGCCTCCCTGTCACCAAAGGCACCGGTGGCAGTGGCCTCTGGGGCCCCCACCATGCTGCCTGGTGTGGGGGGCGTGGCTTCCCTGTCATCCACGGCACCGGTGGGAGTGGCCTCTGGGGCCCCCACTGTGCTGCCTGGTGCGGGGGGCGTGGCCTCCCTGTCACCCACGGCACCGGTGGGAGTGGCCTCTGGGGCCCCCACCGTGCTGCCTGGTGCGGGGGCGTGGCCTCGCAGACAAAACCCGCCCAAGTGGGCGTGGCTCCGCCCGGAAAGGGGCGGGGCTTAGCGTTGGCAGCTGCTGGGAGCAGTGGTGCCACAGCTGTAACAGACAGCAGAGGTGGTGCCTGCCT